>NC_080172.1:107101861-107413579 GCF_950295315.1 Erinaceus europaeus
ATATTTATTATATTCGGGGAGTCCTGAGATTCCCAAACAGACATGATGGGCCTAGACTTCAAATAAATATTATATATATATATATATATATATATATATATATATATATGTGTGTGTGTGTGTGTGTGTGTGTGTGTGTATGTATATGTATATCTCCATTGTTACTGGTCATCTCTATAGGAACAACAAAACAGACCTCTCTGTGGGGCCCCCATAGGATCTTGCCCTCAACTTGGTTCAACAGTGGTAGAGAATGTTCCATCCTCTGAAGGGAGGCTGGACAACATACTCTATGCTACACATGAGGAAGACAAGTCAATATTGGGGCAGGTTGGAATGTGCCTACTCATGACCACAGAATGTGAGCTCAGATCTACAGGGATACAGAGGTCACATAGGCTCCTAAGCTGAAGAATTTTACACTCTTATCTTACAATCTTGTGACAATTTCTTCCTTCCTTTCTCTCTTTCTTTCTTTCTTTCTTTCTTTCTTTCTTTCTATCATCTATCTATCTATCTATCTATCTCTCTTTTTCAACTTCATGTGTTTCAATTTTCTATAGTTCACACATGAATGAAATCACTTCATTACTTCACTAAACATTATCACTGCTGGTTCTATTCCTTTAGTTCCTAAGAACCATTACAGTCTTTCACTGCTGAGTAGCACTCCACTGAGTATATCTCCCAAGACTGCCACTACTATTACTGCTAATACTTCATTTCCAAATAAAAAGATGTGACTGATGCGAATGTTCTATAGTAATTGCACTTTGTAACACCAAAATAATTTTAGAAAAAGACCTACTGGTTCACCTCGAGGTCCAGGTGGCCCTGGAACTGTATTATCTTCTCCTGGGTAACCCTGTAATAAAGAAAGTGACTTATAAACATCACCAAGTTAATAAAATAACCATTTATAAAGATCATTACTTTCTGTTATAAAATATAAATCTGATCGTCTCTCTTTTACAATGAAAAACTTAAAAAAGGAAGCATATATTTTATGTCACCATAATTAGTATGTGAATCTCCTTGAAAGCGTTAATTTGCTTTAATTAAAAAAAAAAACCTTCAAGAAATTTCCTCAACTGTCAGATTTCCATTGCATTACAAATAAAGAATATGGCTGTAGTTGTTCTTAACTAACCCCAAACTTCAACTATGTATTATAGTTATTTAATCTAGTCTCATAGTCTCTTTCAGTCAGTAACTAGTCTTACTTTCACAATGTTTGGTAAGACTGACTGCAAAGTACTTTCAACTATATGACTTCATCTTAATCTTGAAGCAACCTCTGGAAGACATTTTGATAACATTTAAATGTTACCTGCTTGATATTTTTATCTTCTAGAATTTGCACTACTTTTCAAGTTGAAAAGCATTCTGATTCATTCTTTGGAAATGTTTCCATGCATTCTTTCAGCATGAAACAATGTTTAACTGTCAGATTAAATAGTCAGTGTACACACATACCTTTTCTCCTTTAGGGCCAAGCAACCCAGAAAGTCCTGGTTGACCTTGATGACCCTATCAAGTAAACAGACATTTTCTGTATCATTTTTAGGGATGCATTGGATCGACCTTCTCGTGGTGCATCCCGTGAGTACCCATTCATTGGGGAAACTGACGATCCTTCCTAGCCGACTGAATCCACATGGATCCCAGTCACTTTCAAAGCCAGCAACAAGCAGCTCCTGACAGCTTTCAACCTGACGCTGTTGACTGGCTACGGAAGAAGGGCAAACGATAGAAGAAGAAGGTACTCTACCTAATGCCACCAAGTTGAAGCTATCAGATATCACATTATGTACTTTTATCTTATTCTTTCTTTATTATTATTGTTATTTTTGTAGATAGAGAGGCAAAGAGGTGCAGAGATTGTGTGAAAGAGACCACGTACTGAAATTTCTTTCAATGCTGAACATGAGTTTTCCCCAGCCCATTTTATGCTTAAAGAAAAATAAAATTCACTATTTAGAGGGATGAGATCTAGTTATGTTAGATTTAGGAAGAAGACTTTTATCTTGATTTGCATATTTGAGGTGGCATCTTTATATAAAGGTTTCACATAGATATATATTTTTCTTATTACCATTAGAAATACTTACCCTGTATCCTGGAATTCCTGGTTCCCCATCAGGTCCTATCAATCCTAGGTGTCCCTAAAAGAAAAAAATATATATTTGTATATATGATGTTTGAAAGCATAATATATATATGATGTTTGAAAGCATAAATTATTTTAATCAATAAACTTTCATCCCTATTTTTAAATTCTTAACTCTAGAATTTTCTTACTGTGAAATTCTACCTAGATTGAATTGAGAAGACAAAAACAAAAAAAACCTCAAGTTTTTTCTTTTCTGAAATATGTTTCTTTAAAAATGTCTCTTTGTACTGTCAACTATAAACCAATAAAGAAATTAAAAAAAATGTCTTTCTTATATGAAAGTGTTCATATTAAGAAATATTTTTAGTTGTTATAATTGACAGATTTTTAAAAAAATTATAGAAACAATCTTGTCAAAGTTTGTGTTAGATGTATATTAGTGAATATTAAAGTTGAACCTAGTTTTGTTACCTTGAGATCAAGACTGTAAGATATGGTGTATAGGCTGGGAGTATGAATCAACCTGCCAATACCCATGTTCAGTGGGGAAGCAGTTACAGAAGCCAGACCTTCCACCTTCTGCATCTCATAATGACACTGGGTCCATGCTCCCAGAGGGATAGAGTAGGAGAACTTTCAAGGGGTGGGGGTGGGGGTAGAGATGGGGGTGGGGGGGCAGATGGGATAGGGAGTTCTGGTGGTGGGAATTGAGTGGAATTATACCCCTCTTATCCTATGGTCTTGTCAATATTTCCATTTTATAAATAAAAAATAATAAAATCCAAAAGAAACAAAGAATTAATCTAACAAGAAAGGTATAAAAACAGAAATAAAGGGGAAAAATGAAGCTTGATTGAAGGGAATGTAACAAAATACAAGTAAATGCAAAGACATATGGTGCTTTTTTTTTTTTAAAGGAAGATTCAGTTTAAAGGAACATGACAAGCTGGTTATAAAATTCACATGAGAGACAAGATGTCTATTAAGGGTTGGACTTCTCTGAGAAATAAATCATGGATCTTTAACATCATAACAAGTCTGAAAAGATACTTTTACTTCACTGCAATTTAAATCGTGCAATATTTGCACTAGGAACACAAAAATCAAGAGCAGGAAAAAACAGAAACTTCAGTCTAAAGAATGTTTGAAAGTTTAGTCTATGGTAAGGGTAGCATTTCAGGAAGTAGGAACTAGAATTTTTTTTTTTTTTTTGCCTCCAGGGTTATTGCTGGGACTCGGTGCCTGCACTATGAATCCACTCGTCCTGAAGGCCATTTTTTTAACCTCCATTTTGTTGCCTTTGTTACTGTTATTACTGTCATTGTTGCCATTGATGTTGTTGGATAGGACAGAGAGAAATGGAGAGAGGAGGGGAGACAGAGAGGAGAGAAAGATAGACACCTGCAGACCTGCTTCACTGCTTGTGAAGCGACCCCCCCCCCCCCGCTACAGGTGGGGAGCTGGGGGCTTGAACTGGGATCCTTATTCCCATCCTTGCTCTTTGTGCCACCTGCGCTGAACCCACTGTGCTACTGCCCGACCTCCTAGAATGATTTCTTTAAACAGACAACTGAATTACAGTTTGGAAAAGTAAATTGGTCCTGTGGTCTGGGGAGTGGTAGAGTGAATGAAGCATTCAGTCCTGAGTGTCCCTGCCAGCACACGTCCAAGAAGGATGTCTAGCTCTTTCTCTCTGTCCTCCTACCTTTCTCATCAATTAATAAATAGATATTTCTTTAAAAGTAAAGTAGTCCTATAACTTGACGTGGAAGCAAAAATATTATTTATTAAAAAACTATACCAAAACAAGTTCAGTGTGAAAAGAAAATTAGAAGGAATTGGAATAATTTGAATATATTAAGTAGCAAAGATGGATAAATCCTACCGCTAATTATAAATAAAAGACTGACAAGGTTGATTAGACAAAAAGTTAATATATATATATATATATATATATATATATATATATCGCTACAGAAGAAGATAGCATAAAATTAAAAGAAATAACACAGAGATGTACATCTGCAAAATAAGTTAATTTGCAGCTTACCTATGTCAGTCAACCTAACTACAAAGCAAGTACAATGTGTGTGGATAGGCGACTTCCAGAGGAAAGAAATCATAAGTCACTCACAGTCAGCAAAATAAAATAAAACTGGTCAACTTTTTCATTTGTCAGAGAGCATAAGGATTGACATAAAGTATTTGCAGTATACATTCAATGATACTTGGTGGGAAGGCAGCTTGGGATATTTGTTAAAATTTAAAGAAATACATTCCTTTTGAAGTTTACATTGAAGCTAAGAGTGGTTGGACATATTAATTTCCATATTTTAAAAATGAATCATGGGGAGTCAGGTGGTAGCACAGCAGGTTAAGAGAATATAGTGCAAAGCGCAAGGACTGGCATAAGGATCCTGGGTCAAAGCCCCGGCTCTCCACCTGCAGGGGAGTCGCTTCACAGGTGGTGAAGCAGGTCTGCAGGTGTCTATCTTCTCTCCCTTCCTTTCTCCCGCTCCTCTCTCCATTTCTCTGTCCTAACAATGACGACATCAATAATAACTACAACAATAAAACAAGGGCAACAAAAGGGAATAAATAAAAAAAAAATTGAATCATGGTGGTGGTTGGTACAGTGTGGAACTATACCTGAAATCTTACAGTCTTGCAAACTATCATAAATCATAAATAAAAATGACTTGAAAAAAAAAATAAATCACTTTCTCTCTAGTGCTTTTGAGTACATAAGTTAAAGGCAGAGAAATAATAACATTTTGAATAAAAGGGAATAAGAAAGACCTGGAGTGGTAAAAGTCAGGAACAGAATGCTTAAGGTCAGCTGGGTTAAGTCTTCCTCAGAGGGCAGATTATATTAAATTATTTATATTAAATATTAATATCTAATATTTGATATTAAATTATATTGCTTACTTTTAAAATATTTTAATTTATTTATTATTGGATAAAGACAGAAATTGAGAGGAGAGGAGGAGGTAGAGAGGGAGAGACAGAGAGACACCTGTAGATCTGCTTCACCATTGTGAAGCTTTCCCCCTACATGTGGGGACCAGGGACTCGAATCGAACCTCGGTCTTTGCACACTGTAATGTGAGCACTTACTTAACCAGGTGTGCCGCTGCCTGGCCCCTACATGTTCTTTGTAAATAATGTTATGAAATAGTCAAAAGACTAAATTGGATAACCTCAAATATTTTGTATCTCCCTTTAAATTATTTGTTTGTTTTAATGAGAGAAAGATACACTGCTCAGCTCTGGTTTACGGTGGTGCTGGCGATTGAGTCTATCACCTCAGAGTCTCATGCATACCTATTAGTCTTTTGCATACCCATTAGGCTACCTCCCCAACCCAGATACTTTGTATCTCTTTCATGTTGTGAGTTACTTCAGAAAAGGCTATTTAAGTTCAGAAGTATGCTACTCTTGTTTTCAATATCATGCAAAGTTTATATGAAAGACCAAATATTATTAGATGTCATAGAGACTTTTCACAGTTGGTTGAAAACCACCTCCAGATAGTATGTGGAGTTCAATCATATCAAGAAACCTATTTTTCAAGTAAAGCTAACTTTCAAATTAATTTTTCAATCATAGTTTATGACAGCATAGTTTATGTAGACATTGAATCCTGAATTTGAGTTCATGGCATACATGCTTTCTTAAGTTAGATGTTCTAATCTGATTTTTTTAAAAAGCACCACTTCATATTTAATTTCATTTCAAGTTTTTCTCCTTTCCTTTCTCATGTCCAGAAACCACTAAGCCATTTAAGTACTGTGGAATGCTTACAATCTTCCACATCCCATGGTGGTAGATTATTTTCAATGGAGCTATTGCTTTCTCTGTAAAATTAATCAAGGGACGCAAAAAGTTAAGGACATGGATACATTTCTTTTCCATCTGCATTCAGCTCAGTTCTGGAAACAAATACTAACCACAGCACCTCTAGTTCCTCTGGCACCTTTAGGGCCACTTTCTCCAATTTGTCCAGGAGCACCTCTGCTTCCAATTTCTCCTGTGGGTCCTATTTGTCCTTTATCACCCTGTAGATACCATTAGGAAGAGAGAAAAGTAAGACAAATTTACACTTAGGTTAATTTACTATATAATATATAGTCAGTGAAGGTCAATGACTCTCGAGGACATTCTGTAAGAAAAATCCTATAGTTACTTTCACATAATAGGACTATAAGCTACCAATTATAGTATAGTGTAATAATTGCATACCATTATCACCTAGGGTAACTAAAAAATGTTAAAAGTGGTGAGGTGTTTTTGGACAAAATAAAAAACAAGGAACTCAAGTTGAATTACAAATCGTAGATTTAAATAAAAACTGTTTTTGTATGTCTGTTCAATGTAAAAAAAAAATTGCCCTGTATATTCAAAGTGATCATTCACTGGCTTAGAGCTCTTCATTTGAAAACCTTGATCTTTTTTTGTATCATTTTACACCCTTCTGAGGTCTTTTAAAAAGATTATTTTATTTATTTATTTATTCATTCATTATGACATATAGAGAGAAGGACAGGGGAGTAAGAGAAAGAATCGCAACACTGCTCAGCTCTGCATAAGGTGATGCTGGAGACTGAATCTGTGGTTTCAGAGGCTTCATGCAAGGCATATTAGTGTTGGAACAGACTATGTTATCTCCCTGACCTCATTTTATATCTTATTGAATACTGACTACCATCTATATTCTATTAGACTGACTGATCGTTCTCCTTCTACAGGATACAGCTACTCTTAAACACCAGTAAGTACAAATTCATTTGGGTTGTTGGAAACAAAAAACAATTTTTTTATTACTGATAATCAAGTACACAAAGAAAAAGTAAACTCTTATCATCCAACCAAGAAAATGTTATTAGGCTGGGAGTATGGATCAACCTGTCAATGCTCATGTTCAGCAGGGAAGCAATTACAGACCAGACCTTCCATCTACTGCACCCCACAATGACCTTGGGTCCATACTCCCAGAGGGTTAAACAATAGGAAAGCTATCAGGAGAGGGGATGGGATATGGAGTTCTGGTGGTGGGAATTGTGTGGAATTGTACCGCTCTTACCCTATGGTTTTTGTCAGTGTTTCCTTTACATAAATAAGATAAGATAAGATAGGATAAGATAAGATAAGATAAGATAAGATAAAATAAAATAAAATAAAATAAAATAAAGAATCATAGGCTTTCCCTAGGGTGGGGGTTGCTATAAGGATTCAAACTATCTTCTAACGTTGTTTCAGACATAACACTGAGTATAACGAAAAGCGGTTCCAACACAGGATTATTTTCTTTCTCTTCCTTCTTTCCTTCCTTCCTTCCTTCCTTCCTTCCTTCCTTCCTTCCTTCCTTCCTTCCTTTTTTTTCTATTTTATTTTCCTCTTCTTATTATCTTGGACAGAGAAAGAGAAACCCAGAGGGGAGTGGTACATCGAGGTAGAGAGAGTAAGGCCCCTATACCACTGTTTCACCAACTGTGGAGCTTCCACCTTGCAGGTGGCAGGGTCTAGGAACTTGAACCTGGTTCCTTGAGCATTGTAACACATCTGTCCTACTAAGTGTGCCACTACCTGGCCCCAACATAGGATAATTTTCATGGGAAAGAATGGCAACTAAAATTTAACTCATTCACTTTTATCCTTGATTGTGTCTTATACTCCCTCCAAATCAGGTACATATAAGGAAGAACGATAGGATGATATTTTGGGAAGTAGAATATGGTGTGATTTGAAGGTAGTGATAGCAAATAAATCCAGAACTATTGTAGAACAGAGGAAAGGATATTTCTGTACTAGTACTTAAATTATTGGCCTCATAACAAGATGAATTTTCACTACAGTTACTAGAGTTGGGCAAATATATCACTGTTTTCATAAAACATAAAGGAAGAAGATAAAGCATAATATTGATTTTTCTAAAGTTAATATATGGGAAAGACAAAAATCAATCATTAGCTTTTTCAACATAGAAAAACACACAATAACAAACCCAGTAACAATTTTGTTGATGACTTTTCTTTTACTGAAAAGAGAAAATACTGTGATATATTCTAGTATTTTTATTTTTTCTCTTTTCTTGTGATACATTAAAGACATTTCTTCTTCTTCTTCTTCTTCTTCTTCTTATTATTATTATTATTTTTACAAACCAGAAGGATAGGCAAAGATCTTTATAGAAGCTGCAAAATGGGAAATTACCCTTCAAATAAAGGAGATCAGACCTCCTATATGAAATTAGATATTTATATAAATGTTCTTTTTAAAGGCAAAATTTGTAGCAGTTTACTACCTTATAGCCCGTGCAAATAAAAGCAACACAACATTCTATGGAGCTCTGAGCAAATCAGAAGAAAATCTCATAAAAAGATCACCTTTTTTCCTGGACGACCTTTTTGTCCTGGAACTCCCACAATCCCTTCCAGTCCCTGGATTTTCAATATAAAAAGGAAATGAATTGTTAAAGGAAATATTAAATGAAATATTTGGGAAAAAAAAGTAAGCTTAATTTTTCCTTAGTATTTAATTCAGTGATTATGTGATTATCTCTTAATAAAAATATCTGAACTTCACTTGCTAATAACAGCTATAACAGTTAATTACCATGACCTCTTTGTAAATAATTATACAGAGTATTAATGAAAAGGAAAAACTAGGGTTACTTTTCACTAGTACTTTTTTGTGTAATTATTTACGAAGAGGTCATGGTGATTAACTGTTATAATTGTTATTAGCAAGTAAAGGTCACAGGTAGCCAAGCTAGACAAACTTAAATCTTTTGTTTTTAAAATACTTGTTTTCCCATTTGTTGCCCTTGTTTTATTGTTGTAGCTATTATTATTGTTGTTATTAATATCGTCGTTGGATAGGACAGAGAGAAACGGAGAGAGGAGGGGAAGACAGAGAGGGGGAGAGAAAGACAGACACCTGCAGACCTGGTTCACCCCCTGTGAAGTGACTCCCCTGCAGGTGGGGAGCCAGGACTTGAACCAGGATCCTTACGCCGGTCTTTGTGTTTTGTTCCAAGTGCGCTTAATCCGCTGCACTACAGCCCAATTCCCAAATGTTCTTTATTATAGGAAGAAGTCATTTAGATTTGGTATGCTCATTTTAATTAGAAAAACACACTGTAAATAAGTCCAGGTGTGTCCCATCTCATCAATTTTAAGGGCTACTACAGATGTAACATGAGCGTACAGGGTTATAATGTACACTAACATATGGCCAAGGTGTCTCTAGATCTCATTGTAGTAGAAGAATAACAAGATACTCTCTGACCTGTGGGGGAAAAAGGAAAGAGAATAATAATACATGGGGAAGAAGGAACTAGTCAAAGTAAACTGAAATAATGTTTTTTTTTTTTAATTTTAGTCTTACCTTTGGTCAAAAATAAACTAAAACTTTCAATGCAAACTTCGCTTAGTAACAAATGACTACAATATTTTTTTATACAATATGACTACAATACAAAATGACTACAATATTTTGATGTCATGTGAATTTGCAGGCCAACAATGGTTAAGCTGAAATGAGGTCCACAGAGTAAGCTGGATTACAAATTCTGAAATGGCTAATAATTAAATACAATATTCCTTTCATTAGTTGGAAACGAAAATGGAAATATCAAATTTGTGTCCCAAAGCTTGGCAAACTGTACAGTTATGAAGACAAGACATAAATTGTGGTTTACCACTGAGCTATGTAGGCTCTTGATAAATATTTGTTGAACGACTAAACAGATACCTAAGGAAGTGACTCATGCTTTCTGCACTTGAACAAATGGTCTTCTAGCCTAGGAAAGCTACTGAGCTTGGAGACCCAAGTGGACACATTCTATCACTGTTCTAGCTGTATGCAAAGGTTCAAAGGTAGTTGCACTGCCTTAAAATGTCTTTTGCGTTGGTACAGTTTTTAAAAGGAGACCGACTGACCTTCATAAAAGTTAAGGGTGAAAGCTTTTTAAAAGTCAGTTTCAGATTGTGTTACTTAACAGCTAGCTACTTGATCAGAGGCAGATGACATAATCTGTTAAGGTCTCAACTTCCTGCTCTGAGAAAAGGTATAATAATAATTCTTCAATGGATAACTAAGATGAAATAACATATGTGAAACTTAGATGTACCAGACTGAAGGAATTAATAAAGGTTAGTTCTCACTAGTTTCTGTTGTCTATTAAAATACGTTACGTAGTATTTAAATAGATAAAAGGGTGTTAAAAAGTACAGTGTCCCTCTGTATACACTACCCATTTGAAGAAATAAAAGCAGTGGAAACAATCAAGTAAGTATACAATAAGGAAGTCATGTATATGTATGCAAAAATCTCCTATTTAAGTCTATAGAATTATAATCCCATATAAAGGTATTTCTTTCCAATCACTCAACTTCTCTCCTTCTTCAGGTGTAATAATTTGCCACTCATATGCATTTCTTCACATTTTAATTATGATTTTATATACCCTCAAGCAATATATGGTTATTTTCCATTTTAAGATTTACTATACCATACTTCATGCCATACTTCATATACTATTTAAAAATATACATTAGCAAAATAATTTCTTTTAAAAATAATTTCATTTTGAAATTACTCATTGTGTATCTACTCTCTTTAATTTTTAATCTTTATTTATTTGATAGAGATAAAGAATATCAAGAGAGTAGGAAGAGACAGGGAGAGAGACAGAGAGAGACACCTACAGCACTGCTTCACCACTACAAAAACTTTTCCCTACAGGTGGGGATGGGGGGCCTGAATCCGGGTTCTTGCACATTGTAACATGTGTGCTCGACCAGGTGCACCACCACCTGGCCCCACAAGGGGATATTTCCACATTTCCCCAAGGTAGGTATTAGCATATCTTACCCTCCACCAAACTGTTATCCTGTCCCCACCACAAAGCTTATCCCTAATTTTCCAGTAGTTCTGTCTTTCCTCTTCTGAGTCCCAGGATTGTTCCTGGTGCATAAAACTTAGGCCTTCTCATGCAGTCTGCGCATTTCACTCTGGGATCCCCCCCCCCCCCCATCGCTTAGCAAATGTTCTCTCTTACTGGGGTTACTTCCAGCAACATTCAAATACAATTAATGTTACCCATGAAGAGAAACCCTTCCACATCTGTCTCCTTCTCTATTCCACCCCCTCCTTTCCTGGTTTTTGCACTTCATTTTCTCATGAAACAAGTTTTTCTAGTTCTGTTTTTTATTTTCCTCTTCACAGCAAAAAAAAAAAAAAAAAAAAAAGTTCCTATTCTTACCACAGGTTGAAATTAGACTTGTTCAGGTCACTGATTTCTAGGTAAGCAAATAGAATCCTTGATTATATGATCGATTCTATCTGAGACCAGCTTTTCGTTCTTGGGATGGTTCTATTTCAACTTTTGCTTTCATGGCAGCATGCTCTACTCATTTTTCCCATTAACTGACATTTCCTTTTTAATTTTCTCTTTCTTTCTCTCTCTCCTTTCTTTATTCCTTCCTTCCTTTCTCTCTCTCCTTCTGTCTCTCTTTCTTCCTCTCGCTTTCTTTCTTTTTCTTCCTTTCTCTCTCTTTTTCTTTCTTTCTTTCTTCCTTTCTCTCTCTCTTTCTTTCTTCCTTTCTCTCTCTCTTTCTTCCTTTCTCTCTCTTTCTCTTTCTTACTTCCTTTCTTTCTCTTTCTTCCTTTCTTCCTCTTTCTTTCTCTCCCTTTCTCTCTTTCTTCCTTTATCTCTCTTTCTTTCTCTTTCTCTCTCCTTTTCTTTCTTTCTTTCTTTCTTTCTTTCTTTCTTTCTTTCTTTCTTTCTTTCTTTCTTCTTTCTCCTTCCTTTCTCTTTTTTGTTCTCTTTCTTTTTTGTTCTCTTTCTTTTTTCTCTCTCTTTCTTTCTTTCTTTCTTTCTCTCTTCCTTTTTCTCTCTCTTTCGCTTTCTTTCTCTCTCTCTTTTCTCTCTTTCTTTCTCTCTCTCTCTCTTTTTCTTTCCTTCTTATTCTTTTGACAGAGAACTGCTCAGCTCTGGTTTGTGTTCATGTGGGGAACTGAACCTGGGACCTATGAGTCTCAGGCCTAAGAGTCAGTTTGCATAACCATTCTGCTATCCCACCAGACATTTTCTTATATGGCTCCTCCTCTGTCCAGCTTTTTAAAATTTTGGTACTCTTTGTTATTTACCTTGTCACTGTGTTTTTTGTTTGTCTCTCTCTCTCTCTACACATATATTCTGTCACTTGTTTTAACTGTATCATGATCTTCTGATTACTGTGGTTATTGACAACTATCCCTTAATTCACTTTTTTAAAAAAAGATAGTTTATTTATTCATAAGGAAGATAGGAGGAGAGAAAGAACCAGATGTCACTCTGGTGCATGTGCTGCTGAAGACAGAACTCAAGACCTCACTATTGAGACTCCAATGCTTTATCTACTATGCCACCTTCTGGACCACTTAAGTCACTTTTTTAATATTTTATTTTACCTATTTATTTTTGAGTAAAGACAAAGAGAAATTGAGAGGGGAAGGGGAGATAGTGTTTCACTGCTCATGAAACTGCCTTTCCCTGTAGATCAGGACAAGGGGCTTGAACCCTGGTCCTTGTGCACTGTAACATGTATGCGCTAGTGGGTCTGCCATGGGGTTGGCCACCTCTTTCCTAAATTCCTATTAGGCATCTTAGACTTTGTATCCAAAGCTAGATTCTTGAATTCTCTCTTCAAACTCCAAAGTAGATTCTTTTCTAGCTTTCCCCCATTTCCCCCATAATGTGGCAATATTTTGAAAATGATTAAAATGTTTTTCTATATTGACTTTTGAGTACACAGACTTTGTGTTAGCTAGTCTGAGCAGCTTGCATGCCACAGGGCTGAATGTATTGAAAGAAAAAAATCCATCTTCTTTTTAAAAAATTGAACATTTCAGTGGTCTGGGAGGTGGTGCAGTGGGTAAAGCACTGGACTCTTAAGCATGAGGTCCTGAATTCAATCTCCAGCAGCACATGTACCAGTGTGATGTCTGGTTCTTTCTCTCTCTCTCCTCCAATCTTTCTCATGAATAAATATATAAATAAATAAAATCTTTTAACATCTCATCTCTTGCCTCCTGTCTCCTTTTGGTCCCCTTTTCCTCTCCATTACCACCCTCAGATATGCTGATATAAATAAGGATTTATTCCTTAATGCTTTGCCAAATCTTTTCCTTGATTTGTTTCTTCAATTCCACATGAGTGAGAAATTACAGTTGATAAACTTCTTAACAATTATTTCATTGGGGAGATAATTATTTAAAATTGTTGTTGCAGGAGTACACTTTCTTTTTTTTTGTTATTTCTTTATTTTATTTTATTATTTATTTATTTATTTTTTAAGAAAGGATTAATTAACAAAACCATAGGGTAGGAGGGGTACAACTCCACACAATTCCCACCGCCCAATCTCCATATCCCATCCCCTCCCATGATAGCTTTCCCATTCTCTAGCCCTCTGGGAGCATGGACCCAGGGTCATTGAGGGTTGCAGAAGGTAGAAGGTCTGGCTTCTGTAATTGCTTCCCCGCTGAGGAGTACACTTTCTTTTCTTTTCTTTTTGTCAAACTATTTACAGTGTTTAGTGAGCTCTTAAATTAATGAGACTTTTACAATTGAATGTTTCAGAAACTGTTTTAAATAAGCAAGTAGAAGCAAGTAGAAATCAAAATCATTTGGAATATAGAACGAAATACATTTAATGAAAAAATACTAGATTTATATGAAGCTGGGTAGCATGTCACCTACTAATTAAAGACACCTGGTTGATTTATTACTATAGGAGGTGGATGAGTAGTTTAGGCAGTTTGGAGATAGTGTGGTCCTGATAATTTGTAAGGAATTAAAAAAAAGAAAAAAGCCTGCTATAAGACAGTTGCTACTCATTTGCATGTTTTAAAAACATTTTATTTATTTTCATTAATGAGAGGGATAGGAAGAGAGACAAAGAAGCAGATATCATTCTGGTATATGTGCTGTCGGGGATTGAACTCAGGACCTCATGCTTGTGAGTCCAGCACCTTACCCACTGCGCCAACTCCCAGACCACTCATTTGCATGTTTTAAGCTTTAATTTTAAGAAATTAAAATGGCAAAGCAGAACAAAGACCTGCATTTGGATCCTGTTTCTTGACTACAGGGTCATAGGATCTGGGCCAATTACTTTCTTCTCTATTTACACCTCCTCTTCAGGTGAAAACAAAAATATTAAATTATTAGTGTTCTTACAAATGTGAAAAGAGGTATTGAATATTAAAGGAGTGCAGTTTCTTGTCTCTCCATGACAGGTGTTTGTACATCACTCCTACCACTGCAGACTTAAGTCCTCCTCCATCATCCTTCACCGTGTCCTCAGTCATCACACCTCCCTCCCATCTCTCTACTGTATACCCTAGTCCTGGGCTGTGCTGCAACAGACCACATAGTCCAAGCTTCACCCTGCATTCTTCCTTTCTCTTATTGTTTATTCTTCTTTCCTTGTTTCTTTTTTATTATTAGTGATTTAATATTGATTTATAAAGTTATGAGATAACAGGGTAAAATTCCCCACCATTCCCACTACCAGAGTTCTGTGTTTCCATTCCCTCCTTGGAAACTGAAATACTTCTTCCAAAGTCACAGATATGGCTTGCCTATTATCTCTACGTCTTTCTATTTACACACACACACACACACACACACACACACACACACACACACACACACACACTTACCATTTTTTTTTCCTGTGGTCCTGCCTTCTCTTCATTTCTAAGTCACACCTACACCTATTACTAGTTCAGAAAGTTCTTCCTTTCCCTCCTCTTCTCTCTCCAGAACATGATGCAACTGGAATTGAGAGCCCTGTGGTCATCTTCCCCTACCACTTCTCCTCCTCTGGGAATATGAACCAAAATTCTTCATGTGGTGCAGAAGGTAACAGTTCTGGCTTCAGTAATTGCCTCCCCGCTGGACATGGATGTTGACAGGTCAATCCATACCTCTAGACTATTTCTATCTTTCCCTAGTGGGGTAGGGCTCTGGAGAGATGAGGTTCCAGGGCACAATTGTCGGGCTGGGGTAAGGGTGTTTCTTCCTGGGCACATGCTCTCTGGGTTGAAGAGAACTCGACCAGAGCCAACCTGGGCTGCTGCTTACTCAGCAACAAGGGAGAGGAACCAGGAACTCGTGGCTAAGTGGGAACACAATGCAATGCCTTTATTGATCAGAGAAAATGCCTTTATATCTTCTGAAATGTAAGTGGCACGTTGGAAAAAGAAATGTGTAGGAGAGGGGGTGGAGAGAAGAAAAGAGCACTAAGGTAGCAAGCTTCCATCTAACCAGTGGGGATTAAACCTATACCCTGCAGGCAGGGCGGGTCTCAGGCAAAACAATGATTATGTAAATAGACCACAGCGTTAAGCAATGCAGGGGACCTGGCATAATGACCAACACACAATGGGGAGGTTCCAGGGCACAATGGTGAGGTCATCTGTCCAGGGAGGTCAGGAGGGAATCATAGTAGCATTTGCAACTTGGTTTCTTAGGTAAATTTCATCTGTAAGTGAAATCATCCACTATTAATCCTTCCTCTTTTGGCTTATCTCACTTAACATGATTTTTTCAAGTTCTATCCTAGATGTTGAGAAAGGTAAAAATTTCATCATTTTTGACAGCTGCATTGTATTCATTGATTTGACACTCTTTCAATCACAGTAGAACTTGAAAGGTTTATACTACACTATAATCTTCCCTGTCCTGCTCTATCTTACTTTATCCTTTTTGGCTCAGGACATTTGCATTAGATATGTCCTCTGCCTGGAATGTCCTTTTTTTCTCAGATGTTCTTATGAATAGTTTCTCCCTATCCTCAGGTATCTGAGAAAATGTAACCTCATGCAATCATTCTGTGACTACTTAATTTAAAGCAGTCTCTTTTAGAGAGACAGGCTGGGAGTATAGATTGACCTGCCAACACCCATGTTCAGTGGGGAAACAATTACAGAAGCCAGACCTTCCACCTTCTGCATCCCACAATGACCCTGGGTCCATGCTCCCAGAGGGATAAAGAATAGGAAAGCTATCAGGGGAGGGGATGGGATACAGAGCTCTGGTGATGGGAATTGTGTGGAGTTGTACCCTTCTTATCCTATGGTCTTGTCAGTATTCCCATTTTATAAATAAAAACTTAAAAACAATAAAGTAGTCTCTTTTAGGTAGTTATTCTTTATATTTTAGTTATTTGTTTTTCTCATAGCACTCAGTACTATTAGAAATGACCAGTCTTATTATCATCTTTTCACCCATGCTACAATGTAAGTTCTATCTAGCAGGGACCTTGTATGCTTATCCAGTGCTGCAACATTAGTATCTAGAACTGTGCCTGCCACAGTGCTGCTATTTAATAAATAAGAAATGAATAAATGAATAACAGAATGCATCTTAAAACTAGATCATGTTTAGCCTTAGTAATATAGTAAGCTTCCCTACCAGATGTCATTTGTAAAAACTTGGTTGGACTTTGGGGTCATGGTGCATGATGATGTAAAGGCTCCTAAGTTGGGGGTGAGAGCATTTTACAGACACCTAGTGTAGGAATACGAGAAACTGTATCCATGTGTCAATAACTATGCTTTCAACCATTAACCACCCACCCACCTCAATAAAACGATTGAAACAACTCCAATATTTTTTAATGGGGTGTCAGAATGAACTCAGGGCCTCTGTGAATGTAATGCCTTATACAATCATATTCCTGGATGGACACAGTGAGAATACCAGCCCAAAGCAGCATGACTTCACCATCCATGGAGCTCCCCTTGGTGCTGTTTCAGGTGCTTCTATTTGACTTCAGCAGTCAAATCTAGTGCCTAACCCATGGTAGGGCATGCATTCTATAGCTATGTCACCTCCCTGACCCTGCAATTCAAATTTTTTTGTCCTCTTTTCCCATGTTATTTATTTATTTATAAAATGGAAATATTGACAAGACCATAGGATAAGAGGGGTACAATGCCACACAATTCCCACCACGAGATATTGCTCCGTATCCCACCCCTTCACCTTGAAAGCTTTCCTATTCTTTATCACTCTGGGAGCATTTTATCCCTTGAGTATGTCAATAAAGCAACTATCACTTGTCAATGGCAGAGTGGCTTCCACCAGATACGACTCAGTCCTTTTTCTGTTTGAAACCTGTCCAAGGTCTCTCACTGCATTTTGAGCAGAACATACATTTCTCACCATAGTTTAAAAGGCCCATAATGATCTGTTTCCTACCTTTTTTTTAAAAAAAATTATCTTTATTTATTTATTGGATAGAGACAAGCAGAAATCGACAAGGAAGGGGGGGGATAGAAAGGAAAGAGACAGAGAGAGACCTGCATCCCTGCTTCATCACTTGCAAAGTCTCCCCCCCGAGGATGGGGACTAGGGGCTCAAACCTGGCTCCTTGCACATTGTAACATGTGCACTCAACCAGGTGCTTCCTGTTTCTTCAATCTACCTAAAATGATGTCTTACTGTTCAGTATGCTGCAGCTGTACCAACTTTCTTTTGTGTCTTAGAAACAAGTCCCAACAATCCTGTCACTCTTTCCTAACTATTGCTATTTCTCTCATCTTGATAACTGTAACTTTAAGACTCTATTGAAAAAGCTCCTAAGAAAATGGCACTCTGTTTTGTTTAGTCATGTCTTCATGTAATCATGCCTAGCTGGTATTATACACTACTCAACAGATGGGAAAAATCAGGCTTCAGCAAATCAAACCCACAAGAAGATAAGACATCTTCACTTTATACCTTCAGCTTTGAAATTTATAGCTTCACATCTGCTTCTATCCTAGAGACCACAGTGGTACATGTTCAAAGAAATGTATGACAGGTCATACATCATACAGATGTTTCTTCTCCTATGTTTATCAAGTATTTTCTCATACAGAGTCATGCATCTAGGCAACCAAACATTTTAGCAAAGAATTCAAGCATAAAATATACATTTTTTCCTTCTGTTCAAGGAAGCCTACTATTGGACTTAGGAACTCCTTACTGATGCTTTCTTTGTCTTATTTTTCAATTCATAGTTCATTTCCAAATTTCCTAGAAATTAAAGGGAATTTCCATATTTTAGAGAAGCTTATTTTCCTTTGTCACTCTCTTATTTATTTACTTATTTAAATAATCTAAGATACGGAGGGTAGATAGCATAATGGTTATGCAAACAGACTCTTGTGTCTGAGGCTCCAAAGTCCCAGGTTCAAGCCCCTGCATCACCATAATCCAGAGATAAATAGTGCTCTGGTAAAAAAATAAATAAATAAATAAAGACTTAAAAAAAAAGAATGAAAGATATTATCTCTGTGACATGCCTAAGGGTGATTTTTTTTCAAGGAGTAAAAATAAATACAACAGCAGGCTGTCTGATTAAGCAATAGTTCCTTGGATCATATTAGTCTCTTAAAAAAAAAGGCACGGTATTTTTACTGAGTTTATGAGCTGAAAGGCCTTTAAAATTCCAAAGAGAACAACAAAAAGAGTAAAAAAAGATACACACATGTGTTATTACTAAAAAAGAAAAAAGAGGCATAAGGATGTGTGCAAGGCAGGATTGTTCTGGGAAAAATTATAGTGCAGATGAGATCTGTATTTATCATTGTCCTGTGCTTATTTTGAGTCCCTTTCATCTCTGTTCTGTCCATCACTAGCTCTCTGGCTGCATTATTCCTCATTGATAGTCCCGGTTGTCCCATCCTGTGACATATAAGCCTTTTTTTTCCCCCTTTACTTTTGTTTTCACCTTTCCTACTGACTCCTTGGGTTCTGTTATGGAACTAAGCTAATTAATTGAAAAAAACTGAAGCTAAAAATGTAATAATTGCTTATGATTTTCTCATATAAACATTTCATAAGCATTCTCAGAAAGCTTATTCAAATTGGTTTCATTTGCCATTTAAACATATCTAAAATAGACTTCCTAGCTTCTTTCCACTCTAAGATCCTTATTTTCATCTGTTCTGTGCCTACTTGTTGGTTCCTATTTATTAATCATTTTGTTCTGCTTTATATATTATCACTTTCCAGCCAGCAAGTTGCAGATGCTATTATTCCATTTTGATTTCCCTGGGCTGATGACCTCACCAATGTGTCCCAGAACCTCACCTCTCCAGAGCTCTACCCCACTAGGGAAAGACAGAAACAGACTGGGGGTATGGATCAATCTACCAACACCTATGTCCAGTGGAGAAGCAATTATAGAAACCAGATAGTCCCTGCACCCCATAAAGAATTTTGGTACATACTCCCAGAGTGGGGAGAAATGTTAGGGGAAGATAACCAGAGGACCCTGAACTCCAATTCCATCAGGACCTAGAGAGAGAAGACGAAGAAAGGAAGGATATTTTTGAAGTAGTAATAATTTTGTAAATCAATATTAAATTACTACTAAAAAATGTAACTCTGGACATGAGAGAGCTCATCAGTAAGGCATGAGCTCTGCCATGTCTGCAGCTCAGGCTAGAGGTATGATGACACAAGAGGAAGCTTTAGAGCTGTGTTTTCTCTTAGTGGAAAAGTGATTCAGTGAAAGTGAATGTGCATAAGACCCTTGTGTTCCAGTAAGTAAATAAGTAAACAAATAAAGCTAAATATTATTTCTTTGGCCTGGTGTAAAAACTCCAAATTAGATTCCCAAGAAAATAAATGAGAAAGAATGCAGGGGAAAATCCTTAATTTGTAAAGCAAAGTATCCCTCTTACTCTTTGAGACTAATTACAGTGTTTCTTTGTGATGTCCAGCCATATTACTAATGTAAGAGGTATGAGTTTTCTAAACTAGATGAAAATTATGAAGAACCCCATATTGCCAAAAAAAAAAAAAAAAAACAAAACTAGTTGCCTCATGGAGAAGTGTGGTTTAGAGACACAGAAGTCATAAAAAATAAATGAACTGTGGTCATGAGTAGGAATGTTCCAAGCTGCCCCAGTTTTAGGACCCATCTTCCTCAGGTGTAGCATAGAGTATCTTATCCAGCCTCCCTTCAGAAGATGGGACATTCTCTACCATTGTTGATCCAAGTTGAGGGCAAGGTCCTATGGGGGCCCACAAAGAGGTCTATTGTATAGTTTCTGATAGAGATGACTGGTAGCATTGAGGAGAGGGATTTATTTGAGGTCTAGGCCCATCCTGTCTGTTTAAGAATCTCAGGACTCCCCGATTAGGGCCCAGCTGATGGGGTGGCCTGATAGTGACTAAAAAGACATGGCTAAAGTATGCCAGACTTTTGCCCTTATTCAGTTTTTGCAGTCTTTGCTTTGATAAGGCTAGCTTTGGAGTGAGTGAGGGAAGTGTAATAGGAAATAGGTGAGGAGGGTATCTAAGTCTAAGTAGACACTATTTCATTATGAACTTTATACTGACTCACTGCAGACTATTGTGTACTTTTGCTTTCAAGTATACATTTTACCCTAATTTATGGGTACATGTGAACATATGCTCTACCTCATGGGACCTGGTCTATATCCAGGTTTTGGGACTTTGTTAGGAAGTTAACCACCTCAGGTCTACAGGGATGCAGAGGTCATATAGGCTCCTAAGCTGAATATGGGCTCCATATCAGATCAAATTATGGGGTTTATAGTCAACAATATTTATGCATCTTTCCCATATTAGGAAGCTACTCTCTTCCCTGATCCAGCTTTCTGATTCTTTTTCCAGCCATGACATAATCTTCCCAGACAATAACTTGGATCCACATGCATATCAGATTTCAGGCTCAGGGAAAAAAAAAACCCCAAACTAGTATAGTCACAGGCCCTTTGGAATATAACTAAAATATTCCTGCTAGCTATCTACAAAATAGAGGACCCCCCCCCCCCCAACTCTTCATATGCACTATTCCAGACTTTAGGTCCATGATTAGTCAACAACTTGTTTGGCTTTATATGTTAACTCTTTTTTTCAGCCACCAGGTTCCTATGCTACCATGATGCCACCAGACTTCCCTTGACAGATTACCCCACCAATGTGTCCTGGAGCTCCACTTCCCCAGAGCCCTTCCCCACTAAGGAAAGAGAGAGACAGGCTGGGAGTATGGATCAACCTGCCAAGGCCCATGTTCAGTGGGGAAGCAACATAGAAGCCAGACCTCCTACCTTCTGCATCCCACAATGACCTTGGGTCCATACTCCCAGAGGGACAAAGAATAGGAAAGCTATCAGGGGAGGAGATGGGATACTGAGTTCTGATGGTGGGAACTGTGTGGAGTTGTACCCCTCTTATCCTATGGTTTAGTCAATGTTTCCTTTTTATAAATAAAGAATAAAAACAAACTAAAAAATATTCAAAGGGCAATGAATGAACTACTGCTATCTGCCATATTATATAGGTCTCATAAGGTTCTCTTTATTTGTCTTTCCTGTTGTAAAATAGGTGATAATAGAGTCTATTCAGTTTGTTGGATGGATTTTTATGAGAGATAAAAATGAAGTTATAATACAGACTGTCTTGACCAAAAGTAAGATAATCTTGGACCAATTCTCGAATGTTTTTTATTGGCTAGAGTGAAATATCCATCAGTTTTCCTAAACCAGGGAAGCTATATAGATTCAAAATGAATACTTTACCACCTCTGCAGAACTTAAAGGGAAAGAGTCAGTTTGCCAGTGCTCAGAAAAGATGAAGCTTCGTGTCCATCCTCACATTTCAAATTTCACTTTGAAGCAGTCTGGTACAATGATTACATGGGTGGGAGTAGTTGGGAGTTATTTTACTTGCTGCTAAAGGATTTATACTCATGGATAAATTAATAAGAATAGAGAGATGTCCAGTTTGAGCTTCATTTACAGTATTATTTATTTTCTCCTAGACTTTTAGAATTTTTTCTTTCAGTCTTTTGATACTTGACAGAGGCAAAGACAAATGTGGACAGGCCACTCTAAGATGTGGAAGTGAGAAGCTAGATAAAAAGAAATACACAAACAACTGCAAACATCATAGCGTTTTGTAAAGTGACTAGTTTAATAGCAGACTCGCTTGCATGATCAATGTGCTCATCATTACTACCTCAGTCTTTATGTTAAGATCTCACGTAGAAGTCTGGAATACTAAGACATCAAACATGTTCACTTCAGGAAAGAGCAATGACAAACATTCTGCTTTTGAAGACTTAATGTTTTCTCTCTGGGAAAAGAGACCCACATATTTCAAACTTAATGTACACTCTTTAAAAAAACTAAATAAGGTCGCCAGGGTTCAGAGAGAAAAGATATCACTTTCTAATAGGGGATGCTAGTGGTGATTCCTGAAACATGAAATACCTCTAAAGACACAAATGCTTAGAGAAGTTAAGACAATAATCTTGGGGAGCACTCTCATCTAAAGCCATCAATGACAAGGAAGAGAGCAAAATAAAACAATAAAATGATCAGAGAAGTTATAGCAAGGGGAATGTAATAAATATAAATAATACACTGGAACAGGAGGGAACTTGTTCTCATGTATCTATGTAGTCTACTTGCCCAAGGTGAGTGGATTTCTTCAGCGTGGCATCTATAATTTTCCTTGAAGTAATCTAACAATTTAGGATTAATTATGCCTACAATGGACTTATTTTAGTTTGAGCTATGCTATTACTCTACAGGAATCATGCCAGTTCTAGGAACATTTAATCAGCTTAGTTTGAGACAACACAAACCATTCTCCTTCAAGTGTTTTATGAGAGATGTTATGTAGCTAAAATGATATCCTATCAACATAGTAACAAGTCTCCCTTTCTTCCCCACGTAAAAAACTGGCCAGCATATATTAATAGAAGAGGTACCTTTGAGAAAGTCCCAAAACCCAAAAGTAAAGGTGAAGTACTATGCTGAAACACAAACACCAATAGGGACCACACAGGAAAGATGAGAGGAGAGGTTTTCCTTTGACCATCATCTTTCCCACTGGTCAGCACAGCACTACACCAATTGGGTGGACTATAGGACCTTTGTCTTAAAGTTTCTCTGGCAGGAAACAGAGAACCTGTTCTGTGGAATATGTAAGGACATGGGATACTCAGGTCTCTTCTTTCAGAGATGAGGGTAAAGTGCTTAATAAGTGGAATGAGATAGAAGCAGAGCACAGGGACAGAGCTCCTAGCAATCATTACTAAGGTCTTTCTTGTTGGATCATGTCTTTGTTTGCAATGGCACCCAAGCAGATACGCCAATCAGTAGCTCTGCCCATCTGCAGAGATAAACTGGTGGTTCTGTCTAGACAGGGGATGTGGTTGGCAAATGTGCCTGTTTGGATCCCTAGTCGAAGAGTCATGTTTGACATGGTATGAGGAGTATGTTATATACCCACCTGGGCAATGAAGCAAATTCACAAGCCCAATGAGTAGTGGAACACTGACTCCTCTCCTGTTTGATTAGGAGGTCTGACCAAAGAGCCATCCTACTGTCTTAGTTAAGCAGGGAGCCAAGCCAGCAGCCCTGTCCAACTGCTGACCATATGTGAGATGATGTATACTTGTGCTAACTGACTTTATTGTAGTAAATATTTACAATATATATGTTTATCAAATCAATATATATGTTGTATACTTCCAGCTAATAGAATGTTATATGAGGACTTCCGGAGGCGGAGCTACGAGCAGCAGATCGCTTTCTCTCCTCTCCTCTCCTCTTCCGGATCAACTAGGAATACCAAAGGAGACCACCCGGACCGAAACAAGACAGGACTAGAATGACCACAGAAACCCAGTAAATCACCCGTGAGTACAAACACGCGTGGCTGGTGACAGAGAGGAGAGAGGGGCCTAAGGAGAGATTAAGTGACTGCTAACAGTTCGACAGTTTGTCAGTGGAGACACCACCTCCAGTCTGCTCCACCAACAAGGGGACAGCTGAAGGGAGGAAAGGAATCCCCAGAGACTCACCAAGTACAACTTTGAGTCTCCATTGCTACTACCCTCAGAATCTGGAGCAGCAACAGGGAGGGACACCGGGGCACAGAGATCTAACCGGGAAACTCAGGAGAAGACCTATACCTCGGTGGCATAGCTGAAGGGCTGTGAAAGTCTCTTTGCATAACCACTGGATTATCTCTGCCACACCCTGCTTTATCTCTTGGTCAGGAGTCATTGATTAAGCCAAGAAGCCTATTGATAGTTTAAAAGCCCTCAGGCTACCATAGCCTACAGGGGAAAAAAAAAAAGGCTTTTACACCACTGAACTCCAACTCAGGGATTGAAAAAACTGTTAACTTATATAAAATGGTTAAAACAACAAGAAAAAATAATGGAGACTCGAACCAGGACAAGAGTCCAGCTAAAAGTCCTCCAGAGGGCGAAGCACAAAACAACGAGTCCAACATCCAAACATTAGCTAAGGAAATAATAACAGGAGTGAGTAAAGAATTTGAAAAAATTGTAATCAGAAATGCAGGAACAACAAATGAGAATATGGAAGAAAATTCTAATAATCGCATGGTTATTAGAGAGCTGAAAGCTGAAATTGCTGAGCTAAGAAGGCAACTAGCTGAACAAGCTAAAACAGTATCAGAGCAGGGCAACAAAATAGATGAACTCCAGAAAGCAGTAGAGGGCAGAGAGAATAGAATCAATGAGGCTGAAGACAGAATTAGCAAGATTGAGGATGAATTAGAGATAACTAAAAAAGAAGTAAGAGATCTCAAAAAGAGATTAAGAGATGCTGAAAACAACAACAGAGTCCTATGGGATGACTTCAAAAGAAACAATATACGCATTATTGGCTTACCAGAGGAAGAAAGAGAAGGGGAGGAAGAAAGCGTTCTCCAGGCCATAATAGCTGAAAATTTCTCTAGTCTAGACAACACCAAAGACATAAAGATTCAAGAAGCCCAGAGGGTCCCAAACAGAATTAACCCAGACCTAAAGACACCAAGACATGTCATACTTAGATTGGAAAGGAATAAAGAAAGGATCCTCAAGGCTGCAAGAGAAAAACAAAGAGTCACCTACAAAGGAAAACCCATAAGATTAGCAGCGGACTTCTCCATACAAACACTACAGGCCAGAAGAGAATGGCAAGATATCTATCGAGTGATCAATGAGAAAGGCTTTCAGCCAAGAATACTATATCCTGCTAGATTGTCATTCAGACTAGATGGAAGCATCAAAACCTTCTCAGACAAGCAACAGTTGAAGGAAGCAACCATCACCAAGCCTGCCTTGAAAGAAGTTCTGAAAGGTTTCCTATAAACAACCAGACCACCACAAATAGAACATATATCAAAACACTCTAAAACTCTACAAGAATGGCGTTAAAATATCTTCAATCTTTGATATCAATAAATGTGAATGGCCTGAATTCACCTATTAAAAGACACAGAGTAGGAAGATGGATCAGAAAACACAACCCAACAATATGTTGTCTACAGGAAACTCACCTAACGCAACAAGACAAACACAGACTTAAAGTGAAAGGATGGAAAACTATCATTCAAGCCAATGGCCCACAAAAAAGGGCAGGAACAGCTATTCTCATATCTGACATGATAGACTTTAAAATAGATAAGATTAAAAAAGATAGGAATGGACACTACTTAATGCTCAGAGGATCAGTCAATCAAGAGGACTTAACAATTATTAATATCTATGCACCCAATGAGAAGCCATCTAAATACATCAAACTTCTACTGAAAGAGCTACAGCAATATATTAACAGTAACACAATCATAGTAGGGGACTTCAACACCCCACTATCTCAACTTGACAGATCATCCAGGCAGAAAATCAGTAAAGACATAAGGGAGCTAAATGAAGAGATAGATAAACTAGAACTATTGGACATTTTCAGAGTCATTCATCCCAAGAAACTGGAATACACATTTTACTCAAATCCACATGGATCATTCTCAAGGATAGACCATATGTTAGGCCACAAAGACAGCATCAGCCTATTCAAGAGCACTGAAATCATCCCAAGCATCTTCTCAGACCACAGTGGAATTAAACTAACACTTAACAATCAACAAAAGATTAGTAACAGTGCCAAAATGTGGAAGCTCAACAGTACACTTCTTAACAACTTCTGGGTCAAAGAGGAAATCAAGGAAGAAATCAAAATGTTTCGAGAGTTCAATGAAAATGAAGACACAAGCTATCAAAATATTTGGGACACAGCTAAAGCAGTCCTAAGAGGGAAGTTCATAGCTATACAAGCACACATTAGGAAACAAGAAAAGGCACAAATAAACAGCCTGATTGTACATCTTAAAGACCTAGAAGAAGAACAACAAAGGAACCCTAAAGCAACCAGAAGGACAGAAATCACTAAAGTTAGGGCAGAAATAAATAACATTGAGAATAGGAAAACCATACAAAAGATCAATGAAAGTAAATGTTGGTTCTTCGAAAGAGTAAACAAAATCGATAAACCTTTAGCCAGACTCACAAAACAAAAAAGGGAAAAGACCCAAATAAATCGGATAGTAAATGAAAGAGGAGATATCACAACAGACACTGCAGAAATTCAACATATCATGCGAGGCTTCTATGAACAACTATATGCCACCAAGTTAGAGAACCTGGAAGAAATGAATGATTTCCTAGATACCTACCAACTTCCAAAACTAAGTAAAGAGGAAGTGGATAACATGAACAGGCCCATCACAGCTAATGAAATTGAAACAGTTATCAAAAATCTTCCCAAAAATAAAAGTCCTGGACCACATGATTGCTCAACAATTTGTTTGGCTTTGTATGTTAACTCTCTTTTCAGTCACCAGGTTCCAGGTGTCATCAGGATGCCGGCCAGACTTCCCTGGATTGAAGACACCACCAATGTGTCCTGGAGCTCAGCTTCCCCAGAGACCCATCCTACTAGGGAAAGAGAGAGGCAGCCTGGGAGTATGGACCGACCAGTCAACGCCCATGTTCAGCGAGGAAGCAATTACAGAAGCCAGACCTTCTACCTTCTGCAACCCTCAATGACCCTGGGTCCATGCTCCCAGAGAGATAGAGAATGGGAAAGCTATCAGGGGAGGGGGTGGGTTATGGAGATTGGGTGGCGGGAATTCTGTGGAGTTGTACCCCTCCTACCCTATGGTTTTGTTAATTAATCCTTTCTTTAATTAAAAAAAAAAAAAAAAAGAAAAAAAAAATCAGCCCTACCTAGGAGCAGTGGAAAGATGGAAATGGCATCTGTGAGGCTCTGATGCCATAACATAATATACCTTTTTACTTGTTTTAAAAAAAAAAAAAAAAAGTCCTGGACCAGATGGTTTTACAAATGAATTCTACAAAATTTTCAAAGAAGAACTAATACCTCTACTTTTAAAAGTCTTCCAGAAGATTGAAGACACTGGAATACTCCCTGCCAGCTTCTATGAAGCCAACATCACCCTGATACCAAAAGCAGACAGGGACACAACCAAAAAAGAAAACTACAGACCAATATCTCTGATGAACATAGATGCGAAAATATTGAACAAAATTCTAGCCAACCGGATACAGCAGTATATCAAAGAGATTGTCCATCATGACCAAGTGGGGTTTATCCCAGGCATGCAAGGTTGGTTTAATATACGTAAATCAATCAATGTGATCCACCACATCAACAAAAGCAAGACCAAAAACCACATGGTCATATCAATAGATGCAGAGAAAGCCTTTGACAAAATACAACATCCCTTTATGATCAAAACACTACAAAAAATAGGAATAGATGGAAAATTCCTGAAGATAGTGGAGTCTATATATAGCAAACCTACAGCCAACATCATACTCAATGGTGAAAAACTGGAAGCATTTCCCCTCAGATCAGGTACTAGACAGGGCTGCCCACTATCACCATTACTATTCAACATAGTGTTGGAAGTTCTTGCCATAGCAATCAGGCAGGAGCAAGGAGTTAAAGGCATACAGATTGGAAGAGAAGAAGTCAAACTCTCCTTATTTGCAGATGACATGATAGTATACATGGAAAAACCTAAGGAATCCAGCAAGAAGCTTTTGGAAATCATCAGGCAATACAGTAATGTGTCAGGTTATAAAATTAACATTCAAAAGTCAGTGGCATTCCTCTATGCAAACACTAAGTTAGAAGAAATTGAAATCCAGAAATCAGTTCCTTTTTCTATAGCAACAAAAACAATAAAATATCTAGGAATAAACCTAACCAAAGAAGTGAAAGACTTGTATACTGAAAATTATGAGTCACTACTCAAAGAAATTGAAAAAGACACAAAGAAATGGAAAGATATTCCAAGCTCATGGGTTGGAAGAATTAACATCATCAAAATGAATATATTACCCAGAGCCATCTACAAATTTAATGCTATCCCCATCAAGATCCCAAGCACATTTTTTAGGAGAATAGAACAAATGCTACAAATGTTTATCTGGAACCAGAAAAGACCTAGAATTGCCAAAACAATCTTGAGAAAAAAGAACAGAACCGGAGGCATCACACTGCCAGATCTCAAACTATATTATAGGGCCATTGTCATCAAAACTGCTTGGTACTGGAACATGAACAGACACACTGACCAGTGGAATAGAATTGAGAGCCCAGAAATGAGGCCCCACAGCTATGGACATCTAATCTTTGACAAAGGGGCCCAGACTATTACATGGGGAAAGCAGAGTCTCTTCAACAAATGGTGTTGGAAACAATGGGTTGAAACATGCAGAAGAATGAAGCTGAATCACTGTATTTCACCAAATACAAAAGTAAATTCCAAGTGGATCAAGGACTTGGATGTTAGACCAGAAACTATCAGATACTTAGAGGAAAATATTGGAAGAACTTTTTTCCGCATAAATTTTAAAGACATTTTCAATGAAACGAATCCAATTACAAGGAAGACTAAGGCAAGTATAAACCTATGGGACTACATCAAATTAAAAAGCTTCTTCACAACAAAAGAAACCACTACCCAAATCAAGAGACCCCTCACAGAATGGGAGAAGATCTTTACATGCCATACATCAGATAAGAGTTTAATAACCAACATATATAAAGAGCTTACCAGACTCAACAACAAGACAACAAATAACCCCATCCAAAAATGGGGGGAGGAATTGGACAGAATATTCACCACAGAAGAGATCCAAAAGGCCGAGAAACACATGAAAAAATGCTCCAAGTCTCTGATTGTCAGAGAAATGCAAATCAAGACAACAATGAGATATCACTTCACTCCTGTGAGAATGTCACACATCAGAAAAGGTAACAGCAGCAAATGCTGGAGAGGGTGTGGGGTCAAAGGAACCCTCCTGCACTGCTGGTGGGAATGTCAATTGGTCCAACCTCTGTGGAGAACAGTCTGGAGAACTCTCAGAAGGCTAGAAATGGACCTACCCTCTGACCCTGCAATTCCCCTCCTGGGGATATATCCTAAGGAACCCAACACATCCATCCAAAAAGATCTGTGTACATATATGTTCTTGGCAGCACAATTTGTAATAGCCAAAACCTGGAAGAACCCAGGTGTCCAACAACAGATGAGTGGCTGAGCAAGCTGTGGTATATATACACAATGGAATACTACTCAGCTGTAAAAAATGGTGACTTCACCGTTTTCAGCCGATCTTGGATGGACCTTGAAAAAATCATGTTGAGTGAAATAAGTCAGAAACAGAAGGATGAATATGGGATGATCTCACTCTCAGGCTGAAGTTGAAAAACAAGATTAGAAAAGAAAACACAAGTCGAACCTGAAATGGAATTGGAGTATTACACCAAAGTAAAAGACTCTGGGGTGGGTGGGTGGGTGGGGAGAATACAGGTCCATGAAAAATGATGAATGAAATAGTGGGGGTTGTATTGCTAAATGGGAATCTGGGGAATGTTATGCATGTAAAAAAAAAAGAAGTAGAAACGCAAAGCAGAAATTGACTGAGTTTGGAGTATGGCACCAAAGTAAGAAAGCAGAAGTATACTAGAGTTTGCAGTGAGTACCTCCCTAATACTTCCTCTCCACTTTTCCAAGCTTTGGGTCCATGATTGCTCAACAATTTGTTTGGCTTTGTATGTTAACTCTCTTTTTAGTCACCAGGTTCCAGGTGTCATCAGGATGCCGGCCAGACTTCCCTGGATTGAAGACACCACCAATGTGTCCTGGAGCTCAGCTTCCCCAGAGACCCATCCTACTAGGGAAAGAGAGAGGCAGACTGGGAGTATGGACCGACCAGTCAACGCCCATGTTCAGCGAGGAAGCAATTACAGAAGCCAGACCTTCTACCTTCTGCAACCCTCAATGACCCTGGGTCCATGCTCCCAGAGGGATAGAGAATGGGAAAGCTATCGGGGGAGGGGGTGGGATATGGAGATTGGGTGGTGGGAATTGTGTGGAGTTGTACCCCTCCTACCCTATGGTTTTGTTAATTAATCCTTTCTTAAATAAAAAAAAAATAAATAAAATAAAATAAAATAAAAATTAAAAAATAAATAAAAAAAGAATGTTATATGAATCAATTTTATTAAAACTGGAGCAAAAAAAAGAGTTGTCATTTATATGAAATAGAAAAGTATCTTAATTTTAAAGGGTTGATAATACGTCACTCATTTGTCCATCTCTCAAGGTAGACTTTCAAATTTTCAGTTTTGGATGACCCCCCTGGATGTAGAAGGGGGTCTGTGTGTGTGTGTGTGTGTGTGTGTGTGTGTGCACACACACATGCTTACACAGAGAATAACAGAGCTCAACGAGTTATTAAAAAAAGCATAGGAAAATACTATGTGAAACGTTAATAAGCTGTGGTCTCTTTTTAGCAGATCCAAGGACTTAAAAGGGGGAATATGAGGGGGGTCGTGTGGGGTCCTAGAGTTCTCTTTCTGGTGGAAGGAAGACACAATGAGGTATGCTGACACCTATCTTGTAGAGATGTGAAATTATACCTCTGTGACAAAGGTCTTGTAAATCAACATTTCCCCATCAAAGGGATTCTGTTAGAAAAAAAAAAAAAAAAAAAAGAATAAAAAGAAGGAAAGATGAACTCAGTACTACTCACCAGAGGACCCACCAGACCTGGTCTACCTATGGGTCCTGGAATCCCTGGTGAGCCTGTCTCTCCTTGATCTCCATCCTCTCCAGGCAGTCCTCTTCCTCCTGGGGTCCCCTGCAACCCAAGAAGAAATGATTTTAAGGGCTGAGGAGAGAGAGAGTATGTAGTGGCTATGTAAAATGTTTTTCCTGCTTGAGGTACCAAAGGTTACAGGTTCAATCCTCAGGACCACTATAAGCCAGAGCATAAAGATAGTATGGAAAAAACAAACAAAAAATTATAAACATTTTAGAAGGAAGGTAGTAAAATAATATCATCACACATTAAGCTGATTTTTTTTAATTTGGCACACAGAATAATTACACTTAATATTATAAGATTTCACAGAACATTTTTTCTTTTTTTTTTTTTGCCTCCAGGGTTATTACTGGGGCTTGGTACTGGCACTATGAATCCACTACTCCTGGCAGTCATTTTTTTTTTCCCATTTATTGGCTAGGACAGAGAGAAATTGAGAGAGGAGGGGTAGACAGAGAGGGAAAGAGAAAGCCAGACACCCGCAGGCCTGCTTCACTATCACCGCTTGTGAAGTGTCCCCCTTGCAAGTGGGGAGTGGGTGCTCAAACCCAGATTCTTGCATGGGTCTGTTCACTTCAGACTATGTGTGCTTGACTGGGTATGCCACCACCCAACCCCCATCTACTTTCTATACAATTATATGAATAATTTACCTTTAATCCATCTTTTCCTTGGAGACCTTCTTCCCCAGGAGCTCCTGGTTCACCCTATTTTACAGCAAAAACAGTTGGATTTGTTAGTTTGCTGACTATTTATTTTATTATTATTATTTTTTTCCCCCTGGCATCTACAGAATGCGACAGGCTTGTGTACATCTCTTTCTGCTTCTATTTTACTTCTAAGGAGGAAAGGACAGTATAACAAGCGTGATTTAATTTGCATTTACCACAAATATCTCTGAAGATAATTTAAAGAGTCAGAGTGCTGCAAATTCAAACACCAGTTCATCTCAGAATATCTGTAACTTTCAGACAATTTGAGATGATAAATATTCATTCCTGAAGCTCTGGCAATTTCCATAACTTCATGTTTCTGAGACCAAGGAATGTATGTCAATTCTGTTAACTCACAAAATTATATTACCTTGCTCCACTGACATTACATGGATTAAAACAATTAAATTCAATCCATATCACTCTATTAGACTATGTTTTCTCCTTACAGAGGAGAGGCAATGATTAAAGGTTTGGGTACATCAAGAAGTCATCTTCCAGAGAGAGAATTTATAGAAAGGAAGGGCAATCTTTTATGAAGCTTAATGTTGCACTGACTCTTGCTACTCTAACTATTTACAAGAACCAAACTGTTTTCTCCCAGTTGCCTGCAACACTTGTATCTTTGACACTTCTGTTACTCTGATATCTCACTGCTCATTCCTGTGGGGGGGGGGGGAAGAAGAAATAGATGAAAAGGAAAGAAATGAAAATTAAACTATATCCATTTACCTTTTAGTGAGCACATGCCTCTTTGGACACTTATCTTAGAGGGGGAAAAAACTTGCTTCTGCTCAAATTAAAGGGTGTCTATATCAGAATAACTTTTGCAAGTCATCTATTTATAACTACTTACAATTAAGTAACTTTTGATGACTCTCATTTTTTAATTAATTTATTTTTCATAAAGACAGAGAAGTTGAGGGAGATGGGGGAGATAGGGAGAGGGAGAGGGAGAGAGAAACACTTACAGTATTGCTTCAGCACTCAAGAAGCTTCCTCCCTGTAGGTGGGGACCAGAGGCTTGAATCTGTGTCCTTGTGCATGGTAATGTGTGCCCTCAACTAAGTGCATCACTAAACTGAGTGCATCATCATGGACCCTGATAACTCTAATTTTAAAAATCTATTTACTTTTAAGTAAAGAAAAGATTTTTAACTTCTGTTTGTCTTAGTAAATTGGAAAATATCCTGAGTACTGAATCTAGTATTCATGAATCTCTGTCTTTTGCAATATCCATACTTCATTTGTTTTCTCCCTTCCTCCCTCCCTCCCTTCCTCCCTCCCTCCCTCCCTCCCTCCCTCCCTTCCTTCCTTCCTTCCTTCCTTCCTTCCTTCCTTCCTTCTTTCCTTTTTTCCCTTGCTCACTCCTTCCCTCTCTCCCTCCCTCCCTTGCTCCTTCCCTTCTTCCATCCCTCCCTCCTTTCTTTTGTTCTTTCTTTCTGGAGAAAGATAGTAACAGATGGGTGGAAGAGTGGGGAGCTATCACAACACTTGAAGCTTCCTCCAGTGGTGGGGCCCAGGCTAAGCCTATATTACACACATTGCAAAGCAGATGCACTATCATTCTCTTTTTAATGCTAATTAGTAGTGATTACATAGGTTCTACATATTTGGCAACAGTTATACAGAATACATCTGATTCTGAGGAGATCATGTATGAGTGTAGGACTTGAGATGCTACAAAATAATCATTTAAGGGCAAGGTGGTGGCATGCCAGGTTGAGCGCACATGTTACAATGTGCAAGGACTCAGGTTTAAACCCCCAGTCTCCACTTTAAGGGAGGAAACTTCATAAGTGGTAAAGCAGGTCTTCAGGTGTCTCTCTGTCTCTCTCCCTCTTTATTTCTCCCTTTCCTCTTGATTTCTAATGGTATCTATTAAATAAATAAAGACATGAATAAATAAATAAACTTTGAAATAAAATTATAATGTAATCAGGGTTTTGCATACAAAGTTTTGAAGTTATGAAACATTAGCAAGATTTATATAATGCTTCAGAAAGGTTTACTATATAGTTTTTGAAGTCTTGCTGCTACATTTGGTGTCCCTGAAATAGCTAAGACAGCATATTAAAACAGTTTCCACTTACCCGCAGCCCTGCCTCCCCAGTAACACCAATAGTGCCGGCTGGTCCAATATCTCCCTGATGAAACAAAGAAGGAGATTAAACTCTTGTCTCCTGCAATCTTGCCTCTACAAGCATATTATAAGGATAGAGCTTTCAAAAACACTTTTCATTTTTTAATATTAAAAAAAATTATTACCTTTATTTATTTATTGGATAGAGACAGCCAGAAATCAAGATGGAAGGGGGGTGACAGAGAGAGACAGAGAGATGCCTGCAGCCCTGCTTCATGAGTCATGAAGCTTTCTCCCTGCAGGTAGGGTCCAGGGGCTCAAACCTGGGTCCTTGCTCATTGTAACATGTGTGCTCAACCAGGGGTGCCACCACCCAGACCCCACTTTCCATTTTTATTTGCCATTTTTCATCTGCTTTCATGATGGTGGATATCTGCAATAGTATGGCAAACTTAAAGGAACTCGGATTCTCCTTTATTATTTAGGAAGGTTACCTTAGCCCCTGGCTCGCCTTGCAGTCCAGATTCTCCCTCCATACCTGAAGGTCCCTAGGAGAGAATTATTTGACATCTTTTACATATTCTTTCATCAGTTACAAGACTGTATTGTTACAGTGTGGTGGGGCCCAGGCTAAACCTATATTACATACAACCTCATTAAAAGATGATGGTGACTTTTAACTCAAAGGTAAGATATATGTTCAAAAAAAGTCTTTAGAAAGTGCCTTGGATGGAAGCTGGGTGGTCAAACACTTGGTTGAGCGCACACAGGACCCTGTGCAAAGACCCATGTTCAAGCCCTTACTCTCCACATGGGGGAAGGGGGGGGGATATGCTTCTAGAGTGCTAAAGCAGGTCTGAAGGTCTCTCTCTCCTTTTCTATCTCCTCAACTCTCAACTTCTCTCTATCCTATCAAATAAAATAGGAAAAAAAAAGAGGAAAAATGCCTGCTGGGAGTGGTGGATCTGTAGTGCCACTCTTCCTCATGATTACAGGTGCTACTCATTTTCTTAGTATTTCCTTATCTTTGTCCTTCTCACATGGCTAACTTCCACTCATCCCTTAAGACTCATAGCATTCCCTCCCTCATACCCCCATATATAAATCATTGTTCTCATCACACAAGTGAGATTGAATGCCCATTACTGGGCTCCTATATAGTCATTTAAAAACCCCTTTTATCACTGCAATATAGTGATATTTTATGATTGTCTTATAGACTAGGTTCAAAGCTTCTAGACGACTCAGGAACTGTATCTCAAACATACTTGCATCCAAAGCAAGATACATTGTGTGTGTTTACACACACACACACACACACACACACACACACACACGCTCACACACAGTCAGAGCAAAATTATGAATTAAAAACAGGCCAACAGTCTGGAGTATTATGAAGAGGACTGCAGAGGTTAAATAATTTGGAACATTAAATATCATGAAGACATTTTATTAAGATTTTTGCTTTGTCATTTAAAAAAGCTGCTAAAGGGAAAATTATACTAGTGAAAGGCTGATGTAACAGTCATTCCTGCTTTTGATAGCGTTTTAGGCTTTGCCTTCTGATTATGAAGTATAATACAGAATTATTCTTCATAACATATTGTGGAAATTGAGCTAGAATGAATAAATGTAAATTGGTAATTAAAACCTAGGAAGGCCTGGACTCCAGCAACCTGAAGACTACACAAACAATTAGAGAAATCAATAAGAGAGAGCAATTCTCAGAATGCAAGGCGAACTGCAGATGCAGACCCCTGAGGCGAGGTGAGAAGACATCTTGGCCTGAGGCACTGTGAGAGATAAAGGAAGACACCTCTGAAGACAAAGCCCAGAGGCAGGATAAGAGATAGCCATAGAGTTGTAAAAACCCTTCACACACCCTTCACATAGGTAATGAATAGCTTCAAATGTAAGACTGTAAACAATCACTGTGTAAAATGAGTTGTGTCACATGTATGCCATATATACCTTAGTAGAACCTAGGTGGGGGGTGGAAGACTAGTCAAGGCTGCCACCTTAGTATTTGGCCTCAGCCTGGCTGGAATATTAAAGCTCTTTGTTCTTACATCACTCTGGTCTCTTGGCTAAGGTAACCAACAATATCAACTTCCTAACATGCATCAACTTTAACTTTATAGGAGTCTAACACATATTGAATATTGAACTAAGCAAGAAAAAGTCACAAGAAATTACCTCAGCACCCATTTCTCCAGGAAGCCCAGCATCACCTTGAAGTCCTCGTGGCCCCTACATTAAAGTAGAATTGAAGCTCTGAGAATCAAAATTTACTGTAATTATTGTAATTCGAGTATGTACCTATATCTGGACTTTATGATATCTGCAATATAATGCGTAGTAACATGCTTTCCAGTGTGCTTTCTCTGTATAAATAATATGGTATGTTTATACACATAATACAAATCCTGTATGTTTTGAAAATAATATTCAGATAATCTTACATTCAAAGGAAAAATGAAAGGACAGTAACATTCATCCCTTGATCCCTTAATTTATTCAATTTATATCTTTCAACTTCCCAAAAATGTAAAATGCCATGCTAAGGATTTTCAAATGTTATCATATTTTGAAGGGTAAGGTAATCACAGAGATATTTCATAGTTTTAGCAAATATATGGCAAACAAAATAGCATTTTTTATTTTTATTTATAAAAAGGAAACACTGACAAAACCATAGGATAAGATGGGTACAACTCCACACAATTCCCACCACCAGAACTCTATATCCCATCCCCTCCCTTGATAGCTTTCCTATTCTTTAACCCTCTAGGAGTATGGACCCAAGGTCATTGTGGGATGCAGAAGGTGGAATGTCTGGCTTCTGTAATTGCTTCCCCAATGAACATGGGCATTGACTGGTCGATCCATACTCCTAGTCTGCCTCTCTCTTTCCCATTTTTAAGGCTGAGTATAAGGTAAATCTGTTGTCTCTGATGGCATACAAATGTGTCCATGTTTGCTTGAGATCATGCTGTATGTAAGAAAAAGAAAAGATTTATTCATTAAGAGAGAGGCAAATAGGAGTAAGAAAACCTGAGAATTGCTCGACTCTGGCTTGGGGTGATGTCGGGTCTGCACTTGAGACCTGTGGCCTGTAGGTTGGTGCTTGAGCAGCTTGAACCATCCCTCAGGTCCTGATGTGACAGGGAGTGAGTTCTGTTGAACAATTTCTGTTTCATATGAATAGATATATCAGTCTTTACACTAGGTAATCATTAAAGTGAAACAAAATGGATATTGGGATCTTTATGGGAATATTTTTTTTCTTTTAAGTATTTTATTTACTTATTTTCCTTTTTGTTGCCCTTGTTGTTTATCATTGTTGTGGTTAATATTATTGTTGTCCTTGCTGTCATTGTTGTTGGCTAGGAAAGAGAGAAATGGAGAGAGGAGGGGAAGACAAAGAGGAGAGAAAGACAGACACCTGCACACCTGCTTCACCAGTTGTGAAGTGACTCCCCTACAGGTGGGGAGCTGGGGGGCTCAAACTAGGATCCTTACACCAGTCCTTGAGTTTCACGCCACGTGCACTTAACCCGCTGTACTACAGCCCTAACCTCGGGAATCTGGACTACTTTAATACTGAATAGTATAATTTTAACAAACATTATTGACAATAGTCAGTCAAGGGAGTTGGGCAGCAGTGCAGCGGGTTAAGCGCAGGTGGCGCAAAGCACAAGGACTGGCGTAAAGATCCGGGTTTGAGTCCCCGGCTCCCCATGTGCAGGGAGTCGCTTCACAGGCAGTGAAGCAGGTCTGCAGGTGTCTATCTTTCTCTCCTCCTCTCTGTCTTCCCCATCTCTCTCCATTTCTCTCTGTCCTATCCAACAACAACATCAATAATAACAACAATAATTAAAAAAAAACATGGGCAACAAAACGGGATAAATAAAAAACCAAAAGAAAAAAAGAAAAAAAGAATAGGCAGTCAACCTGCTAATGAGAATACCTTTACCCTTGTATTATACTTTTGAAGTTATGCTTCAGCTTTTTTTCCTTTCCTTTTTTTTTATATTTATGTACTTTATATTTCTATGATTAGGTACCAGTCTTTTATTAGATTAGGTATTAGTCTTTTATATCAGTGTGAGTTGAATATTACTATATCCTCATGTCAAAGATTAGAGAGGCTAGAGTTGGGAGTTTTTCTTTCTGCAGGCTCCTTAGGCTTTGGTAAAGCCCCAACAGGGTTATTAAAAAAATTTTTTATCTTATTGGATAGATACAGTCAGAAATTGAGAGGCAAGGAGGAGCCAGACAGACAGAGAGGGAGAGAAACAGAAAGACAGAGAGACACCTGCAACCTTGCTTCACTACTCCTAAAACTTTCCCCCTGCAGGTGGGGAGTGAGGGCTGGAACCTGGTTCCTTGTTTATCACAGCATGTGTGCTCAACCAGGTGTGTCACCACCTGGCCCCCTTGGTTTTTTTTTTTTAAGATCTTATTTATTTATTAATGAGAAAGACATAATGAGAGAAAGAACCAGACATCACTCTGGTACATGTGTTGTCGGAGACTGAACTCCGGACCTCATGTTTGAGAGTCCAATGCTTTACCTGCAGGTACCCTCCCTTGATGAGCTTTCTTACTAGTCCTAAATAATTTCCTTAAGTATCAGTTTTATATTTTGTTGAGTTATTTTATGTCACTCCTAGAGCCACCCCTAGGACAATGACTAAAATAGTTTCAACTTGAATACATTCCTCTGCTCCACGTTCATTATCCAATCCAACATAGCTAAACTGAGTATATAATTCCTTATTCTCAAACTTTTTATCTGTTATTTACAGTCAGTCAGTGACACTATCTTTTCACACATTCAAGAGAGAAACTTAAGAATCATACTTCACTGCAAGTTCATATGCTTTAATTAGCCATAATCCACATGTGAGCAGAATCATCGGGTAGCTGTCTGTCACCTCTTTGCTTAATTCATGAATTGTCTCAAAGCCTGTGAGAACTATGATAGTTATTAGCTGAGGGGGCACAGAAGTGTAGTGGTGGGTGTGGTGTGAAACTATAACCTGCAGTCTTATGATTTGTAAACCGTTCGTAAGTCACTAATACATTATTTTCAAAGACTCATACTTCACATAGTATATCCATTTTCTATTGTTTAATTATTTTTTTTATATTTAACCACTTGCTAACCAAGAAGGTTTTACCATCTCCCATAGGGATTACTGCAAAAGAATTCCTATTCATTTTTTGTAACTTCCAATTTGATCACTGTCTTATGGTCTGAGTGATATTTACAAATATACACTATCTTTAATTCTTCAGTGATATCCCTTTATTCCTAGAATAAAAATATAAATCCTTGAGAAAGGGACTTTCTTTCATAAAGACAGCCAGAAATTGAGAAGGAAGGGGGTGATAGGGAGAAAGATAGACACCTGCAGCACTGCTTCACCACTCATGAAGCTTTCTCCCTGTAGGTGGGGATCAGGGGCTTAAACCTGGGTCCTTACCACCCAGCCCCACTTTTTTTTTTTTTTTTTTTTTTAACCAGAGCACTGCTCAGCTCTGATTTATGGTAGTAGGAGAGATTGAACCTGGGGTTTTGGAATTTCAGGCTTGAGAGTCTCTTTGCATAACCGTTATGCTAACTAACCCTGCCCTAGGATACTTTTTTTTTTTTTTTTTTGCTTCCAGGGTTATTTCTGGGGATCAGTGCCAGCTCTACAAATCCACTGCTCCTAGTGGTCATTTTACTTGATAGGACAGAGAGAAATTGAGAGAGGAGGGGGAGACAGAGAGGGAGGGAGAAAGATAAACACCTTCAGACCTGCTTTGCCACTTGTGAAGTGTCCCATCAGCAGGTGGGTAGCTGGGGGCTTGAACCTGGATCCTTGCTTGGGTCCTTGTGCTTATTACTATGTGTGCTTAACTGGGTGTGCCACCCACCTCCCAGCCCCTTGCATTTACTTTCCAAATGACCTTTGTGCCACAGTCATATTGTCCTACTTTTCTATCTTCAGATAAGTAATGTTTGTCTTCCTCCTAACTCACAATTTCTTCCTGAAATTTCCCCAGCTAAGCTAGTTATGTTCATATTTCATATCACAGTTCTAATGTTCCTCCTCATGAAAGTTTTCTCAATTCTAGATCATGACTATTTCTGTTAGATGTCCTCTTAAAATGGATTTCCTATATTTTACTGGATGTATCTGAATTTGTAACAATTTATCTCTGATTATTTATGTATATGTACTTCTATCATTGGGGTGAAAACTGCATGCTCATTACCATGCTTCAGTGCAAGTTCTTCATAACATCTGCTTATTGCATCAATAAATGATAAGCTATTCAAACCCCATTACTTATATCAAAAATGAGCAAACCAGTTTTGAATCCTGTCTATAGAAAAAAGAGACAGGTATTACAGGCAAAAACTTTTATTACTCTCAAAATATAAATATTTCAATATCTTTTTTGCGCTCTTCATTTTTCCAACATACTTCTCCCATTTTCTTTTTTTTTATTGTCCTTATTTTATTTATTGGTTAAAGAGGGAAGGGGGATTTAGAGGGGAAAAAGCTCTGCTTCACCACTTGAAAAGCTTTCCCTAGAGAGGCAGACTGGGAGTATGGATCAACCAGTCAACGCCCATGTTCAGCGGGGAAGCAATTACAGAAGCCAGACCTTCTACTTTCTGCATCCCACAATGACCTTGGGTCCATACTCCCAGAGAAACAGAGAATGGGAAAGCTATCAGGGGAGGGGATGGGATATGGAGATCGGGTGGTGGGCATTGTGTGGAATTATACCTCTCTTATCCTATGGTTTTGGTAATGTCTCCTTCCTTAAATTAAAAAAAAAATAAACAAAAGAAAAAAAGAAAAGAAAAGCTTTCCCTCTGCAGGTGGGGACCAGGAGCTTGAACCTGGGTCCTTGTGTGTTGTAACATGTGTGTTCAACCAGGTGTACCACCACCCGGGCCCTCTCTCATGATCTCTCCTATGAGGTGGTCTAGCAGCTCAAACATTTGGAGCAAAATCAATTATATTCACTGTAAATTCATTTACTTCTCAACTGACCATGAGATGTGAATGTCAATTTTCAGGTGGTAAGCCACTTAATCATTTCGGCTATAATTAGAAATTTTTTTTTGTGTGTGTAAAGCCTAAGATTCTGTCTCTTCTGTTTTCAAACCTCTAATGACATACTTATAAACTAAGTATGTTATATATAATAAAACTATTTTTTTCTTTTTCTTTTTTAATTTCACTTCTATCCATTTAGTATTACTAGCTGAGGCCAGGAGCTAGGTCAGTAATAGGAGTACAGGCCTAGCATGCATCTGGCTCCATCTGTGATCTTCAGCACAGCATATGTCAGAGTTGAATAATGCTCTGGTCTCTCATACATAATAAAATAAAATAAAAATAAAATAAAATCTTAAAAAATTTCACATTGCAATCACTAGCTGAGTGATTTTGACTCTGAGCACGTAAGTTTTTTTTTTTTTTTTGCCTGTTCATTTTGTAAACCATGGACTACATAGATATATCAGACATTATATGATAGAGAACTACAAAGGAAAACAATAATTTCTGAGTTAAATTCTGAGCTAGAATCTTTTAGAAAAAAGAAATATTTAAGTTATAGTGCTAAAGAGAGCTGCTTTGTTTTTGAGTCAGCAAATATTAGAATTGGGATGACTGGCGAAGCGATATCAAATAGGGAGAAAACCAAAAAGGACATCATTAATGAAATCAGTACCATGTACAATATTATTTCTTTGGAAAGAGTTATACATGCAGTCAGTCAAATCATTACGTATTACTGGGAGAGGTCACACTCTAGGTTAAATATGGAAAGGAAGAAATGAACAGACTAGTAAGACTATTTCGCTGAGTGTTAAAATTTTCCACTTGCTACTAGTTAAATGGATTAAGCAAAGGTCATCTGCAGATTTTTGTGTCAACTGATTTACAGGATCAGTTCAACACTTTGAAAGGTTACATTGTACAGTAAATCTTATAAGCATGCTATAGCATATTATATCTGATATCACTAAGCAGAAGAATGATTTCATTGGCAGTAGGAAAGTAGGTGTGACATTCTTTCCTTTTTCATAATTCATTTTTCCATGGAAACTCTGTAGCTGAATCACATTTATAAAGTTGTGATGTAAGTTGCTGAATCCTTGCTATAACAGCATTTCTGTCATGTTTGTACATTTTGCCCCATAAGCTGTAGAGTCTGACTTCTCTCAATGGGCTTTTATTATACAGTGGGTTCATAAGTGTGATTGTGTAGCAATGTAATAATTACTGTATGAACAGCAAGCTATTCAGAAAGAAAATTTCTGAGATTCAATGAAACAGAGGTATCTTTGTTAAAAATGGAAATATGTGAAAATTTAACAGTTCCAAAAAAACAGGAACAAAGTTGACTATGTAAAAACAAGAAGGCACTTCTTCTTCTAGCGTTTGTTCTTCTTCCATAGCCAGTCAACAACTGTAGTCACAGTACATCGTTGTGCATATGGTGTCCTTATGATTAATGCTTTCTGGAGTGTATCAGCCATACCACAGCAGGCTATAATAACAAGCAGATGATTGTACCTTATAGAAATTTAAATGAGAACAGAATAATAATAAACTTACTGGTTCTCCTGCAACTCCCCTGTCTCCTGTACTGCCAGGGGGTCCTTGTAATCCCTGACAAACAAAGGCAAAATTTGAAGAAATTGTCATGTTTAATAATATTTTTATCAATTTACTTACCTCAATCGTCTCAACTAACTTTTTTTTTTTTAAATCAGAGCATTGATCATCTCTGGTTTATGGTTTTGCAGGGGATTAAACCTGGGACCTGGAAGCTTCAGGTTTGGGAGTACATTTTGTATAACACTTATGCTATCTCTCCCATCCAACTGGCTCTTCTATCTACCGTAAATCTATCTTTTTTTCCTTGTGGTAATATAAACATAATACACTATATAATACACTAATGATTTGTAAGAGTACAATTCTGTGGCATTAAGTACATTTCACATTATTTTGCTACCACCATCATCCTCTATCTACTTAAAAAACTTCCTATCTCACTTTCTTCTTCCATTTGCAATCACTCTTCTATTTTCTGTCTCTATTCTCTATGGATTAGTATTCTTGGTACACCCTATAAGTGGAATCACAGAAGGTTTATTCATTTTTTTCTTGCTTATTTCACAAAGTTCATCAAATTTAAAGAGGTACTTTGTTCGTTAATCATTTTCCCCTGCTTTATATCTTACTGCCTTTCAGCTACTAAGTTGCAGATGTTATCATGACTCCATCCTGACTTCCCTGGGCAGAAGATGTGTCCAGGAGCCTCACTTTTCCAGACCCCTGTCCATCAGGGAAAGACAGAAACAGGCTGGGGGCTGGGGTTGGTGGTACACCTGGTTGAGTGCCCATGTTGCAATGTGCAAGAACTCAGGTTCAAGCCCCCGGTTTCCATCTGCAGGAGGAAAGCTTCACGAGTGGTGAAGCAGTGCTGCAGGTGTCTCTCTGTCTTTCTCCCACTTTATCTCCCACTTCCCTCCCAGTATCTGGCTGTTTCTATCCAGTAAAAAAAGATAATAAAAATTTTTAAACATTTATAAAAAAAAAAAACAGGTCAGAGGTATAAATCGACCTGCCAATGCCCATGTCCAGTGGAGAAACAATTATAGAAGACAGAACTCCCACCTTCTGCACCCCATAAAGAATTTGGTCAATACTCCCAGAGGAGAAGAAATGATAGAAGATGACTAGAGAGGTCTGAACTCTAACTCCGTCAGGACCAGGAGAGGAAAGAGGAATGACATTCCGAAGTGATAATAGGTGTGGCTATGACTTGGAAGGAAGAGTGGGCAGGACCATAGAAAAAACCGGGCAAATATATATATATATATAAAATAGTTAACCCATATTTGTGACATTGGGAGAATAATTGTAGCTTCCAATGGAGGAAATGGAGATACAGAACTCTGGTGGTGGGAATGGTGAAGAATTATAACCCTGTTACCTTATAATTTTGTAAATCAATATTTAGTCACTAATAACATTAAAAAAAGAGAAAAAGAGATATGTTCTGGGGTTGGGTGAGGGTCAGGTTTGGGAGGGCATGGGGGCTGCAGTACACTATGCTGAAGGTGAACCTAGGTTGGTGATAGGGATAGTCTGCAGACCCTAGAGAGGAAAGATGAGAAACTGTACCCATGTGACAACAACTGTCTTGTAAATCACCTTTTGCTAGGCCCTGGATTTGGGCTCTGGCACTAAAGGAGAACATCATGGGTGGCACAAGGGAAGCCCATGGATCTGGATGGTTCTGTACAGTATCCTGTCTCTTTGACTCCCTCACTCTCTTTAAAAGTAAAGAATAAAAAGATTGGCTCTGGGTAGTGGTTTCATGCACAGGGTGCCAGGACCACAATATAAATAAACAAATCTATCTTTTTTTCCCTTCATTTTCATTTCAGATAGGAATGGAGAGCTTTATATCTTAACTCCTTTTCAGCCACCAGGTTCCAGATGCTACCATGATGCCAACCTGACTTCCCTGGGCAGACGACCCCACCATGTGTCCTGGGGCCCTGCCTCCCCAGACCCCTGCCCCACTAAAGAAAGAAACAGACAAGCTGGGAGTATGGATCAACCTGCCAATGCCCATGTTCAGCGGGGAAGCAATTACAGAAGCCAGACCTTCAACCTTCTGTACCCCATAATGATCCTGGATCCATGATCCCAGAGGGATAAAGAATAGGAGAGCTATCAGGGGAGGGGATTAAATGCAGAGTTCTGGGGCTGGGCATTGTGTGGAAATGTACCCCTCTTATCCTACAGCCTTGTCAATATTTCCATTTTACAAATAAAAAAAAAAGAAGAAACATAGTGGGAGAAAGAGAGAAGGATTCATGTCCTTGCTCATGCTAAAGTGTGTCTCCTACCATATGCCCTATCTACTGTCTGGTTTCTCACATTAATTCATCTGAGATTCCCCAAGATCTCAAGGATATATTTTAGTCCAATCAAGAAAGGTGAGGAAATGAAACTAGAGAGCTAAGTAAACCTTAGCAGTTTGTACAGACCCATATGCCTTGATGTCCAACCAGTATTATCAACTAAGGTAACTTTACTCATCAGGTCGTTTAAGAAAGATGCTGGGGCCAGGTGGTGGTACACCCAATTGAGCATACATGGCACAGTGCACAAGGACTCAAGTTCAAGTCCCTGGCCTCCACCTGTAGGGGGAAAACTTTACAGGTGGTGAAGCAGTGCTGTAGGTGTCTCTCTGTCTCTTTCCCTCTCTACCTCCCCCTTCTTCTCGACTTCTAGCTGTTTCTATCCAATAAGTAAATAAAATATAATAATAATGATAATAATAGAAAGAAAACTGCCTGCCACAAGCTATGACTGTAAAAATCACTCCCACATCTTAACTGACAGTCGAATGTCAAACATCACATTTATAGAGAGAAAGTTCAGGTGAAACCCCACTCAGTGTCAACAATGCACAAGAATGTATTTTTATTTCTCTTGGCCTGATTTTTCTGACCTAAGAAAAAGGATGGGCTCCAAGGTGATTTATCCTGCAATACTGTTTTGATTCACATTGTAGTAAAGTGGAAAGAATCTACAGAGATGCTATTATAGATTATCATCAAAACCCAGGTGATGACTATTAATACTCGAAGAATTTTGGTGGAGGGGAGGTTTTAATTAATATTACAAATCATACATAAATTCTTTCCCAGTATATAGTCATTTTTCTCTTTTGAGTCTATTTTAGGTTTGACCTTGTTCAAACATATGCTATCATGGGAAGTAACAGGCAGGGGGCAGCAGATTTCAAAGAGGAATAAGTAAATGCAGAGAAGGTAGTGACAATTACCACAACAGCTAAAAAAAAAAAAAAAATTTCCAACCTTTTTCTGATTCATCTTTTAAATTTTTTGATTTTTATATCTTTATATGATATATGTGTATATAATATATCAAAATGTCACCATCAAAAATTGTCACAAATGAAAAGATAAAAAATCCCCATGTGTTTAACCTTATGTATTCAAAATTATCTACATTACACATGATAGTACATGAAACAGGGCACACATACATGTACGCTTATTTTTGTCTTTTATGAAACATCCCTTCACACCCAGGGATAATTACCAAAGAATTTGTTACAACTCAAGAAAAAGTAGTATATTTCTGAGAGGACTTTTTCTAGTAGGGAGATATAAAGAATTTAATAATATTAATATCTAATTTATCATACATAAGATGAGGTACATGTGACAGGTACCATGAGCAGTTTTCAGCAAGTATAAAGGAGGCCCTAAGACAGTAAGCAATATGTCCAAGTGAAGCAGTCCTAGCAACTGAAATAGAACAAAAATATTGGGCTACAGAAGAATGTGCATAAAAAATGTTCACAGCTTCTTCATAATTACTTACTGATTTTCCTTGGGCTCCCCTCTCTCCAGGGCTTCCAGTCTTTCCCTACATAAGAAAGAAAAATGATTATATCAAGTTGTTCCCTCTCCAGATGTTAATCCCACGCCAAGGGAGGCAGAAAAGAATTTGAATATTTATATTTAGAGTAAATGTTTTATTACTTACAGTAAGACCAGAAGGACCTCTTTTTCCTTGATCTCCTTTTTCGCCCTTAGAGAATATCAATATAAGGTGAGTTAATAAGTATATCCACTATGGTCATACTCATCTTAGCATATATACAGAAAACAAGACATCAAGAATATAATCATCATTAAAAAGGAAATGTTTCTGTGAATACATGCAGTAAAACTTTGTTTATGATTCACACTTAGGCAAAGAGAAATTTTAGAGCCTTATATTGTAAGCAGTTATACACATTTTAGACAACTAGGACATATGAGCTCAATAAAACTTAACCATGTAATAAAAAAATCAATGATGTACCTTGACACCTTGTATACCTCGTTCCCCTGGAAGTCCATCTAGTCCTCTTGGTCCCTAGAGATGAAAAAAAAAATTTCTTCGTTAACATGAAATGTGCCTTTGTTTACTTTTACACATCCTTGTAACTGAAAACACCATGCTCTTCTTAAGTTGGCAAACTTGCTTGTTTCTGTGCCATGACCACAGAAAGGATACAGCTGTGGAGACAGCTGAAGCTATTTGAAGAAGAGGATCAAGCCGCTATCTTCAGAGTTTTATATCAAACAGTAAATCAGATAACAACAACAACAACAACAACAAAGCACTTGGTTTAGCTGTCGAGGTGGCTATACTATAGATTTTGTTCCTTGAGTGTTTAATTCGCCTTATAGTTTACTCAGCAAGCAACCATCCAAGAAGAGTCGGTCTTTTACAGTTTTATGTTTTAGAACGACAGTCTTTACTTTTTTAGAAAATACACGCAGGCAGCACTTTTAAAGCTTGTTTTTTTACTTTCATTCCATCCTGCAATAAAACACTTCATAAAATTTTGAAGTGTGTTAGTAATACAAGGTAGAAGAAAAAGTAGGAAGAGAAGTGACTGGTTAACTTTTTTTTTTTTTTTTTGGTAATTTTTAAATTTCTTATGGGGGGAACCCTTTGGTTTACAGTATAGTTGTTTATACCTGGATAGAATTTCCCATCTCATCATGATAGGTGTCTGCAAAATGCTCTCACCCCAGCCTTAGTCTTCATTCACCAGGATGCCAAGCTCCCTTCCCAACCTTCTTGCTCCCCTCCCTCTCAGAGTCCTTTGCTTTCACATAATACACCAAATGTAGTGCAAGTCTTACTTTGTGTTTCCCCTTTCTGTTCTCGTTTCTCAGCTTCTGTGAATGAAATTATCCCATATTCATCCTTCTCTTTCTGGCTTATCTCACTTAACATTACTCCTTCAAATTCCATTCAAGATGAGGTGAAGAAGGTGAATTCACCATTTTTAATAACTGAGTAGTATTCCATTGTGTGTATATATACCCAAACTTTCTTAGTCACTCAGCTATTGTTGGAAATCTAGGTTGCTTCCAAGTTTGAGCTATTGCAAACAGTGCTATTATGAATATAGGTATATGTAAATATTTTTGGACAAGTGTGTTTGATTCCTTGGGATATATACCCAGGAGAGGAATTGCTGGGCCACAGAGTAGCTCCATTTCTAACGTTCTGAGAGTTCTTTAGCCTGCCCTCTACAGGTACTGAACCAATTTACATTCCTACCAGCAATGTAAAAGAGTTTCTTTATCCCTACAACCTTTCCAACATTTGTTGTTCCTGTCCTTTCTGATGTGCAACATGCTCACAGGAGTGAAGTGAGTCCTCGCTGTTGTCTTTATTTGCATTTTTCTGATAACCTTTGGCTTTATTCACATGTCTGTTGGATCTTCTTTTTGGTGAGTGTTCTATTCATTTCCTCCCTCCACTTTTGGATGGGGTCATTTGTGAATGGTTGACATTTTAAGACACTACAGAAAACAAGTAACATGTAGACTGCAAGTTCTGTCCACAAATATAATCATGTGATTTTTATCTTTCCTTTTGTTGACCTGGCATATTGTAGTATGAATTTGCATATATTGAACCATCCTTTTATCCCTGAAATGAATCCTACTTGGCCATGTGCATGATGCTTTCTACGAAGTTTTCTGCATCTATTTTTAGCAGAGATTATAGTCCATAATATTCTTCTGTCTTGCTGCTATTTTGGTTTAGTGATCAATTGATGCTGATCTCCAAAAAATGTTTTTGTTGGAAGTTCTACATTCAGTTTTTTGGATGAGATATGTAGGATACCATTGTTGCCAAGCAACAATCCTAATGATGCTTACTGAAATGAGTTATTTTAAAAAAGGAAATTTTCTAGCCCTTTTCCCAGCCATGACATCATCTCCCCAGATAAGAAATTGGGTCCACCTGTATATTAGATATTGGGCTCAGGAAAAAACTAATATAGTAATGGGACCTTTGGAATATAACTAAAACAGGACTACCAGCTATTCAAAACAGAGACTCCAAATTTCATCTGCAATATTTCATCTGCCTTTAGTTCATGGTTAGGCAACAATTTGTTTGGCTTCATACATTAACTCTTTTTTTAGCCACTAGGTTTCAGATGCTACCATGATGCCAACTGGATTTCCTTGGGCAGACGACCCCACCAATGTGTAACTCCATTTCTAAACTTCTGAGAGTTCTTTAGACTGCCCTCTACAGGGACTGAACCAGTTTACATTCCTACCAGCAATGTAAAAGAGTTTCTGGAGTCCTGGAGCCCTGCTTCCCCAGACCTCTGCCCCACTAGGGAAAGAGAGAGACAGGCTGGGAGTATGGGTTAACCTGCCAATGCCCATTTTCAGCGGGGAAGCAATTACAGAAGCCAGACCTTCCACCTTCTGCACCCCATAATGACCCTTGGTCCATACTCCCAGAGGGATAAAGAACAGGAAAGCTACCAGGGGAGGGGCTAGGATACAGAGTTCTGATGGTGGGAATTGTGTGGAGTTGTATCCCTCTTATCCTACGGTTTTGTCAGTGTTTCCTTTTTTATAAATACAAATTTTTTAAAAAAGAGAACTTGAACAAAGTTAGAGAAAGTACAAGGAATGCTGAAGCAAAAATCTTAGAGCTGTGTTTCTTTGTAACTAACCTAAAAAAACATAAATTCTGTACTCAGCAGGATGACGGGAGGTTGAGTCAGCAAGCTATAAGAAAAATGACATCATAGTTTTTACTACCATGTGGATGAAACTGAAGGAAAAATAAAAGGAAGTCATTATTTGTGTCCTGAATAAAGGCTTTATTTCTAAACAAGCTTTCCTTGTTTAGACAGTATACCGTGACTTTACATAATTACAAGAAACCATTCACCAAGTAAATCAGTAAAATATATTTGGAGGAGAAGAGGAAGATGGGCACTTGAAAGGTGAAACTAGGAGAAAAAGCGACAAACCAGCAAAAAAAAAAATTATCTAGGAATCTTGGGGAAGTTAGAAAGACTGCAGAGCAAGTATCATTTCCATATGACTTCTGAGATAGCATGTGTGGTTCAAGGAGAGACCCAGCTGAAGTGCATAGCTTCTTTGTGTATAATTAATACAATTATCATTGAATTAATTAAAAAATACCAGGAGTATGTGTTCTCTCTCTTTCTTTCTCCCTCTTTCTCTCCTCCTCTCACCTGTGATAAAGCTGGCTGACTTTTCTACTAAGACTAACATACAGATAGATAAATACAATAACACTTGATAGGTACTAGATGCTGGTGGAATACGGACCATTAAGTAACAGTTTAGGGACAGATAATCTGCCACCATTTTTAATCTGACTGTGTGTGTGTGTGTGTGTGTGTGTGTGTGTGTGTGTGTATGTGTGTGGTGGTGGAGTCTTACACAGGTATGATGAATCCCACTGCTTTAGTCGTGACTTTCATGGTTTTTAGAGAAAGAAAGAGAGACACAGAGAGGGAGAGACAGCAAGGCACTGCTCCACTATCTGGCATTTCCCCCAGTGATGTGGTATTTCATGTGGTACTAAGGTTCGAACTCATGGCTTCTTGTTTGGTAAAGTACATGCTCTACCAGGTGAACTATCTCCTGCCCCCATAATCATTTTTAAAGTTTTTATTATTTTAAAGTATGTTTTGGCTAAAATAGGCTATGACCATCAGGATTATTTACAGACTATAAATTTACAAACTATTAAGGAAAAATAGTTTTTAATGAAACTAATACAACTTGGCTGGGGATATAGCATAACAATTATGCAAAAGGCTTTCCTACCTGAGGCTCTGAGGTCTCAGATTCAATCCCCAGCACCACCGGAAAACTACAGCTGAGCCGTGTTCTGGTCTCTCTGTATCTTTCCCTGTGTATCTCTCTTTCATCAAAAACTAAATAAATAAATTTGTTAAAAATAAAAGAAAAAAGCAATACACCTAAAGAAAAAATGGTTTCTTCATCTAAAATGAAAATCAAAGTTTGTTTCAAACTGGGCGTTTATTTATTTAAATTAATTTTTAATATTTATTTATTTATTTACTCCCTTTTGTTGCCCTTGTTTTATTGTTGTGGTTCTTATTGTGGTTGCTGATGTCTTTGTTGTTGGATAGGACAGAGAGAAATGGAGAGAGGAGGGGAAGACAGAGAGGGGGAGAGAAAGACAGACATCTGCAGATCTGCTTCACTGCCTGTGAAGTGACTCCCCTGCAGGTGGGGGGAGCCAGGGACTCGAACCTGGATCCTTACACCAGTCCTTGCGCTTGCACCACCTGTGCTTAACCCGCTGCACTACCGCCCAACTCCTCAAACTGGGTATTTCTAACACTTTTCTCTCAGGCACCAAGTAGAAAATGTCTGTTTTCTGTTTTTGTTTTGTTAGTTGAAGGTCAGGCGTTTAAACATTTTCTTCACTAGCTCTAAACGTTAGGGTAAAAATGACCTATTAAATCTCGTAGAGTCAAACCAATGAAAAATATTCCTTAATATTTTATGCAGTATTGTATAAGCCTTGGAGTCAGATATACTAAATATCATTTCTCTATGTTTACAAGTCATACACTTAAACTCTTAGAGTTTCGTTTTCTTGATTTTTTAAGAGTTGAATTTTAATTTATTATATATAATTTTTAAAATAACTAGTTCACCTCTGATTTGCAATTTTAAGCTCATAGTCATCCTTTGAATCTTCATTCATTATATTTTCTTTTCTTTTTTTTTTTCTTTTCTTTTTAGCCAGAATGCTGCTCACCTCTGGTTTATGATGATGCTGGGGTTTGAACCTAGAACCTTTGGAGTCTCAAGTATGAAAGTGTTTTTACATAACCATTATACTATTTTCCCAGCCCCCCTCATTCTAGTACCTATTGCTCTTATTGTGTCATGATACTACTATTTCCTGTTATGTAAGTCTCTCGTGAGTAGAAAAATAGCTTATTTAAATGTCTCTACATTTGAACGTTCCCGAAAGCATGAGACTGGAATGAAAGGGGGGGGGGGATAATTCTATGTAAAGTGGTGAAATTTGTGAAACTAAAAGAAGCATGGTTTCATAAGTACAAATAACTATGAGACACATTTCAATTAATATATTAGTTCATCTAATATAATTTAAAAAGCAATGTCTAAGCACAATTTAGAAGACATTGAACTTTTTTTTTTCATTGCTCTACATATGTCAATATTTTTGCTGCAGTTTCTTCAGGTCAATCTACTTGCTCAGTCAGATTACTTACTTTCCGTCCTTTAGGACCTTGACTTCCAGGTGGCCCTCTTTCTCCCACGTGACCCTACATATTGACAAAATTTTAAATCAGTTATAGAATTCAGAGAAGAGTTATCAGACTGGCTATTAAAAACCTTTCTTATCACATCCATTTCTCACTGGGAGTGTTCAGTCTTAAACTGATTAGTCTTCTGAAAAATAGGCTATGATTATTAAATAAATACATATTTCCCTTCTCCAAAATTCTGATTCTTGATATCTCTTATTGACTAACTTTATTTCTGTTTAACCTCTGAACAAAAATGAGATTTTTTTTTTTTTTAACATTCACTCATCAAGTTGTCAGAAGGAACATACATAGAATAGTGATGGAGAGAGATATCCACTAAGTCAGTCTAATGTGTGAGTCCTTTAATGAAGCAAGCAATGAGTTTTGCCGCAAGGTATCTTTCCTATGATTCTAGACTTAAAATTTTTAAATTATCTTTATTTATTTATTGGCTAGAGACAGTCAGAAATTGAGAGAGAAGGAGGACATAGAGAGGGAAAGAGACAGAGAGACACCTGCAGCTCTGTTTCACCACTCACAAAGCTTTCCCCTGTAGGTGAGGAAAGCTGGGGGCTCGAACCCAGGTCCTTGCGCATTGTAACATGTGTGCTCAACCAGGTGCACCACCTGGACCTCTTCCTATACACTTATGGTGACGTCATTACATAAAAATAGTTTTTTTTTTTACAGTTCATGTGAAAATTGCCACAAAATATCTCTAATAGGTGTGACAACATGGAATGAAGACTAGTCAACTACAGGGGGTTATTTCATACCATAAAGGCTTATAGACTTAATTAGAAAACAAAATTCATTAATGTATAAAACTCTAAGTAGATAAAACAATGAACCTCTATAGATTTTAAATTTATTTATTATCTTCTATGAATAAAAAGGACAGATAATTGTAGCGTTGATTAGTCACCTTAATTTTAGAATTTAAAGTGTGTATCACTCTATTAAAGTCTGGGTTATCTTAAAGATATATACTTAAAAAATATCACAAACCATTTCTGGAAAGAATAGTCTATTCAGGGAATCATAAAGGCTGATCAATTTTAAATTTAAGATCATAATAACTATTAACTTTTGAGAAGTAAGTATGATCTCTTTAGAGGCAAAATGCTATCATCATTCTGTAGATTAAATGGAGTATGACCAAAAATAATTTTTTCATTTAACAGAGGTATATTTCAATAAATTTTATCTGACTGAGAATATTTGCAGATTTCTGAGAAGATATCTTTTAATGTACTCTTGTAATTAGTTTGTTCCATTGGTGTCACTTCTTTTCTCTCTCTTTTGCCTCCAGGGTCATTGCTGGGGCTAGGTGTCTGCACTATAAATTCTCTGCTCCTGGAGGCTATATTTGTTGCCATTGCTACTATTGTTATTGCTATTGTCGTTGCTGGATGGGATAGAGGGAGATCGAGATGGAGGGGAAGACAGAGGGGGCAGCGAAAGATACCCACAGACCTGCTTTACCACTGGGGGCTTGAATCAGAATCCTTGTGATTCTCACCATGTGTGCTTAACCCGCTGTGCTACTGCCTGGCTTCCCATTAGTGTCACTTCTAAGCTTTCTACTGAGTCTGTCTTATGTGTGGTTATTCAAAAGATAATTAATTAACTAAGTAATTAACTGCCACCAGGGTTATCGCTAGGGCTCAGTGCCTGCACTAGGAATCCACATTTCCTAGAGGCTATTGTTTTCCTCTCCCCCACCCCATTTTATTCAATAGGACAGAGAAACTGACAGAGGAGGTGGGAATAGTGAGGAAGAGAGAAGGACAGACATGTGAAAACCTGTTTCACCGCTTGTGCAGGTGGGGAGCAGGTGCTTGAACTAAGATCTTTGTGTGGATCCTTGCACATAGTACTGTGTACTTTTAACCTGTTGTGCCACTGCCCGTTCCCCTCAAAACAAAATTTAAATGCTTTTTTTGTTTTGTTTTGTTTCAGGCTGCATATTGACACCTGGCATGTTGGTTATTGTTAGGAGTTAGTGATAAAAAACAGAGCATGTAGAAATGAGAAAATTCAATATACCATGGGATATGCACGGATTAGGGAGATTTACAAACTTTTTATTTTGCAAAAAAAATAATAATACATAGTATAGGTGAACTAATGGATTTAAATTTAAGAAGCTATTCTGGAAGGGAAATAAAAACTGTTCTCTACTTACAGGTAATCCTAGTAAGCCCGTGGGTCCTGGGAGCCCAGGGTGACCTGGATAGCCCTAAAAGTAAAATAAAGTTAAGAAAGACAAACTCTATGTTTTCAAGTTATTTTCTTTCTTCTTCTTTTTTAAAATTTCTTTATTGGGGAATTAATGTTTTACATTCGACACTTAATACAATAGTTTGTACATGCATAACATCTCCCAGTTTTCCATATAACAATACAACCGCCAATAGGTCCTCTCAAGTTATTTTCATTGATGACAAACAAGTAGATTATAAAATGTAATAAAAATGAAAATTTTGTAAGATCTTCCTCTTATACACAAGATACAATGGTCACAGGAAATGGTTCACAGATAATAGAAACAATATCTACACATAACCTGTGTACCTTTAAACCAGTAAGTTTTTAGCTAGAAAAGACATTTTTTTTCTAGGTATGATCATATAATTATCATCTGCTGAGAAGAGGTCATGAACTTTCTGTAGGTTGTACTATGTTATACATGGGTGAACATAGTAATATAGCTAGTAAAATCATATGATTTCTAGAATTTATGGAGTTCTTTAAGAAATGTGCATATGTACAAATATAGTCCGTCAAACAGTAGAAGGGTAACACTGTGTGTGTGTCACTAACTCCTAGGAGATTGACAATGATGATATGTATTATATGAACTATGAAATGTAAAAGAATAGTCTTGATTTAAATTTCTTTTTCATCCATTTTAACATTTATGGTAACTTAATTCTCTTAAAACTTTTGACTTATTTGACGATGACGATGTCTTCTGATTTGCACGCTGTTTACTGTGATAAGCATTATGAAACATAAACTTGAAAGAAAGAAATTTATTGTAAGACAGCACTTATCATTTACTTGAATTCCATTCAAGGGGATATTGTGTCTGGAAACATATCTTTTAAACTACTGAGTTCTTACCATAGCACCCTTTTCCCCCTGGGGCCCTACTGGACCTGGACTTCCACGGTCTCCCTTTTAAACCAAGAAAAAGAAGGAGAGAGAAATAATGAGGCATGTTATTTAGCTATGATTGAACAAGGCTTAGACAGGGAAAATTTCTGTCAGAATTATACCTTGCATGCACATCTCATCCCAATGTTCAATAATTTAAAACATTTGTACTTCTGCCCTAATGTTTTTGGACTTTTAATACAACTAGAATTCTTTTAAGATGTTTTTCAAGGGGTAAAACTTTGTCTTAACCTTACTTAAGTGAAGAAACAGAAATCATGAATAAACAGGATATAAATTGAGAATGAATCACATAATAAAGCTTTGCAAGAAGAAATACTTGTAATTTTGAGGCACATAAAATACAATGATTAGGGGAGTCGGGCGGTAGTGCAGCGGGTTAAGCGTAGGTGGCCCAAAGCCACAAGAACCAGCTTAAGTCCCCGGCTCCCCACCTGCAGGGGAGTCGCTTCACAAGCAGTGAAGTAGATCTTCAGGTGTCTATCTTTCTCTCCCCCTCTCTGTCTTCCCCTCCTCTCTCCATTTCTCTCCGTTCTATCCAACAATGACAACATCAATCATAACTACAATAATAAAACAACAAGGGCAACAGAAGGGAATAAATAATAAATATTTTTTAAAAACCCTAGAAATAAAAATACAATGATTAAAGAAAATCAAAGCATGTAAAAATTAACATATATGACCATGAGCAAAATCTAATGTAGAATGTTTACTACAGTTAGGAGCCACAGCAATAATTATGGAGGATGATTATGGCCAAACATGCTATAGCAGATGAGATTAAAGGTCTAAAGTGATTCACATTAAAGTTTCCAGAAATGACACCACCTCCCCAGACAATACTTTTAGTCCAGCTGCATGTTAACTGTCAGGCTCAGGCAAAAGTTAGTAAAGTCATGGGCCCCTTGGAATAGCCCTAAAATAGATATCCTAGATTTTTCCAAAATGAAGATCCCAAATATCACCTGCTATATTCTCACCTTTAGGTTCCTGATTATTAAGCAATTTATTCTGTTTTGTATCTTAATACTTTTTAGCCACCAAGTTGCATAATTACAGAATACACCTTCTGTACCACAGAATGATCTTGAATCCATACTCTCATAGGGATAAAGATTAAGAAAGCTTCCAATGGAGGGGATGGGATGCAAGTCTCTGGTGGTGGGAATTGTACCTCTCTTATCCAGTAAACATGTTGATCATTATTAAATCAATAAAATATAATTATAAAGTTCCCAGAACTGGGCTTGGGAGGTAATGCATCAACAGAGTATCTGCCTTGCATGGTTGAGACCTTGTGTTCAATTCCTTTCATGACAGGAAAGCGATAGAAATGAAGTGATTGGAAATCCGCTGTGCTACTGAATGTCACACACATTATCTTTCTCAGTTTTCCACAAAATAGGTAAAACTGGGACCAGAGAGGTGGCAGGCAGAGAAGACACATGTGATATCCTGAATTTAATATGTATATGGGGTAGTTTCAGATGGACAATTAAAATGTTTTTTTAATTTCTTTATTGGGGGATTAATAGTCTATAGTTGACAGAAATATACAATAGTTTGTACATGCATAACATTTCCTAGTTTTCCACATAACAATTCAACCCCCACTAGGTCCTCCTCTGCCATCATGTTCCAGGGCCTGCACCCTCCCCACACCCTATAGGCTTTTACTTTAGTGCAATACACCAGAAATTTTTTTTTTAAATATAAGACTGGAAAAAGGTTATAAAGGATGGAGGGAAAGGGAAGAACCAAGATGAGTTTACTTTACCTGTTCTGTAAGACTAGAGCTAGGTAGAAGTTCACTCTCAAAGAGATGAGATTAATTGGGAACAGATATGCTTGAGTGTGGAAAAATGGTAAGTTTAATTTTAGGTATATTGAGTTTGACTTAAAAATTTCAGATGTAACTCACTGGAATTTTAATCTTGGCCCAACTTAAATATCAACAAAGAGTAGCCTTGTGCACTATTCTCATCAGACTGTGATGCTTACAATTTATATTGAGCAAGTGAGGCTTCAGGAAAAGATACAGAGTTTTTGGTTTATTGCCTACCAGTTCATTCTAAGATTCCATTTTTATACTGCCCTTTCTGGTTCCAAGTGAAGAATTACTTTTATTTTTCTAAAAGTATCTCCTTAAATTCAAAACTCAGTATGGAAAATCACTCGTGAGGCAATGATTTCTAGGCAATCTTTAAGAAAATTAGAATTTCCACCAAACTAGCCAGGAATATCCACAAATAACTACATTGTAGATTCCAAGTGGAAATAAGATTTTGACTGATACTTGGATCAAATAATGTGATAACTTACTCTTCTCTTTCAAAATGGTTTCCTTTAGAGAGCCTATACTCAAAGAAGATTTAAATATTTTCTAGTCATAAAAGGGTACCAACAATCTCATCTTTTCTCTTTAGATGACAGTATTACAAGAGTGTTCTTCCCTTTAAAAACTAGAAACATATATCCTATTAGCTATATTTTAATAAATTTAAGAGATCTGGTACAGATGGTATGTTTTAAATTACAAGTGACCTTTTTTATTAGGAATTTAGAAGTGGTCTACAGCCTGAGACACAAAAGTCCCCACACCACCATAAATCTAAGTGGAATAGTGCTTTGGGCTCTCTCTCTCTCTCTCTCTCTCTCTCTCTCTCATATTAAAATAAGTAAAACATGTTAAAAAACAGTTGGCCTAAAACATTATATGTACTCAAGTGCATAGTTTTACACTCAATTACAAACACATAAACATGTATGTGTGTAATGCAACACATACCACTACTAAAGTTCTATGCTTCTTGCCTCTGATGACCACGATAGTTCTCAGAAAGTCTAAGAGACAGTTTGGCACATTTTCTTTTCAGAACAACAGAATATTTTATCTGAATCTCAATCCTGCTTTTCATTTGGTCTAGGTCACCTGACTTCTACTCTGAATCTATTGCAACAATTCATACCCTGGGGTGTCATAGCCACAGGTAGAGTTAGAGAACTATATATTATGTTTATATAATATAATAAACATATGTAATATGATTATATATTAAATAAAATGGATCTTATAGAACTCAAGATGCATTATATAGGTACTCACTAAATGCTAGTTCAATTGCTCACTTCTCTGCCTATTTCTTCTTCTTTGTATTCTTAATTTTATTCTCTTCTTAGCATCCCCTATTTCTTTTTTTCATACCCAGCACATATGAATACTCAAGAATTATAAAACCTGAAAATAGAACCACACCTGTTGGCCTTGTTACCAAATGGGGTCTCTCTCTCTCTCTTCTGTTGATTTAATAATGATCAGCAAGACCCTAGGATAAGGAGGGCAGAGTGAGAGTTTGGCACTTTATACATAAGCATGAACCACCCTGTGTCTGTCTTTCACTTTTTCCTTATTTCACTTCATAATTACCTCATTTAATTCATTTGGTCCAGAAGGATATAAGTGATTTCTAATTAGAAACGATCACATAAATGTCTCTCCTATAAGCTCAGGATAAATGACTGATTATTAGCCCAATAATGGAAGCAGTTACCTTCTCACCAATGCTTCCAGTCATCCCAGCTTCTCCAGGTGAACCCACAGGACCCTTTTAGGAGAAAAATAAGACAAAATATACATAGATACTGTATTTCTGTTAAAGGTCATTATGTTCCTTTAGAGCAAATATTCTCCTAGTTCAGGTGGTAGCCTATGACTTCATATAAAAATTAATCTAGTCAGTCAATCAACAGATTTTGTGTATGAGGGGAACTGAGTTTCATATTCATCATAGTCTCTGTGCTTGTAGAATGAATAATTTAATGGGCGTTATTAACACAAGTGCAAGATTTCACTGCTTCTTGATGTGGGTACATTATCTTAGTAACTCATTTCTATGATTTTCCTTTTGTAAAGTTTTTTTGATAGATGAGGAAATAGCACACGCCCTGCCGTGATTTCATTCCCTGAATTTTCTATATTTTTCTTGATGTCAAGGTGTAAAATCCTTGCTGGTTTTATTTGCTATAAATTCTTTCTCTAGTCTAATCTGTGAAGGTATGTTTTACATCCTCAGTTAAAACAAATCCTTAATTTCAATATAGTGACATCCAGTTTCTTTTTGCTGTATCATTTATGTGTTCTGGGTCTTGTTTAAGAAATCTTTCCTTGCCTTTTTTTTTTTTTTTGCATCCAGGATTATTGCTGGGGCTTGGTGCCAGTACTACACTATGAATCCATCATTCCTGGTGGCTATTTTTCTACTTTATTTGATTGAACTTTATTTTATTTCACTGCTTGTGAAGCATCCATGCTGTAGGTGCAGAGCAGGGGCTCGAATCCAAATCCTTGTGCTTAGTACCATGTGTGCTTAACCTAGTGTGCCACCACCCAGTCCTGTTTCCTTGCCTTTCTATCATTAAGTAATCGATACTCTTTGTTATTGTTGTTAGTTTTTCTGTGTAGTATTTAATCCATTTGGAGTCCACCTTTTTCACATATAAGATAGAACTCCTACTTTATTTTTTTCCATTTAGTAATGCAGTTTTCTACACACTCTCTTATGTAATGTTTATTCTCCTCATTGATAAATGATATTATTCTTATACATTATTTATATCTCAACTCTATTTCATTGATTATGTTTCTGCTTTTTCCTCTGAAAATTTCTCTCACTCAATTTTTCTGAATGATTTCATAGCTGCTACTCCTACAGAATGGAAAACAGGTCTACGGCTATACCACCCTGAACATGCCTGATCTCGCCAAAATGGAGAGCAAGCACTAAGATAGGCATAGATCATTAAAACACTTGAACACACAAGCTTTAAAGGTATTCATTCTATAAATATACACTGCTTTCAAATTTGGAATGATCTACACACTTAGAAATCAACAGGTGAATGAAATAAATGCATTTAGAATTGAAATATACCAAATTTCAGTAAGTCTTAGTTGGTATTGTTGATAGGAATGCACAGTAAGTTTGGTAGACAACATATAGTTATTCAAAAAGACTTTAATATCAGAGGTTTCCAGCTCACAAATTTAGTCCCTGGCACCACCATAAACCAGAGTTGAGCAGTGCTCTGGTAAAACATATAACAAAACATAATTTTTATATCTTTAAAGAGAAAAATGAGCCTGTTTAGTAATTTTAATCCACCACTGATTTTTAAGAAACACCTTCTGCACCCCACAATTACCCTGGGTCCATACTCCCAGAGGGATAAAGAATAGGAAAGCTTCGAGACATACAATTAATTTTCCCCCTCTCGTATTAATTAACTAGTGATTTATATGACTACATTTTACTAGGAGTGTACACAAACACCATTCCCACCACCAAAAGACTGTGACCCATCCCTCCCACCCACTCTCACCCCCCACTGTCCCAGGAAGCTGCATGTCTACCCCTCACCACAGGGTTTTTACTTTGGTGCCCTACTTACAATTTGGTCAGGTCCTGCTTTTAGTTTCCCTTTCAGATCTTCTTACTCAACTTCTGTTGATGAGTGGGATCATCCCATACTCATCTTTATCTTTCTGACATAGCTCACTTAACATAATTCCTTCTAGCTCTGTCCAAGATGGGTCAGAGGAGGTGGGTTCATTGTTCTTGATAGCTGCATAGTATTCCATTGTATATATATACCACAGCTTTCTCAGCCACTCATCTGTTGTTGGGCACCTGGGTTGCTTCCAGGTTTTAGCTATTATGAATTGTGCTGCTATGAACATAGGAGTACACACCTCTTTTTGGTTGGGTGTTATGGAGTCCTTGGAGTATAACCCCAGGAGCAGGAACCTCACATCTCCACTATAGAGCCTCTACTTCCCCCAGTCCTGGAACCCTTGGATAGGGCCCACTTTCCTGTATGCCTCTCCCAATCCATATAAAATAATATTGCATCTGCCGATCACAACCTAACCAACACAACGATTGCCACCTCAACATGCTTCACTTCAGATTGTGTCCAGAGACTTCACGTGTGGAATGACACCCCTTCAGCTTCATTACTCGGGTGAGACCTTTTCTTTCATAGTATACCCTAATTCCATCTCAGGTGGTTCACTTTCTAACAAAGTCCCAAAACCTAGATATACACCAGTTTCTGTGAGAGAGAGCATATGTTCACACGTATCCGTAAACTACTGCAAAATATATACCTGAAAGCAGAAGTACACTAGAGTTTGCAGTAAGTACCCCCCTAACACTTCCTCTCCACTATTCCAAGTTTTGGGTCCATGATTGCTCAACAATTTGTTTGGCTTCGTATGTTAACTCTCTTTTCAGTTGCCAGGTTCCAGATTTCATCAGGATGTCGGCCAGGCTTCCCTAGACTGAAGACCCCACCAATGTGTCCTGGAGCTCCGCTTCCCCAGAGACCCACCCTACTAGGGAAAGAGAGAGGCAGACTGGGAGTATAGACCAACCAGTCAATGCCCATGTTCAGCGGGGAAGCAATTACAGAAGCCAGACCTTCTACCTTCTGCAACACACAATGACCCTGGGTCCATGCTCCCAGAGGGATAGAGAATGGGAAAGCTATCAGGGGAGGGGGTGGGATATGGAGATTGGGTGGTGGGAATTGTGTGGAATTGTACCCCTCCTACCCTATGGTTTTGTTAATTAATCCTTTCTTAAAAAAAAAAAAAGAATAGGAAAGCTATCAAGGGAGGGGATAGGCTATGGAGTTCTGGTGGTGGGAATTTTGTGAAGTTATACCCCTCTTATCCTATGGTTTTTCCAATGTTTCCTTTTTATAAATTAATAATAATAAAAAAGAAACACCTACTTTTTCAAGTGCTCAAATGTGGAGAAAAATAATTGTATTCACTGTTCTTTCCTGTGGAAGGATTGCCCATCTCTACTCTATTATAGTCAAACTTGAAGATGGGATTTGTAAAATAGACCCCCTGCTTCACTGACTAGGATTTTACAGGAAGGTTTTTTTTTTTTTTTTTTTTGCATCAAATAAAAATTAGAATGGTAGAAACAATGTGTGACTTTTTTTTTTTTAAACCTAGTTTCTTTTTTCCTTTTACCATGAGACCAGCCATCTTCCAGAAAGGAGGTTCCCCTGAAGCCTGGATCTCAGCATGCAGACAACATCAAGCTGATAGCCAAATTCTCTCTTCTCTCTCTCTCTCTCTCCTTTCTCCTCTCTCCTCTCTCCTCTCTCCTCTTTCTTCTCTCCCTCTCTCTGCACTAAAGCTTCTTTCAATGAAGTGGAGATCCTGGCTTGCAACTTGTTTGTCCCAATGGCCATAAAGGACACTATCCAAGTAAGGTATGTCACTGATTCACCAATAATATTTTGAGGTTACTCTTATTGCAGCAAGAGTAAGCCTAAGATAACTCATGCAAGCTAAACTATAATTGAATAACTCTGGTAACTATTTAGCTTAGAAACATTAATTTTTTAAAACTTTCTTTTAACAGACATGTTAAAGGTTTTAGGAGATGGTAGAGACACAAGAAAGAAGGAACTTGTGCATCTGAACCACTTCATGTAGGAGGACTACTGGGAATCTACTCATTGAACTAGTAACACGAGCAAACATCATTTTCCATCATGTTAACCCAACAGAAAAATGTTAGCTTATTTCTTTTACAACTGTTAGTATTATTACCTTTATATTTAGTGTATTACAGTGTGTTAGCATAAAAGCAAAAAACTTTATAATCTAATTCCACTGGCTCATTCAGAGCTGATTGTCATAGAAGTTTTGTAAATAAATATAGAATAAAATGCATATAATCAACTTCCAGTTAATATTACAAGCTTGTTCCACAGATGCAAAATAATGAAAATAAAAACAAAACAAAAATCTATTTGTTTGCTCATGTAATGGGTCTTGTGCTAAGAGTTGGGGAGGATAAACATAACAATACTAGAGATTTTATAATATAGTAAAGTAAATGCATATTTTCTGTAAGTAAAGAGAAGGAAAAAGGTCCAGGTGGTGACGCACCTGGTTAAGCACACAAATCACAATGCATGAGGACCTGGGTTCAAGCCCCTGGTCCTCTGCAGAGGAAAAGTTTCATGAGTGGTGAAGTGGGCTGCAGGTGTTTCTCTGACTTTCTCCCTCTCTGTCTCCCCCTCCCGTCTCAATTCTTCTCCATCTCTAACCAATAATAAAAATTTAAAAAATTAAAGAAGAGAAGAAAAACTAAAATCCTGCATAGTAGAAAGATAAGGAGTATCATATCTTGTTAAGAGTATAAGATAAGGAAATTGTCCTCCTGTTCTTTTTTAATTTTGTAAATAATTAAAAAGATGAAAAAAAGTATAGTCAAAGCTTACAGAGAAGGCAGTATCTCACATATTACAAATTTGCAGGGATAAAATGGTGAAAATAATCCATGTAGAGAGAATGATTTGAAAAGTTAAGAGGCGGGAGTCGGGCGGTAGCGCAGCGGGTTAAGCGCAGGTGGCACAAAGCGCAAGGACCGGCGTAAAGATCCCAGTTCGAGCCCCCGGCTCCCCACCTGCAGGGGAGTCGCTTCACAGGCGGTGAAGCAGGTCTGCAGGCGTCTGTCTTTCTCTCCCCCTCTGTCTTCCCCTCCTCTCTCCATTTCTCTCTGTCCTATCCAACAACAACAACAATAAAACAACAAGGGCAACAAAAGGGAATAAATAAATAAATAAATAAAATCTTTAAAAAAAAAAGTTAAGAGTCAGTAAATGATAAATCACTTCTCAAATCAATTCTAAATTGTCTGTGTAGGAAATAAACTAGGATAAAGATAAAGGTGGTTTAGAATCAAGGGCTTTGACTATTCCAAGCTTTGGATCCATGATTGCTCAACAATTTGTTTGGCTTCGTATGTTAATTCTCTTTTCAATCACCAGGTTCCAGATGCCACCAGGATGCTGGCCAGGCTTCCCTGGATTGAAGACCCCACCAATGTGTCCTGGAGCTCAGCTTCCCCAGAGACCCACCCTACTAGGGAAAGAGAGAGGCAGACTGGGAGTATGGACTGACCAGTCAACGCCCATGTTCAGCAGGGAAGCAATTACAGAAGCCAGACCTTCCACCTTCTGCAACACACAATGACCCTGGGTCCATGCTCCCAGAGGGATAGAGAATGGGAAAGCTATCAGGGGAGGGGGTGGGATATGGAGATTGGGTGGTGGGAATTGTGTGGAATTGTACCCCTCCTACCTTATGGTTTTGTTCGTTAATCCTTTCTTAAATAAAAAATTAAAAAAAAAGAATTAAGGGCTTTGTATTCTTGTATGTGTGATGTTTTCATAAGTTTTTTTTTTTTTTACAAAGGAGTTTTTAATTTTTTTTTTTTTATAAAATGGGAAATATTGACAAGACCATAGTATAAGAGGGGTATCATTCCCACCACCATAACTCCATATCCAATGCCCTCCCTCGATAGCTATGAAGAAGAATTTTTTAAGTATGAATACGAGTAGTAGTTTGAATAAAGGAAGAAAAGCATCACATCTATATTGGCTGGTTAATAATTTAATAACCTTGTGTTTAATATGTGGAAATAAGGGACAATAGAAGAAAATGGAGCAAACAAACTGAAGCTACTTTAGTAGTCCAGATTAAGTGTGATGACTTATGACAATGGTATAATTAAACAAAAAGTAGCACAGGAAAAAATTCAGTGTTAAAGGAAAGGTGAATTGTCATTAGACAGCTGTAGTTCTTAAATATACAACCTATCCCGAACTAGCATGTTGTGATTCCATAGAATATTCAATTGTTGAGATTATAAGAATGATGTTATACACACAATAATAATATTTGAGGGTTGGAGAAATAGCTCACTGGGTGAGACACAGGTCTTACCATGAACACAGTCCAATCCTGAGTCCTGACACTACACGGGAGGTGTTATGGCAAGAGAGGATATCCTGCCTCAGTGCTGTTATGACTCTTCCTCTCTATCTGAATGTCAAGGAGAATGAGTAGTGAAAATGCGCATATGTGAGGCTAAGGCCCTGGGAAAAAAAATGAGGAAGAGGTAACAATGCTTATGAAGACTTTTTGTTGTGAAACAAGAAACAAAAAATAAGAAGGGCCAAGGAGAGAATGTACAAAGAGAGATGAAGGAAAGAGAAAACCAGTGTCATATGGGAATGGTTGCGAAGTATCAATTAAGGCTCCACTAAGACAACCAAGAAGACTTGACAATTCGAAGACTGGTGGTGACTTTTAAGAGCAATCTTAGTAGCATTATGTAGATTTTATTTTTAAGCTTCCAAAATATTAACAGTGAAAGAAAGAAAAGGAGGAAGTTGTGTGAATTTTGGGTTCTTCTTCTTATTATTTTTTAAAGAGTCTGGCAGCAAAAGAAAAAAAAAGAAAAAGAAGGAAGCACAAGGATTGCTTAAGGACATAGTTTGTAAATTTACTCTCTTCCAAATCTAATTTTTGTTCTGTCAGCCAAATAAAATAAACCTATCTACACTAGAAACATACTTTTCTGAACAGAAGGAAATTATATACATAAAGACTACTTTAAAACTGTTTGATAGAATTAAAATTTTAACAGGCTTGTACTGTAGTCTAACTCACCATGATTGGTTGGGAATCAACACACTTGTATCAAAGATATAGACAAGTTTTTAAAAATATTTATTTATGGGAGTTGGGCAGTAGTGCAGCAGGTTAAACGCAGGTGGCGCAAAGCTCAAGGACTGGAGTAAGGGTCTCGATTCGAGGTCCCCCCCCCCCCCCCCCCGCTCCCCACCTGCAGGGCAGTCGCTTCACAAGCGGTGAAGCAGATGTCTATCTTTCTCTCCCCCTCTGTCTTTCCCTCCTCTCTCCATTTCTCTCTGTCCTATCCAACAACGATGACATCAATAACTACAATAATAAAAACAAGAGCAACAAAAGGGAATAAATAAATATTTAAAATTTTTGTTTATTTTCCTTTTTGTTGACCTTGTTTTATTGTTGTAGTCGTTGTTGGATAGGACAGAGAGAAATGGCGAGAGAAAGGGAAGACAGAGAGGGGGAGAGAAAGACGGACACCTGCAGACCTGCTTCACCGCCTGTGAAGGGACTCCCCTGCAGGTGGGGAGGCAGGGGCTCCAAATGGGACTCTTACTCAGGTCCTTGAGCTTTGTGCCACCTGCGCTTAACCGTTGCGCTGCCTGACTCTCAAGATATAAACAAGTTTAATGTGCTCCCAAGGGTTGTGCTCTAGCAAACTCCCTCTCTCTAGACAGCTTCCTACCACGGGGGATGCTTTGTGGATTGTAGAACTCACATCTGGAAGACAAATGCGGAGTCAATTTGCGTCATACGTTTCCTTTATCTTTCTCAACAGTAGAAGCAGTTTAAAAAGATCGGTGTCATGACTTTTCCTTCTAATTTTTATCCACAAAACCTGATATGTGCCACATATGCAAGTAGAAATCCAGGTTAAAAAGTTAAAATGTAAAGGGCTCAAATCCAAAGTATGCATACATGAAAATTTATTTGTATATTTTAACCTATGGAACTTCAGAATAAAAATATGGATGACTTCTGTTCTTTCTCCTCTAGAATCATTCACTTGTCTTTATTTCAAAACAAACATTGGAATCTTTTCCAGGACAGTACTAGTAATCTGCTGTTGCAGAACAAATGACCCCAAAAGTTAGTGACTGAGAACAATGAGAGCTCATTACTACAGTCTCAAGGATTTGAGAGCAGTTTAGATGGGTGTTTCTGGCTGGGAGATTTTTCACGAGGCTGCAATCATTATTTGGCTTGGGCTACATTCATCTGAAGGCTTGACGAAGGTTAGAGACTGTTTCCAAGAAGACTGCTGGCCAGAAGCCTTAGCTCCCCACTGAATGTTGGCAAAGGACCTCGATCGTTCATCCTACAGAACTCCCTAGGGCTGATTATATAGCAGTTGGCTTTCCACAGTGAGTGATCCAAGAGAGAGAACAAGGAAGAAATTGTGAAGTCTTTAAAGCGTTACTGCTACTTCCATGTCCTGTTCATTAGAAACATATTGGTCGGAGCTCCTCCAATGGTGCAATCGGTTAAGTGCGCGGTACTAACAGAGAAACATATTGCAAAGCTCACTCCACACTCAGAGCAAACTTAAACCTCTGCCTTTTGGAGGAAGGAGTATCAGATAATTTAGATTTATTTGTAAAGTATCACAATTATTACACTACTTTCTGGCTTGATATGACATTTTATTAAGATTTTGATTCATTCCAATATTTTCTCTTCCTTTCCTTTTTTTTTTTTTTGTTTCCAGGATTATTGCTGGGGCTCAGTGCCAGTACTACAAATCCAAAGCTTCTGATGGCCATTTTTTTTCCATTTAATTGGATAGGACAGAGAAAAATTGAGAGAGGAGGGGAGATACAGAGTAAGAGAGAAAGAGAGACATCTGCAGACAGGCTTTGCCACATGTGAAGTGTACTGCCTACAGGTGGGGAGCTGGGGGCTCAAACCCAAATCTTTTGCACTTTGTAAACTGCCCAGCCCCTTATTTTGTATTTTTAATTTATGATTAATAGTGGGTTGCAATATTGTAAGATTATAGGGTACAGTTCCATACCAGGCCTCCAATCAATGTTCTGTCTCTACATTCTCTCAACTCCCAAATACCGAAGATAATCATGAACTGGAGGTGATTATGCTTAGTGAAACAAGTAAAGAGGAAAGATTGTTTCACTCATATGTGGCATCTAGAGAACTGACATACACAAATTTGTAAAAAAAAAAAAAAAATCCCTGTTACTAAGACTTTCTGAGAACTATGGCTACCTGTCATCTTTTATTTATTTACTTAACTAGAGCACTGCTCAACTCTGGCATATAGTGGTGGGTGGGCATAGAACCTTGAACATTAGAACTTTAGGCATGAAAGTTATTTGCATAACAAATATTCTGTCTCTTCTTCAGCTCCCTTCCAATAATTTTCTAAAGTCTTTTTTTTTTTCAGCTTCATTACTCGGCCACCAGGTGCCAGATGCCATCAGGATGCCGGCCAGGCTTCCCTGGACTGAAGACTCCACCAATGTGTCCTGGAGCTCCGCTTCCCCAGAAACCTACCCTACTAGGGAAAGAGAGAGGCAGACTGGGAGTATGGACCAACCAGTCAACGTCCATGTTCAGCGAGGAAGCAATTACAGAAGCCAGACCTTCCATCTTCTGCAACCCACAATGACCCTGGGTCCATGCTCCCAGAGGGATAGAGAATGGGAAAGCTATCAGGGGAGTGGATGGGATATGGAGATTGGGTGGTGGGAATTGTGTGGAGTTGTACCCCATCTACCCTATGGTTTTGTTAATTTATCCTTTCTTAAATAAAAAATAAATTTTTTAAAAAAGAGTACTGCTTAGTTCTGGATTATAGTGGCAGTAGGAACTGGAATTGAAACTGTAACCTTTGGTGCCTCAGACATTATAGTCTTTTTGCATACTCACTATACTATCTTCCCTGCCCCATAAATTTTCTTAATATCTATTTTCAAGGGACGAATTTCTGTAGAAACATTTTAAATGAATAATACTGGAATAATGCCCATTTTCCCTAAATTGCTCTGTGTAAATTATCATTAACTCATCATGTGCTATTCTAGTCAGTTTAGAGATGAACAGTGAACTAAATAGCAAAAATTGCCAGAAGACAAATTTCTGTAGATTAGACACTAAATAGGAGTCAACATGATGTGACCTGAAGGCTGCTTGATTAAGCAAATAAGAGTTTCATTAGAACATCGCCTTACTCAGTTGTTACTCACTGTCAGCCTCTGTTCTCATCCTAAGAAAGAAAGCACCCCTTTTTCCAGCCATGACATCATCTCCCCAGACAATAACTTGGATCCACCTGCATATCAGATGTTGGGCTCAGGAAAAAAACCAAAAACTATTATACTCATGGGCCCTTTGGAATACAACTAAAATAGGACTACTAACAATCTACAAAACAGAGACCCCCAAATCTTCATTTACATACTCCAGCCTTTAAGTTCATGATTAGTCAACAATTTGTTTGGCTTTATATGTTAAGTCTTCTTCAGCCACAAGGTTCCAGATGCTACCATGATGCCAACTGGTGATGCCAATTGGTGGGGCAGACGACCCCACCAATGTGTCCTGGAGTCCTACTTCCCCAGAGCCCTGCCTCACTAGGGAAAGAGGGAGACAGGCTGGGAGTATGGACCGACCTGTCATCGTCAGCGGAAAGCAATTACAGAAGCCAGACCTTCCACCTTCTGCATTCCACAATGACCTTGGGTCCATAATCCCAGAGGGATAAAACATAGAAAAGCTATCAGGGGAGGGGATGGGATACGGAGTTCTGGTGGTAGGAATTGTGTGGAGTTGAATCCTTCTTATCCTATGGTTTTTGTCAGTGTTTCTTTTTTATAAATAAAAATTAAAAACAAAAAAAGAAAGAAAGAAAGCAGAGCTGAGCAGTTACTCAAAACATACAAATCATTTCTATTGACATTTAAGGGAAGGTAGCAGCCTTCCTTTATCAGAATCACTGGAAATGTATTTTGTTTTTGACCAAGAAGCTCAACTGAAAATGTTTCAAAATGCCGATTTTGTACCTAGCACACATTAAAGAAAATGACAATGCTTTGAGCCAGGTGTACCGTGTGTAAAGAACTAGGAGACATTATAATAATTGAAAACATTTCACTCTCTGAAAAATAGGATATGTAATAGGCTAGATTTTGTTAGCTAAAGTGGAAATTCCAGAGGCCAAAAAGACATATAAAATAAATCACTTGTTAGAACTGAAAAGAAATACTATTTTTTAAGTCAGTAAAAAAAGCTCACTTTAGTTCACATTTTAAAAGTAACCACAACCTAGCTAGTCACTAAAGACTGATAAAAAATAGGATATTTTCCAGATGATGACAATGTTTAGAAAATCATATATAAAGTTCTTAGATTTGAGCATTATCTTCATAAAAACCACTTGGCTGTGTGTGTGTGGGGGAGTCGCAAAAGGAGGGGGGGGAGAAAGCTCACTTGGTAGAAAGCACACTACCATGTGCAAAGACCCAGGTTTGAGAACCCAGACCGCATGGAAAGAAGGGGAAGATTTACAGGTAGTGAATGGGGCAGTGTTGTGGTAGCTATCCCTCTCTGCCTCTGTGACCGAACGAGGAAAGTCTACTGGGATCAATGGCAGTGCACAGTCATGAAGCCCTGGTAAAGCCCTGAAGACAAAAGAAGAAAAATACTAATGAAATGAAATGAAAAGAAGAGAAAACTATTCATGATTAGCTGTGATTTAGAACTTTATATTTTTTTCTTTGCAATCAGGAAACAAAATACATTTATGGATTAAATAATCTTAACACTCCCAAACTCTTCAAGTTCACTTAAAATGTAATAATATTACATGGTTAACTAGTCAATAGGATTGATCTTAAATCACCTTAAAAACATACTACCTTGGGGGTAAGGCTACTGCGCAGCAGGTTAAATGCACATTGTGTGAAGTGCAACGACCAGTGTAAGGATCCTGGTTTGAGCCCCCGGCTCCCCACCTGCAGGGGAGTCACTTCACAAGTGGTGAAGCAGGTCTTCAGGTGTCTATCTTTCTCTCCTCCTCTCTGTCTTCCCCGCCTCTCTCTATTTTCTCTCTGTCCTATCCACCACCACCAACATCAATAACAATAATAATAATAACAACAATAATAAAACAAGGTCAACAAAAGGGGGGAAGCAATAAAAACACTAGTTTTAGAGTTTTTATTATTGTTGTGTTTCTTCTCTTTAGAAATAAACAATGAAAACATTTAAATCAAAGTTACAATGAAAAATCAAGTAACAATAGATATCATCTTACTGTACGATGATATCTTTACTGGCTTGCAGTATATGAAATTACTGATACTTAACTATTGCTTACCTTAAAATTGTAATGTGGTATGTTGCAATCTAGTAGACTTTTGAGGGTAGGGAAAAAGAGTGGTCAAACATGAGAAAATGAATAACTCAAGCGCTACCTGGGAAACTGCTTGCTCCTAGAACTCAAATTCATTTTTTCACCTCAAGTTCTCTTATCTTCATACATTTGTCCAAGAAGACAACATTTCAAACTTTTATTTCTCTAGATAAATAAAAGAAGAAGTATAAAACTGAAAATAAAATGTGTGTAGTCCACCAGAGTTTGAATGAAGATTACTCTGTCTTCCTCCCTCTCTCCCTCCCTACCTCCCTCCCTCCCTCCCTTCCTTCCTTCCTTCCTTCCTTCCTTCCTTCCTTCCTTCCTTCCATCCTTCCATCCTTCTTTCCTTGCTTCCTTCCTCCCTCCCTCCCTCCCTTCTCTTTCTCTCTCTCCCTCCCTCCCTTTCTTTCTTTCTTTCTTTCTTTCTCTCTTTCTTTCATTCATTCTTTCTTTGTGATCCCAGACAAAACAAGAATGAAATGCCTATGGGGGGGCAATCTGGTAGAACTACTAACAACAGTGAAATGCACAGATCTACATTAGGGAAAATTACTAGGAAATCAACACCAAATAGATGGTGGTTAATAGCCCAGAAAGCAAATGAAAAAAAAGCACACTGAATGAAAGGAGAAAACTAAGAATTTAAACATTTAGGGAGTAAGACAAAACAGGAAAACATATGAAGCTGATTATGTGCAGATAACATACTATGAAAAGAATATTATTTTCTTATATGCTATTTGATTATCTATGTTTACTAAATGTCTATGAACTTTTCATCTGAGAGCAATTTTATGGCCTAACAAGAAAGAATGACCATTTTTTTTGTTTATTTACATATATACAATTGTTTGCCAATGGTCAATACTTTCAAAACTTCCTTATCTTTTGTTTGATTTTGTGCCTCCAGGATTATAGCTGGGGTTCAGTGCTGAGACAATGAATCAGCAGATCATGGTGAACATTTTTTCCTTATTAAATATTTATTTTATTTTATTTTATGCAGTACGAAACAGAGAAACTAAGAGGAGAGAGGTAATTAGAGAAGAGAAGAGAAAAACAGAAACCTGCAGATTTGCTACAATGCTAGTGAAGCATCCCCCTAACAAGTGGGAAGCGGAGGTTTGAAACCAGGTTCTTCTTCACTAGTGTGCTTAACCGGGAGCTATGTGTGCTCAACCGGTTCCCTAACCCTAACACTAACCCCTAACCCTAACCCTAACCCTAACTCTAACCCCTAACCCTAACTCTAACCCCTAACCCTAACCCTAACCCTAACCCCCTAACCCTAACCTCCTAACCTCACTTTATTTCTATATCTAGTAGAAATTTGTAAACTATGGGTATATTCCTTTGTTTGACAGTGTGACTTGAAACTAGTTACTTTAGCTCATGTTTTGTCACCACTTCAGAAGATGTGACTAGGGTCCAAGTGACAGCACACCTAGTTGAGCTCACCTGTTACAATGTGCAAGGACCCGGGTTCAGCAATCCCCCACCCCCATCCTCACCTGCAGGGGAAAAGGTTTTGCAAGTGGTGAAGCAGTGCTGCAGGTATCTTTCTTCATCTCTATCTTTCCCTTCACTCTCAATTTCTGGCTGTCTCTACTCACTAAGTAAAGATAATAATAACAATAACTTGTATAAAAAAGATTTTACTGCTGAATGTAAAACATTAATACCCCAATAAAGAAATAAATTAAAAAATAAATAAAAATAAAAACAAACAAACAAACAAAAAAGATTTTACTACAATTTCACTGGTCTGTGTCTTCTGTGAAACATGAAGGATGTCTGATACTCTATTCCTTATGACTACTAGAAAGAAGATAAGTATAGTCTGATAAAACTGGTGGGCAAATTAGAGCAGCAAATAGGGATACAAACAGAGACAGGCTGTCCACATCACCCTTTAAAAAAGCTCTTATTTTCCCTGTACTCAGCACTGCCAATGTTAAGGCTGCAGCAGAGACGGAGACACCTGAAGAGTATTTTAGTTAAGGTGAGGGAGGAAGGTCTGACCACCAGTGCCTTATTTGCAGACAAGCTGGTGAACCACATATGCCCTAGAAGGGTTGTGTGAGCTATTAATCTCTACCCCTTAAAAATGATTTCTTTTTGGAGAAGCTGCTAACAGCGTGTGCTCTGATCACATCTTCTGGAAACGGTTCCAGATGCCACCAGGATGCTGGCCAGGCTTCCCTGGACTGAAGACCCCACCAATGTGTCCTGAAGCTCAGCTTCCCCAGAGACACACCTTACTAGGGAAAGAGAGAGGCAGACTGGGAGTATGGACCGACCAGTCAACGCCCATGTTCAGCGGGGAAGCAATTACAGAAGCCAGACCTTCTACCTTCTGCAACCCTCAACGACCCTGGGTCCATGCTCCCAGAGGGCTAGAGAATGGGAAAGCTATCATGGGAGGGGGTGGGTTATGGAGATTGGGTGGTGGGAATTGTGTGGAGTTGTACCCCTCCTACCTTATGTTTTTGTTCATTAATCCTTTCTTAAATAAAAAATTTAAAAAATGATTTCTTTTTATGCTCAATTTCATTACTTCAGTGCACTTTCTCAGATAGAAAGATAAAAAACAGAGAGAATGGAGTACTTTATGACAAGGAAGAAAATTGGTGAAATTGGTGTGGTGTGTGTGTGTGTGTGTGTGTGTGTATGTGTGTTTGTGGTTTTGGAGGATTTATCCCTAGGTCTAAAGGATAAGAAAATAGTATTTGGGATATATTTCAACATCCAATTTTAAGGACACTTTCTGAGATAACATCTGTGATAACTGTCTCTTTGATAAGTTTTGCCTTTATTATGGACAAAGTTTTTTGGATGCTGATGAGTAACTCTAAAATTTTAAAAAATGTATTATATGTGTCACATGTATATACATTTTGAGGGCCAGGCAATGGTGCATCTGGTTAAGTGTATACACTACAGTGTGCTGGGACCTGGGTTCAAGCTTCTGGTCCCCATATGCAGGGGAAAGCTTCACGAGTGGCGAAGTAGAGCTGCTAGTGTCCCTATCTCTCTCCCTATCTCCCCTTTCTCCTCAATTTTTCTTTATATCTATCCAATAAACAAATAAATAAAATTATAGATTAATTTTGACTTACTTTATACAAATAATTCAAATCTATCTTTCATTAATTAAGTGAAATATGCTTATACTATACTTGGGCAATTCTACAGTGCCAGTATATTGTACTTATGGGGTCTAAATAAACCAGATGATGAAGCAGTGTAGTATAGAAATTATGCTAGGGAGTTGGGCGGTAGCATAGTGGGCTAAGCACAGGTGGTACAAAGCTCAAGGACAGGCCTAAAGATCCCAGTTCAAGCCCCCGGCTCTCCACCTGCAGGGGAGTCACTTCACAGGTGGTGAATCAGGTCTGCAGGTGTCTATCTTTCTCTCCTCCCTCTGTCTTCCCCTTCTCTCTCCATTTCTCTCTGTCCTATCTAACAATGATGACATCAATAACCACAAGAATAATAACTATAACAAAGGCCACAAAAGAGAATAAATAAATAAATATTAAAAAAGAAAGAAATTATGCTAAATCATAGCAGGTACTGAACATAAAAGATACCTCTTTTAAATTGTTTCTGTAATAAAGAAGGAGTGTAAATAAATAAAACTAATAGTATTTATTCATGTTATGTAAGTGAAACAAAAAATGTGCTTAATATGATTTATGAATTTAAAGATCTGGAAAATTGAAAACAAACTATCTATAAACATTGTCAAACTAAAACCTGTGTTCATTTAACACTTAGAAATAGAGAAGTGGCATCAAATAAATCGATTTCTTTCATCACTATATGGCGGAACTCTTTTCCGCATAAATTTTAAAGACATCTAAAATGAAATGAATCCAACTACAAAGAAAACTAAGGCAAGCATAAAACTATGGGACTACATCAAATTAAAAAGCTTCTGCACAACAAAGAAACCATTACCCAAACCAAGAGACCCCTCACAGAATGGGAGAGATCTTTACATGCTATATATCAGACATGAGATGAATAATCAGAATATGTAAAGAGCTTGCCAAACTCAACAAGAAAAAAAATAACCCCATCAAAAAATGGGGAGAGGACATGGACAGAATATTCACCACAGTAGAGATCCAAAAGGCTGAGAAACACATGCAAAAATACTCCAAGTCTTTGTCAGAGAAATGCAAATAAAGACAGCAATGAGACACCACTTAACTCCTGTGAGAATGTCATACTTCAGAAAAGGTAGCAGCAGCAGCAAATGCTGGAGAGGTTGTGGGGTCAAAGCAACCCTCCTGGCCTGCTGGTAGGAATGTCAATTGGTCCAACAGTCTGGAGAACTCTCAGAAGTCTAGAAATGGACTTACCCTATGATCCAGCAATTCCTCTCCTGGGGATATATCCTAAGGAACCCAGTACACCCATCCAAAAAGATCTGTGTACACATATGTTCTTAGTAGCACAATTTATAATAGCCAAAACCTGGAAGCAACCCAGGTATCCAACAACAGATGAGTGGCTGAGCAAGTTGTGGTATATATACACAATGGAATACTACTCAGGTATAAAAAATAGTGACTTTACCATTTTCAGCCTATCTTGGATGGACCTTGAAAAATTCTTCAGTGAAATAAATCAGAAACAGAAGGATGAATATGGGATGATCTCACTCTCAGGCAGAAGTTGAAAAACAAGATCAGAAGAGAAAACACAAGCAGAATCTGAACTGGAATTGGCGTATTGCACCAAAGTAAAAGACTATGGGGTTTGTGGGGCGGGGGGAGAATACAGGTCCATAAAGGATGATAAAGGACCTAGTGGGGGTTGTATTGTTATATGGAAAACTGGCAAATGTTATGCATGTACAAACTATTGTATTTACTGTTGAATGTAAAACATTAATTCCCCAATAAAGAAATTAAAAAAAAAGAATTTCCCCAACAATGATTTGACTCTTATTTAGGAAGGTCTGGCAATGATTAAAAGAATATTCCTGGAATGTATATTCAACAGATGCTTTTATTCATACTGGGGCTGTCTTCCCTATGTTAAGTTGCTTGGCAATACTGTTCACAGTACTGCATTTTTGAATGGATCTCTTAGGCAATAAATCAAATATATTAAAGTGAATATGAGGACATCTTGTGTCCTTTTCTCCCTCACAAGTAAGACATTAAATGAGTTCTGCATTTCTTTCCTGTAGACTTTACAGGTGTTGTCCAGCCTCACTTTGGAGGATGGAACATTCTCTACCGTTATAGACCCACACTGAGAGCAAGATCCTATTTGGGCTCACAAAGGGGTCTATTGTGTTGAGGTCTAGGCCCATCATGTCTGTTTGGAAATCTCAAGATTCCTTGACTAGGGCCCCAGCTGACAGGTTAACTTTGAAAAGCTGAATATGGGACCCAGATCAAATAGATGGGGTTTACAGTCAACAATATTTATACACCTTTCTCATATTTGGGAACTATTCTCTTCCCTGATCCAGCTTTCTAGCCCTTTTCAGTCATGACATATAACTCCCCAGACAATAACTTGTATAGTCATGGGCCCTATGGAATATAAGTAAAATAGGCCTACTAGCTATCTCCAAAACTGAGACCCCCAAATATTCATCTGCACTACTCCAGCCTTTAGGTTCATGTTGACTAGTCAACAATTTGTTTGGTTTTGTATGTTAACTGTTTTTTCAGCCACCAGGTTTCAGATGCTACCATGATACCAACCAGACTTCCCTGAGCAGATGACCCCACCAATGTGTCCCGGAGCCCCACTTCCCCAGAGCCCTGCCCCACTAGGAAAGACAGGCTGGGAGTATGGATCAACCTGTCAATGCCCATGTTCAGCAGGGAAGCAATTACAGAAGCCAGACCTTCCACCTTCTGCATCCTACAATGACCCTGGGTCCGTACTCCTAGAGGGATAAAGAATAGGAAAGCTACCAGGGGAGGGGATGGGATACAGAGTTCTCGTGGAATTGTGTGAAGTTATACCACTCTTATCCTATGGTTTTTGTCAGTGTTTCTTTTTTATAAATAAAATTTTTAAAAATTAGCAGCTATTACCTTTCTCTCTATAAATGAAGAAATGAAAAGTTTACATACTTATAAAATGTTTTCTATAAAGCCCAGAGATGTGTGTTTTAAATGTCTGTATGTATGATGAAAATAAAATATAGATTTTAACTATTTTTATAGAAAAATAGTTAATAGAAATAATATAGAAGTTTCCATAAGTTTTTTGAAAAAAATATTGTGATATATCCTATCAAACTGCTTTGTTGACTAATAATAATAATAAATCTCTCTCAGACCTCTCAACAGAATGACAAAGGTAAGCCTAATGACATTTTCTTAGATCTTTTTCCAAAGTAATGAAAGACAAAAATAACTAAAACTTAAAAGGTTTGACCCTTAAAATAGGTCTTCAAAGAACATGTGCGGTGCTCAGAAAGCTGCGGTGAACACGTACTCAGAAAATATTTGCTGGTAAGATTCTTCAGTTTTTCTAAGGCAAGATGAAGTTTTAGTAGATTTTTTAAAAAATTATTTCCTTTTGTTGCCCTTTGTTGTTTTTTTATTGTTGTATTTATTATTGTTGTCGTCATTGTTGGATAGGACAGAGAGAAATAGAGAGAGGAGGGGAAGGCAGAGACGGAGGAGAGAAAGATAAGACACCTGCAGACCTGCTTCACCGCCTGTGAAGTGACTCCCCTGCAGGTGGGGAGCCAGTGGCTCGAACCAGGACCCTTACGCCGGTCTTTGAGCTTTGCGCCACCTGTGCTTATCCCGCTGTGCTACTGCCTGACTCCCTAGTAGATTTTTTTGAATTTACAAATGATCTCAATGTTTGTGGAAATTAACTCAATAATGTTTACAGGACACAAAAAACAATGAATAATAACACCACTACCAGTCAGAACTTTATAACAAGTAAAAATCATATTCGCTTACTAATTTTTTTCATTAATAATAAAAACAATTCAGGGAGTCGGACGGTAGTGCAGCAGGTTAAGCAAACGTGGCGCAAGGACAGTCTTAAGGACCCGGGTTAGAGCCCCGGGCTCCCCACCTGCAGGGGAGTCTTCACAGGGAGTGAAGCAGGTCTGCAGGTGTCTATCTTTCTTTCCCCCCTCTGTCTTCCCCTCATCTCTCCATTTCTCTCTGTCCCATCTAACAATGACAACATCAATAACAACAACAACAACTACAATAAAAAGACAACAAAAGGGAAAATAAATAAATAAATAAATAAATAAAAATTATGCAGAACTGCATGAGACAGACCTAATTAATAAAAATAGATGCCCTCCAAATAAAGGATCATTTTCTAGAGAAGGAAAATTTGTCTGTAGGTTAAAAATTTTCAAGTGGACAGAACTCTGCCAATCAATGTAATTAATATCACTTATGAAAAATAGAATACATTTTGTGTTTAAAATAACATAACAGTGGACTGAGAGGGGGCTTGCCTGGTAGAGCATACTTATTACCATGTTCAAGGACTGGGTAAGGCCACTGGCCACCATATGGGAGCCCCTGCAGAGCAGAAGTTTCATGAGTGGTGGCTTCATACTACAATGTCTCTCCTTCTCTCTGCCTATCTCTTCTCTAGTTCTCACTCTGTCAAAAGGAACAAAAACAATGGCTGCCTGAAAAAGTAGATTCATGTAGATACAGGGCCCTGCTGACAAAAGCAAATAAACCAACAAAACACAAGTGAACTAAAACAATAGACCAGAAAAGGATTCTGGGAATGATTAATGATCATTTCCCAAACACACTGTCATAACAAAATCTATGTAATTTTGTGTATTTCCAGTAATGAAGGAAACATAACATATATCCCATTGTGTAGAAGGCTGTGGATTCACTGCTTCTAAGATATTTATTTTTATTATGTTTACTGCAACTTCAGAAAGACATAATGAAACCAGAGAACAGAGAAAAACAGTAGCCTGAGAAAAAGAGGCCAGTTAGCAGGCAAAGACATGAAACATTAAAATTCATAGAAGCTATTCTTGAATTCAGAATCATCCCGATAAATCACAAATAGTTGTTATGAAAGGCTGGGCAAGGTAATAGCATTATCTGGATAAGTGCACAAATGACAGTGCTCAAAGACCATGTTCAAGTCACTGGTCCCCAGCTGCAGGGGGGAAGCTTCACCAGTGTTGAGGTAAGGTTGCAGCTGTCTCTCTTTCCCTTTCTATCTCTCCCTCTCCTCTTAACTTCTCTCTGTCTCTACCCAATAATATCTAATAATGAAAAAGACTTAAAAGCCCCACCATTTTTTTTTATAGTATCACTTTGCTGATTTTCAGTTTTGATCTTTTGGCAAATGATGAAAAAGTACATTCTTTTTTTATTTTCACAGCTCTTCAAATACTTTTAGAAAGTGAAACACTGAGAAGACTGGCAATTAAGGAGAATAATTCTAAATGTATTCATAAAAAACTGAATGTTAAAACACCTAGAATTGTCAAAACCATCTTGAGAAAAAGAAACAAATGGAGGCACCACACTCCCAGATCTCAAACTATATTATAAAGCCATCATCAAAACAGCATAGTACTGGAACAAAAATAGGCACACAGACCAGTGGAACAGAATTGAAAGCCCAGAAATAAATCCCCACACCCATGGACATCTAATCTTTGATAAGGTGGACCAAAGCATTAAATGGAAGAAGGAGGCTCTCTTCAATAATGGTGCTGGGAAAACTGGGTTGTAACATGCAGAAGAATGAAATTGAACCACTTTATCTCACCAGAAACAAAAATCAACTCCAAATAGATCAAAGACCTGGATGTTAGACCAGAAACAATCAAATACTTAATGGAAAACATTGGTAAAACACTTTCCCACCTATACCTCAAGGACATCTTTGATGAAATAAACCCAATTGCAAGAAAGACTAAAGCAGAAACAAACCAATGGGACTACATCAAATTGAAAAGCCTCTGCACATCCAAAGAAACTAATAAACAAACAAAGAGACCCCTCACAGAATGGGAGAAGATCTTCACATGCCATACATCAGACAAGAAACTTCTTCTTCTAGCGTTTGCCAGACAAGAAACTAATCACCAAAATATACAAAGAACTCAGCAAACTTAGCATCAAAAAAGCAAATGACCCCATCCAAAATTAGGCAGAGGATATGAACAAAACATTCACCTCAGAGGAGATCCAAAAGGCTAACAAACATGAAAAACTGCTCTAGGTCGCTGATTGTCAGAGAAATGCAAATTAAGACAACATTGAGATACCACCTCACTTCTGTAAGAATGCATACATCAAAAAGGACAACAGCAACAAATGCTGGAGAGGCTGTGGGGACAGAGGAACCCTTTTGCATTTCTGGTGGGAATGTAAATAGGTCCAGCCTCTGTGGAGAAGAGTCTGGAAAACTCTCAGAAGGCTAGACATGGACCTTCCATATGATCCAGTAATTCCTCTACTGGGGCTATACCCCAAGGACTCCATAACACCCAACCAAAAAGAGGTGTGTACTCCTATGTTCATAGCAGCACAATTCATAATAGCTAAAACCTGGAAGCAACCCAGGTGCCCAACAACAAATGAGTGGCTGAGAAAGCTGTGGTATATATACACAATGGAATACTATGCAACTATCAAGAACAATGAACCCACCTTCTCTGACCCATCTTGGACAGAGCTAGAAGGAATTATGTTAAGTGAGATAAGTCAGAAAGATAAAGATGAGTATGGGATGATCCCACTCATCAACAGAAGTTGACTAAGAAAATCTGAAAGGGAAACTAAAAGCAGGATCTGACTAAATTGAAAGTAGGGCACCAAAGTAAAAACCCTGTGGTGAGGGGTAGACATGCAGCTTCCTGGGCCTTTGGGGGGTGGGGGTGGGTGGGATGGGACACAGTATTTTGGTGGTGGGAATGGTGTTTATGTACGCTCCTAGTAAAGTGTAGTCATATAAATCACTAGTTAATTAATACGAGAGGGGGAAAATTAATTGTATGTCTCAAAGTTTTTAAAACACAGACTGAGTCTTTTTAATATATAGGCTGTGTATTTGATATGCGGACTCTCTCAAAAGCCTAGACAAGTAGGTCAGAAGCAACCAATGACACAGCTACATACAAGATACTGGGTACTATACAGCAAACCCTAACAAAAGGACTTTTCAAAGTTAATCCAATTACCGAATAATGTGATGATAACATTAATTATCCATTGTCTTTTTGAACCCTAAGACAGTAGGAACCTCACATCTCCACTATAGAGCCTATATTTCCCCCAGTCCTGGAACCATTGGATAGGGCCCACTTTCCCGCATGCCTCTCCCAATCCATATCAAATAATATTGCGTCTGCCAATCACAACCTAATCAACGCAACGATTGCCACCTCAACATGCTTCAGCTCAGACTGTGTCCAGAGACTTCACGTGTGGAATGACTACCCTTCAGCTTCATCACTCGGGTGAGACCTTTCCTTTCACAGTATTCTCTAATTCCATCCCAGGTGGTTCATTTTCTAACAAAGTCCCAAAACCTAGATATAGACCAGGTTCTGTGAGAGAGAGCATATATTCACACATATCCATAAACTAGTGGAAAATATATACCTGAAAGCAGAAGTACACTAGAGTTTGCAGTGAGTACCCCCCTAACACTTCTCTCCACTATTCCAAGCTTTGGGTCCATGATTGCTCAACAATTTGTTTGGTTTTGTATGTTAACTCTCTTTTCAGCCACCAGGTTCCAGATGCCATCAGGATGCTGGCCAGGCTTCCCTGGACTGAAGACCCCACCAATGTGTCCTGTAGCTCCGCTTCCCCAGAGACCCACTCTACTAGGGAAAGAGAGAGGCAGACTGGGAGTATGGACCGACCAGTCAACGTCCATATTCAGCGGGGAAGCAATTACAGAAGCCAGACCTTCCACCTTCTGCAACCCACAATGACCCTGGGTCCATGCTCCCAGAGGGATAGAGAATGGGAAAGCTATCAGGGAAGGGGATGGGATATGGAGAGTGGGTGGTGGGAATTGTGTGGAGTTGTATCCCTCCTACCCTATGGTTTTGTTAATTTATCCTTTCTTAAATAAAAAATAAATAAAAAAAATTGAATGTTAGAATGAAGAGGGCAAAGGGACACATAAAATTAAAGAGATACTTGAGGACTTATTTACCTAATTTCATTTTAGATGTATACAGACAAGAAATATAGATGGGACATCTGTGCTTGGTATATTCTAATGAAGCAAGTTTTTTTTAATTGTTTGGTAAGATGTACATTATTTATTACATAGGATACAGTGAAAGAGATTTTTTTCATGAGACAGCGAGGGGGAAGAGGAACAAGTCAAAGCACCACCTGTCTGTCACGTGCAGTGCCAAGGAATGAATGGGAAACTTTGAGCATGCATGTCTGATGCTCTGTTGGGTGAGCTATGTCCTCAGCTGCCCAAATAGGTTCTAATTGGTATAATTTTTTTTTTTTTTGGTATAAATTTCAAAACAACACCACCAACAAAAGAACTGGAATATATTCACTACCAAGAAATGGAATGACTGTTTTTTCAAAGCTTGGGTGGAGTGAAATCTAGTGCACTTATTAACTCTAGGCATTCCCAAACCATGAGACAGATACCAGGAAATAGTATCATACCCCCGCATCTCAAAAAAAAAATTTTTTTGCAACATAACTTTAAATTAAATGAACTATTTTGTTATCTTGGTTATTAAATTGTGGAAGATGAAGCACAACAAGTAAACAATTTGAAATTACATAGCAAATAACTTGTTATACTGAGCCTTAAGTGAAATGCTGTAAGAGGAAATAATCCTTAGCATTAAGTCTGTCACATGACAAATGACCACTAAGTGATCATTTCCTTTCAGTGATAGAAATGTACCGCACTGCCAGGTCAGTCCATTTCCTGTTTGAATAGCACTGGTGATATACCATCATGCTGTGTGGAACTAGTGTAACACTATTAAGAAATTCTTAGCAGTTTCATATCTTAGCTATTATTTTATAAAGAAAAATATGCTCCTTATTGTTATTTAAAGTCTGACTACTAATTCATTTATGTATACTTCTCAATCTAATTGTCACTCAGAAATGACACTTCAATTACTTTCTTATACTTTATTTACTCTTTGAATGAAAGAGAGATTCAGAGGGAAAGATATATATACACACAGAGATATATGCCAAAACGTTGATTAGCTCTGGTTTACGGTGGTGTTGAGGATTGAACCTAGAACCTCAGAACCTCAGACATGAAAGTTTCTTTGCATAACCATTATACTGTCTCTCTAGGCAACACTTTCATTTCTTTAATGGATTTTAGAGTTATAATTTTATGTCACATTTCATAAGAAGGCTTGGATAACCTAATTAGCATAAACATTTTATTGAACTTTCTCTTCTGTGAGGAAAAACATAAACTTAATCTTTTAGTGATTTTGCATTAACTGGTATAACAATGGTCTTTTGAAACTAAATGAATTCTCTCCCTATTTTCAACAATTAACAAGACCAAAAAAGTCAGAAATACGTTGGTAATTTTCTACAAGATAAAAATAAAATTCCTTAAGTAAGCTTAGAAAAATTTTTTTTAGAAATCTGTATTTTCAGTTAATTTATAAGATATAAGTAATTGAATTTACTCATTTATCTTACTAAATGGTATCATTTTGTGACAGGCTAGGACACATAGACTTCACTTGCCCTGAATGAACTGAATTACCATTTCATATATGTTACCTAAGGTAATTTGTTAGAGGCTATTTTAGTTGGCTTTCTCCACTATAGAAAGTAAAACTACTTTGCTAAGCATGTTACTATCTGATTCTAAAACAAGAAAAAAAAAAACTTACTACTTCAGCAGCAATGTAAATTTAAACAAAACACTTTGAGGAAAGGTATTATATCTCCAAATTCATTGTCTCTGGGTTTATGCCAATATTCCCAATATAAAGAACAGTATCTTCAAACTATTATTATTTTATTTGACAACTTATAGGCTTTTAAATATTAAAAATATGCATACCTTAGAAGTAATCAAAACTAAAACTAACTTAAAAGTTAAACTACAATTAAAGAGTAATAATAGAAACAAGAATTTCTTGAGATCAAAATATATAGAATGAAAATATCATAGAATGTGTGTTCCCTTATTTCTTTTAAACAGTTTTTTTTTTTTTTAAATTTTCCAGGAGTTCTGGCTTCTGGTGGTACAGGGGATTGAACCCAGGACCTTTGGTGCCTCAGGTATTAAAGTCTTGCATAACCATTCTACTATCTCCTCAGCCCCTTAGTTCCATTTTGTATAGGAAACTTAATTAGTTCATGAGTTTAAATTTTTAGTGGATAAGAATTCTATGATAAGCACACATGATGGCTAACTTTATTCCTAAATATTCTTAAAGAGTAAGAACTTAAGTAAGAACATAAAGCAAACTTACTGTTTCACCAATCTTTCCAGTGCTTCCTAGATCTCCAACTTCTCCCTGGAAATTAAAAAGTGTATGAAAAGTCAAAAATGATTCTTTTTCTGTTCCCTGTTTTTGTTTATGTCATCAGGAATATAGCTGGAACTTGGTGCTTACATGATAATCCCATTGCTCCTGACAGCCATTTATTACCTCTTTTTCTTTGATAGAAGGTGAGAAATGGAGAAATATCAGCAGTGCACCTCTGAATCTTCCCCCTACTAAAGGGACTCAGGGCTTGAACACATATGTGCTCTTGACTGGGTGAGTCACCACCCAGCCCTTTTTATTATTATTATTTCTTTTGCTTTTAGTTTAATTAAATCATCTATTTATAACTTAGAAAAAAATAAGAGAAAGTAGCTATTCAAAACTCTCGTGACAGTATTTTTATGGAACATTATCTTCCCCTATTTCCACTGAAATATTAATAACCTCTATTCATACCTTTTATTTTCCAATTTACTTCTTTTAATCCTATTCTAAATGTTTTAGTTAAAAGGGGTCATGACATGAAAACTAATAGCATTGAATGGTTATTGGCTAACAATGTAGTTTATACAGATGTTGATTTTTAATACTGCACACCTGGAACTTATATAATGTTATAATGCAATGCCACTTCAATTAAAATGCTTACATAAGGAAAATCTCAAAAATAAAATATTTATTGAGGTATACTTTGTAAAAAGCTGTAGATACTATGGGAGACTTCAAGATGAACAAAACTGAAATTCTTGCTCACAGGAATGAATGTTCTATTTATCTTCAGGAGATATTCCACAAAGCTGAGTAGAACAGAATACATATCACAGGGAAATAGTGAAGAAGGTGACAGAAGACGGAACTGTGTGGGCTTCAGTACCTAAAACCAAAATCTTTCACAACTCATTTGGTGGTGTACTTGATCTGACCTGAATTTATTTGGCAGCAAGTCCTTACTTGATCTGAATCAGACTGTTTACAATCCCTGATTAGTTCTGATTATTCTTCACGTATTTACACATCACTGCAGATGGGTCTGATTATATACAGTGTGTTGTCCTATAACTGCTGGCAGTGTTAGGGAACTGTGGCCTATCCCATATTATCTTTTGAAAATAAAAACACTAATAGTTTCAAATACTGGATAATAAAACTATAATCAAGTTGGGCATTGAGGAATAGATGGTATTTAAGCTGATGATGAGAAAAGGTAGTTTTTTGGAAGGGAGGAATGATATGAGTGAAACTGTACAAAGAATCAATAAAGAGTAGATTTATTGGTATCGCATATAGTTAATATGACATAAATATACATTATGTTCATAGAAACAAGATATTAAGCCATCAATCCTGTCAAGAATTTAATAATCACATGACAGTGTGGAGTAACCAATGCTACACATCAATGAATGATATTGTAACCTAGTGACATGATTCTACTAGGCATTTGAAATGAAAAGATCTTAACTGAAATATGGGGGATATAAAACACAGACATCTAGAATTTCGCACAAGGAAATAATGTATCTTGTCACTTTCAAAACTGACTGCCTGACAACTAATTCATCAGAAAAGTTTTACAGAATTTTTTCGAAGGATATTATGTAGATAATGATTAATTTTTCCCTCCTGACTCCTTATCTGTCTCAAATCACACAGTGGATAAAAAGGAGCCTTTGTGCTATCTAGTTGTAGGAGAAATAGATAATAGAAGTTACAGCATTCAGACACTTCTATGTCACTGAGCATCTGGTTGCTTCCTAGATAACAAAGTTGTGGTATACATATATAGTGGAATACTATTCAACTGTCAGAAGTTATAGAGTCATTATTTTTGCCTCATCTTGTATGGACTGTGAAGGAATCATGTTAAGTGAGCAAAGCCAAAAAAGAGAATGATGAATACTGGTTTAATAAACGGAGGGAGAACACAAGGTGAAACATGGATTGGGAGTAGACTGAGGAGGAGAGGGAGTAAAGAGGGTATTGGAACTTTGCTCTACATAGTGGACAAGGACCTACATTAGGTTGTAGATATCTATCACTGGGAGATGAGAAATTGCATACATGTCTCAACATCTGTACTATAAAACATTATTCCCCCAATAAAATTACTTAGAATAAATAAATTAAAAGTTCAAGTCTCTCACAAGTTACTGTATTACTGCTTTAGTTTGCATGGAACTTGAAGCTAAGTGGTGAGTTATCTTTGAATGTAACAAATATTATTTCCTCAAGTCTCAGTGAACCTGTGAAAGATGATCACCCTGACCATCTCCCAAGTACTCTTCTAGGACAATTTCCTTTACAGTGAGACCAAATTTTAGTGACTACTGGTATGATATGCTGTAGCCAATTTAAAAAATAATTAGGTGTATATAACATTAAATAATTTCCACATTTATAAACTGACAAAAGTTATGCATGTACAAACTATTGTATTTACTGGCGACTGTAAAAATTAACCCCCCAATAAAGTAAAAAGTATTAAAAATAATAATTTCCACATTTCTTAGGTAACACTGAAGTCATGTAGATGTTACAGTTAAGCTGGGGATAAGGAAGGGAATGAATAATGATTGAGATTTTGGCTCTTACCAGTGGGATTACACAATAATTCATAAGTGAAGTTTTTTCTACCACTTGGTAATGCAGTAGTGGATCCTCATGACAAAAGATCTGCTTTCTATTTTTAAATATTGAGCTTCTATATCCTTGGGGATTTTATAAGAATCAGGTACACATATTCCTCTAGGTAATTAGATAGTCATACACACACTTATATGTGTGTGTGTATTTAATTAGCTCATATTTGTTTGTCAATTGACATTGAAAATTTTTGTTCAGCTTTTTCTAAATATTCTGTTAAATATTCTGAGCTTGAGGACTTCTCAGGGTGTGATTATAAAATAGAAGCTATTTTATATTTCTTTCCTATAAATCTAGAAAAAAATATGAAAAGTCACCTGAAAACTCAACAAATACAACCAGTATTTCTTCAGAAAATCACTAAGCCAAAAAAAGGGGTGAGGAAGAGATCCTCGGAACTCAAGAAGCTATATGAACTTGGGGTGAAGTAGCTGAGCACATTGCTGGTGGTGGGAGAAGACCAAGGATGGTATTCTGGTTCCTCACTGGAACTCAACTTTCTGAGACCACTGGCTGTCAATCCAATGCTTGGAAAAAAATTATATTTAGCTACTTTGTAGTAGAGGAGGAAATTTGGGGTCCAGCCCCAATATGTCCTGTTATCTCTCTTATGTTATTGTTATCTTTGTTTTCTCTCTTATATTAATAGCTATTGATTTGTAGGGAAATTGTGAGGATGTGATAGAGCCTGGCAGGGCTTGACCTGAGGGTTGTGTCCATCCTGTTAGTCTCTCTCTCTCTATGGAGAGGTTGAGCAAGGGGGGACACAGGAATCCCAAAGGTTTGCCATCTCATATCAGACTCCTTACCTCACAAAACACCCTGCATTTTTCTGCCTCCAAGAGCCTGGCATTCCTTAAAACATTAAGCCAGCTCCCCCTGCTCCACCCTGCATTCTTTGATACTATGGCTCCTTCTTTTATTATCTACATATCAATCTTTTGCTTTGTCTTACAAATGACTAAAGGTCTCCTTCCTAATTCCCCTGCAGAGTATTATTAATCCTACCAGTTAAACCCCTAGCAACAGTTGCTAAGGAAGCCCCCTACCATTCCCAGCCCCTTTCACCTTTCTCTGCCCCTTTCCTAACCATGTATGGTATTGTCAAGTCACTTCCGTTTCTGACTTGTCTCTGTCTTTGTCTGGCCTGGAGAAGCATGCAGGCAGACCAGGAGGCTGATGCCAGCCATTGCAGTTTGCGCCACGTGGCTTAACCAGGTATGCTACCCCCCGACTATGGGGCATTTGGATGAATAAAGATTTGAATTGCTTTGCTGCCACAAGCTTGGTCCCTGGGTCATCTCACTCTCTTGTGTCACTAGCCTGACAGTGGTTAAGTGAAAAATCTACCTATAGGTAAAGTCCTCTAACTGGCTCAGGCTACAAGGGGAAGGTAGTAAAATAAATTCCAGACAACTTCCCAGTGATGACCAATTACCAGGGATTACTAACCTGCTTCACCTAAAGGACTGAGCTAAAGCAACAACAACTGTTAAAATTTACAACTGTGAACTCTTATAACTCACTTAGCCACAAATGGATAAGGCAAGGATAATCAGTGGTTTGAAAAGGACTGAGAGAGGGACCCTACAAGACTTAAGAAGCTATGTTCAGCATAAGTGGGCATTGTCTTGCTGTTCCAGTTCTCCATTTTTTTCTACAATTTTTAACAAAAGAGATCATCTTTTTATCTACTTATCATCTTTCAAAGGAATTGGTGTCACTTTTAGAATAACAGCTTTACTCACTCCTGAGACACATCAAAAGTGACCAACTACAAGGATCTAGGAACCAATAAACCAGAGGCCACTCCCCACCATACATGAACAATAGCACCCAGGAACCAATTTTCGAAAGACACCAAATATAATGGTCAAACCCAAAAGACCCACTGGAGAAATGAACCAGGACAGAAGCCCAGACAAAAATTCCAATAATAAGAACAGGAAAACATCCAAACATAAACTGATGTGATAGTCACAGGAATAAGCAAAGCTTTTGATGATAATATTATCATACACAAGGAAACAGGAAGTGAGATTCTGAAAGAAAACACAAACTAGCTCAAAGGTAATTAGAGAGATGAAAGCTGAAATAGCTAAGGTAAGAGCCCAACTAGCTGATAAAGCTAACACAGTAACTTAACATGGTAACAAAATAGCTGAACTAAGGAATGGAACTTAGAAAAGTGAGGGCAGAATAACTGAGGCAGAAAAATAGAAATAGCTAGACTGAGGATGAATTAGAGAAAAATAAGACAGAAGACAATTAAAAATTAAGAGACACTGAAAACAACAGAGACAAATAAGATAACCTTAAAAGAATTAATATAAGCATGACTGGCTTGCCAGAGGAAGAAAAAGAGGAAGGGGAAGAAAGTATCTATAAGAAATAGTAGAAGAAAACTTTCCCAATCTAAACAATGGAAAGGAAAGGACATAGAGATTTGAGAAGCCCAGAGAATTCCCAAGCAGAATCAATGCCAACCTAAAGACTTCAAGACACATGATGGGTAAACTGGAAGAAAGTAAGGATAAAAACAAAACAAAACAAAACATAGGATTCTGAAGGCTGCCAGATAAAAATAGTGACATACAGAAGAATATGGATTTATTTATAGTTGTATGAATTCCCAACTACTCTTTGAAGACGTTTTAACATTTTACTTGTTTCATCATTCATTCATGAGTTGAATGGAATCTTTGATGTGTGTTCATTTGGCATTTATATGAAAATCATGCCTTTATCCTTCCAAAATTTTACTTTACACCTACTAATAAAGTCAACTGTTTTACCTTTAAGCCTTCTGGTCCTGGATCTCCTGCATTTCCCTTTTGACCTGGTTTTCCCTAAAAGAGAAAAAAATTAACCCCTATCATTTTTTCAAGATTCCTAAAAGATCAAATGCTTCAAAATTATTTTTCCTCTTCTCCTTCTTGTTCTGGGCACTTCACCACTCTGGGTCAGTTTTTTTTTTCATATAAAAGGAGAGAGACAGAGACAGAGAACAAAATACCACTGCATAGAAGTTTCTTCTAGTGTGGTTGGGGTTAGACTACAATTTGGGTCATGAGCGTGACATGGTAGGCCTCTGCCCAGGTAAGCTAGTTTGACAGCCCTCACAATTATTTGATAAAATGTATTTTATCATATTCATTAGCCTCTACCTTCTTAGAGTAAAGATGATATAATTTTAAAAATAAGTAATATATATATATATATCTGATCCTGGTTTAGGCAAATATATATGTTTGAGTATGTATGTATTCTGCAGAGTAAAGCAGACACCTTAATCATTAATCAAATGAATTAACTAACTTGCTAATCAGGCAGACATTTTAATCTTTGCTGGAGAAATGGTCTGTTCATCCACAACAACAAGAGAAAAGACAGAATAAATGGTGCAGAGACAATGAAGTGCGTAAGAGCCTAAATTGACACTAGTGGAAGGGCTGCTGTGATGACATAAATCTTAGGGAAAGAAAACATGAAATCAAGAACAAAGAATGAGGATGAGAGAAGTGAACGGAGTTGGGGAAGGAGAAAGAATAAAACAGAAAAGTGAAAATGACTGGATATAGAATTTAGGATATAATCAGAAAGATTGTTGACTTTTTTTTTTAAATCTATTGGTAAGAAAGAGGAGAAGACACTGAATAAGAGAGAGAAATAGACCACTGCTGCTGCCGTGGCTTTCAGTAATGAGAGAGAACCAGAGCATCACTCAGGCATATTCAGTGGTGAGGATCCAACTCAGGACCTCACACTTACTAATTTATTAATCTGGCTGTTGTGTAGCTTCCTAATCAGAGGGATAAGGAACAGGTGGGTGGCATAATGAAGGATAATGTGAGGTCATGAGGAGACAAGAAAAAACGACAAGGTGATAAGATCAACGGGTTGAAATTCCTACTGAGGGGAGCTGGACAGTAGTGCAGCTGGTTAAGCACATATGGCGCAAAGTACAAGGACCTGCGTTAGGATCCTGGTTCCAGCCCCCTTAGCTCTCCACCTGCAGGGGGTCACTTCACAAATGGTGAAGCAGGTCTGTAGGTAACTACCTACAGGAGGCTTCCACACTATGATCATCATCTCTGGCATTATGCTATTCCGCTGCAGAATACTGTGCCCCAGTATGGTTCTGTAGCCCCCATGTCCACTTGGTCGATTCCAAATTATATTCCTCCATGAGGATAATTTCTGGAACCATCTGTTCCACCTCGTTCCATGGCTGCCAGTTCTTAGCAACATCGCCCCGCCAGATATTCGTCGGGATGCGGCATCATCTAAGTTCATTTCCCACGTCTACGCTCGACCTGCCAATATACGCGGATATCTTCGCCCACCCTGTCCAACGCTTGACGTCTCGTCACCCAATCTGGTCCCCTACGCCTACACTGAACTTCTCTGTTCCAGTCTCTTGGAAACAGAGCTGGCAGTCAGCTGAGGTAAAGAACAAACACCTCATCACAGCCCCTGCAAGCGTCAACCCAGCTTTGACCTAGCACGTTATGACTGGGCCCTCCTCAATCGCTATCGAACAGGCCATGGCCAGTGTGCCTCTATGTTCCATCGCTGGGGAGCCAGAGACGACCCGAACTGCCCCTGCGGCTACAGATAGACTATGACCCACATAGTCAATGACTGCCACCTCTCCAGATTCAAAGGAGGTCTCGAAACTTTACATCAGGCTCAACCTGACACTGTTGACTGGCTACGGAAGAAGGGCAAACGCTAGAAGAAGGTAACTACCTCTCCCCATCTCTTTCTTCTCCTCCTCTCTCGATTTCTCTCTGTCCTATTCAACAATAACAACAGCTATGACAAAAATAACAATAACAACTACAGCAAGCGCAACAACAAAGGCAACAAAATGGGAAAAATGGCCTCCAGGAGCAGTGGATTCGTAGTGCAGGCACCAAGTCCCAGCGATAACCCTGGGGCCAAAAAAGAAAAAAAAAGAAATTCCTACTGTAATTTGTCAGACTGTGTTATAGCACAAAATATACTAGAAAGAAAGATGATGCTGGTTTGGAAGAAAGCACTTCAACACTGAAAATAAAGAAAGGTAAAGATAGGGTATGACTACAGCACCAAGTAGCCGAAGAGACACAGGGTAAGATTATTGGACGAGGGACCAGGTGGTGGCGCACCTTACAGTGTGCAAAGACTCAGGTTCAAGCCCCTCATCTCTATGTGCGGGGGGGGGGGACTTCACAAGTTCTACAGCAGGGCTGCAGGTGTCTCTCTGCCTCTTTCCTTATCTCCCTTTCCCTTATCAATGTATCTGTCTATCTAATAATTAATAACCATATGTAAAAAACTAAAGAAGATTTATTTTAAAAAAGATCATTGGACTAGAAAGAGTCACTATTCTAGATACTGGATAGATTTAGCTATAGTTATTATTTCTAACATCAAACACTCGTTATATGATTATACAAGGTTTGATTATAAGCTCACCAGATTCTCAATCAGTGTGTGTGATAAATTCAAACCTACAAGTAGAAATGGTATGGGAAGTATTGCTAAATAAACTAATTTATACCTTCTAGGTTTTATAGATGTGGACACAGATTACTACCCATTATCATCTACTCTCATGTTTTGCTTTCCTAAAACAAAAGAGCTCTCTGGTCCTCATTCTGTTTTGAATTGTCGTTCTGCGCCATGGAGAAGAGAGAGAGGAGGTCCAGAACGAAGAGGGAACACAAATCTTTATTTGCGCTGGCACCTCAGAGTTGGGTGCGAAAGAAGCAGGTTGGGCCACGTGGAGGTATCGAAAATGGCTGCCTCACACAGTAACCTTTCCTGCGTCTAAACACCAAAGTGAAGCACAGGCGAGAGAGAGAGAGGTGAGGAAGAAGAAGGGCTTTTATAGGAGTAGCTTTCGCGAGAATGGGAAGGGGGAATAGTAACCATAGCACTCCAGGATAGGATAATAACTCTTGTGAGAATGGGTGGGGGGAAGAGTAACCAAAGCACTCCAAATATTGTGGGGAAATAGACAATCCCCTGAGGGCACAACTGGACAATATGTTGCAGAGCTGCTTTCAACATTAAAGATTATTTATGTTACACATTCAGAGCACTACGCTGGCTCACAATGATTTTTATGCAGTTGCATGACAATAATACATATTAAGACTGAATAGGCAGGAAATGAACATACTTTTTTATTTTCTAGGAGAGTTAGTTAATAAGATCAATTTTTATTAGGTCAAAAAAGCAAGTAAATATTACTCTTTAAAAAATTTTTTTTATTAATTTTATTTTTGAGAGAGATGCCGAGAGAGAGAGAGAGATGGAGAGAGAGAGAGAGAGAGAGAGAGAGAGAGAGAGAAAGACCAGAGCACTGCTCAGCTCAGGCTTATGATGGTGCGGGGGATTGAACTTGGGACTTAGGAGCCTTAGGCATGAGAGTCTGTTTGCATAACCATTATGTCTCCCCTGCCCCAAAATTACTCTTTTTCTTTTTTAAGAGAAGCACTTTTTGAAAATGATGTAAAACCTACTCTTGGCCCCAGTTCTCCAAATGGTCCAATTGGTCCTTCTTCTCCCTTAAAAACAAACAACCAAAAAGATTAGGACATCAGACTCTTAAATAAGCACTTTAAGGTGTAAACCATTCCTGTTTACCTCCATGGGCTCAAAATTTCCCCAATACACAGGGATCCTATTAACTGATTGATGGAGGGAATCATACTCACTGGCTTATTTAAAATTACTGGTGTACAGCATACCTTTTCCTTAGTATATTTTGATGCTTCGTTCGTTCAACACATGTGTTTTTGAGTCTTAGTTTTTCTTTTACATTTTAGAGGTAGAAGAATATACTTTTACTCTACCCAAATGCATAGGGTTTCTTTTCCACTAATTTATAGATTCAATATTCAAATGAGATGCCGTACAAAATCTTGCCACTTTTTTTTCTTGTCACTGGGCTTCAGTACATTGTGCCTCATTTAATATATATATATATATATATATATATATATATATATATATATATATAATAGAGAGAGATATCACAGCACCTAAGCTTCCTTCACTGCAGTGAACCTAAGGCTTGAACCTGGGTTGTGCATGTGAAAAAACAGGCATCCTACCAGATGAGTTATCTTGCTGACCAGTGGTTATTCTAAGCATCAAAAATTATATGAGTAGACAGAGAATAGAATGATATAAGATGTTTTATATAATAATATAAAATGTTAAAAAGCTAAATACATTATTCTTCAAGAAAATAAAACGTTAATAAATATTTGCCTTCATTATTGATATATTTATTGATCTATGTAAACTAACTTTTCATATTTAAAATGCTCATGTTACGGAGCTGGCAGTGGTGCATGGGATTAAGTGCACATATCACCATGTGCAGGGATCAAGGTTCCAGCCCCCACTCCCTACCTGCAGGGGGCGGCACCCTTCATGAGTGGTGAAGCAGGTCTTCAGGTATCTGTCCTATCTCCCACTCTCCTCCTCTCCCCTCAATTTCTCTCTGTCTTATCAAATAAAATAAGAAGGGGAAAAAAGAGCAAAAAAGGGCCACTGGGAGCAGTGGATTCATAGTGCTGGCACCAAGCCCCAGCAATAACCCTGGAGGTTTAAATAATAATAATAGTAATAATACTAATAATAAATATATATTTATATATTCAAGGCAAAAAATTCACATTGCCATATCATAAAACTATATTCTAGCATTGTATGTGCTATTGTATTTACTTGACTTGCAAAAATTTGCTCAGTTCAATTAAAAATAATCTATGCATCACAAGTACTAAATATGCAAAATAAAAAATGCATATTCTAGTACACACAAATGAGATTCTGGGGTCAGGTCCTTTAGATATTTCATGATGTTCCATGGAGCCCACTGAAATAAATCACTTAAAGAATTCAGGGCATTGAACAATCATTTCAAATTCCATGTAGTACTGCCAGTATAAAATAGCAACCTCTATGGAAAACTGGGAAATGTTATACATGTACAAACTATTGCATTTACTGTCAAATTTAATTCCCCAATAAAGAAATTAAAAAAAAAATAGCAACCTTAAATCCTCTATGGTGGCAATTGTCTACACTAAGGTATTGGGTTGTTGGAAAAGTTGTGACATATTTTCTGCACAGAACAAAAGTCAGGACATTTCTGATAACCCAATATATATTTCTTAAAGCAAAAACAAGTGCCTGCCCCATATAAAAATGAAAGGAGACTGAATTTAAACTATTGCGAATGGTGTTGGTCTGCTTCTAATTCTGCTTCTAAGACCCCTTCTGTTTTGATCATCATGTTAGGTTTGCTTGCATTGCTTAACACTGTGATCTATTTACATAATCATTGTTTTGTTTGATCCCACACTGGTTTAATCCCCACTGGTTCTCGTGCTTTTTCCTTCTCCCCACCCCCTATCCTACATACTTTCTCTTCCTGACACTTCCGCCTCAGGAGATATAAAGGACAGGATTTTCTAATGAATGGGGATTGGATTGATTGCACTGCATTCTCACTCATCAATAAAGATTGAACTGTGTTCCCAGCTCAGCTATGAGTCCCTGGTCGTCTGTCTCCTGCCCGCGAAGCTAGCCCGGCATCTGGCGCCTGAACAGGGACCAGCAGAATGGAATATTTATTCTCTCCATACCTGAGCTCCTTTAAGGCCAGGAGGTCCAGGAGGCCCTCTGTTTCCAAGGTGTCCCTACAGAAAAAGGCATGCACACACCATAAAATATTAGCTCAATTTGCATCTTCAATTAACATAAATTTGAATATAGGCAATGCTATTTAGTACCATGCATCTCCCATCACAGAGTTATCAAAATGGCATGGAAGAGAAAAGAGCAGCAAACTACAAGGCATCTAAAATGTTGGGGAAATAGAATCAATTTATTCTTCATTAATATGCTAATTTTCAGATTATCTGCTCCATCACACTCTTCAGCCACATACTTTTATTTTTTTTTCCAGAAGGGCTTCCAAATTTAAAACAATGAATACAGCTTTTACCCTGACAACAGTATCATGACATATGTTAGAGTGTCTGTAAAATATAAAAATTTATGGAGGGGCTGTATACAGTTGTGTTAATATCTACTAGACTAGCAGAGTCTAGAACACATTATTAACTAGGGTTATCAGTGCTGGCAATATGAATCCACTGCTCCATGCAGCCATATTTTTTCTGTTTTTTTTTTTTTCCTATCTTGTTTTTATTTGACAAGAAGGAGAAGTTGAGAGGGGAGGGGAGACAGAGAAGGAGAAAGATAGACACCTCCAGACGTGCTTCACCACTCATGAAGCATCCATCCCCCTGCAGCTGGGGAGTGTGGAGGCTTGAACCTAGATCCTGGCACATATTTGTATGTGTCCTTAGCTGGGTCTACAGCCAGCTACCTGTTTATTTACATTTAAAAAAAAATGACAGGACAGAGAGAAATTGAGAGAAGAGGGAGGTATAAAAGGGATGAGGGAGGAGAGGGGGAACCTACAGCCCTGCTTTACAGTTCATGAAGCTTCCCCACTGCAGGTGGGGACCAGGGGCTTGAACTCAGGTCCTTGCTCATGGTAATGTATGCACTCAACCCAATCCACCACCACCAGGTCCTTATTGTCTTATTTTAATAAGTTTTGCTGTTCTTTTATGCAATTCAAAAAAAATATAGTTTTTTTTCCCCACAAGCAAAACATTCTTATTTTTCTTAAGGGGAAACTATGTGGTTTGGATTCTTTTTTACTATAATATACTCTGGGAGAGTATATCAAATATACCTAAGAGAATCAGCAGACTCTTTAAAAATATTTATTTATTTATTTTTGCCTCCAGGGTTATTGCTGGAGATTGGTGCCTGCACTACAAATCTACTGCTCAGAAAAAAATGGTCACATAAGTCATTCTCTCCTTCAGCCTCTTAATAGTTTAGTTATCATGTGCTACCTAGTCATGCTTTTCATCTTTTCATATATGGAAATCTCATGTTTCATCAGGATAAGAAGTTCCTAACAGAAAAGGTGATTTTTTTTTTTTCCTTTTGCCTCTACGGCTATTGCTGGGGCTCAGTGTCTCAGTGTCTGCACTTCCCGTGAGGACCCATTCATTGGGGAAACTGAGGATCCTTCCTAGCCGACTGAATCCACATGGATCCCGGTCACTTTCAAAGCCAGCAACAAGCAGCTCCTGACAGCTTTCAACCTGACCTGTTGACTGGCTACGGAAGAAGGGCAAATGCTAGAAGAAGAAGTGTCTGCACTATGAACCCACTGATCCTGGCGGCCATTTTTCCCCATTTTATTGGATAGGACAGAGAACTGAGAGAGGAGGGGAGATAGAGAAAGATAGACATCTGCATCCCTGCTTCACTGTCTGTGAAGCTTCTCCCTCTGCAGGTGGGGAGCCTGAGAATGGAACCCAGATCCTTACCTGAGTCTTTGCACTTAGTACTACGGGCACTTAACTGGGTGTATCACCGACTGGACCCCAGAGTTTTTTTTTCCTAATTATTTATTAGAGAGTGAAGCAGAGCATTTTCCTATTAACAATTCCTATTTCTGGGAGTTGGGCTGTAGTGCAGCGGGTTAAGCGCAGGTGGCGCAAAGCACAAGGACCGGCATAAGGATCCCGGTTCGAACCCCGGCTCCCCACCTGCAGGGGAGTCGCTTCACAGGCGGTGAAGCAGGTCTGCAGGTGTCTATCTTTCTCTCCTCCTCTCTGTCTTCCCCTCCTCTCTCCTTTTCTCTCTGTCCTATCCAACAACAACAACAACAACAATAACTACAACAATAAAACAACAAGGGCAACAAAAGGGAATAAATAAATAAAATAAATATTTAAAAAAAAAAAACAATTCCTATTTCTTTGGAACAGATAAACATGAAATAATTTAATTATTCAGAATATAAAGTTATTTCCACATAGTCTACAACACAGCCTTCCAGACAGTAGGGTTTTTAATGCTAAACAACATATTAACGACGTTATATAACAGAAACTAACAGCTCATTTTGTCGTTCCTACTTGTAGTCATACCAATACAAACCATCACAGCCGTCCATAAGTTGTTTCTGTTTACCAGAGAACAAAGTATATTTATTGGACACTCATTTTCTTCAGAAAGCACAGAGGATGTGGTTTAGTTAATGTTGTCAGATATCTGAAAGCAGATTTCCAAACTGGGTCGTTTTCAAGAGGGCTTGATGATTTCGTTCTATATCTAGATAGTTACATAACACTATGCCCCAAGCAATTAAACCATAATTAACACAAATATCTAATCTTAATTTGTGGTTTCAGTTTACTGGCAGAAAATGAGAGAAAATAAAAGTGCTTGTTTTGAGTTGTGCCAGATTACTCTGGAAAGATTCTAATGTGTTTGCAAATAGAATCAGCACAATTTTCTTAATGATTCCTTTGCATAGGATCAGTCTGTTTGTCTCATTTTCCTTTCTGTTTCTAGAAACAAGTTGAAGGCAAATAGGAAAGACTAAGTAAACAGACCAAAGCAGATCTTTCCCATTTTACAGAACATACAATTATATTCCATTTCCTTTAAAATTATCTGGCTTTTAGATAAAATAATCTCTTTTAAGGTATTACTTTATTTTTCAAAAATTTTTTTCATTGAAAATTTTATTTTTAACCAGAACGCTACTCAGCTCTGATTTATAGTGGTGCCAGAAATTAAATCTGAGATCATAGAGCCTCTTGTGCATAAACATCATGCTATCTCCCTGGGCAGTCCGCACCCCATAGTGACCCGGGGTCATGCTCCTAAAATGATAAAGAATAGGAAAGCTTACAATGGAGGGGATGGGATGCAGAGCTCTGGTGGTGGGAATTGTGTAGAATTGTACCCCTCTTATCCTATGGTTTTGTCGATCATTATTAAATCAACAATAATTATTATTGTTGATTTAATAAGTATTGCCTACCAAATATGTTCCACCATATTTTACCTGCTACCAAATGTCATTTCCCTTTACTGTAAGGTAATGAACTGACCACCTTTTCACACCCCATCCCATTTAGTATCCACAAATTGCCAAATATAGATCAAGGGTTTAATTTTTATTCTATCTTTTCCTTTGCTTTGTTTCTTACATACAACATATCAGTAAAGGCATATGATATTTTTTTTCATTTCAAAATTGAGGCTTATCACATCAGTCAGTTTCATTACACTAGTGCTGAGGATGTCACATGTTTACTGAAAATATAAATATAGAAATAAGTTCATGTGTACTAAATAAATTCAGATAATGGAAACTACAAGGTAATTATTAACCACTGGACTTTAACTATTGGTATTTATTAATTGTCTGACTGGCTTTTGGGTCTTTTGTCTAATTTCTAAACACTATGAAGTAAAAGGAATGTTTAAAATGTCATCTTGGGGGTAGTAGAATTGCACATATGAGGTCCAGGTGCTAAAAAACAATGGAAGAAAGAGAGGAGGGGGAGGGAGGGAAAGGGAAAGTGAGTGGGAGAGGGAAAAAGAGAGAGAGGGAGAGGGAGAGGGAGAGGCAGAGGGAGATGGAAGGAAGAAGAAAACCTTGTGAAAAAAAGATCATAAAATTCAAGAGTTAATTTTAAATCTTCAGAAACCACTGGAAAATATAAGCACACAATGAGAGCTTTATTCCACACAAATTATTCCATCAGCAGTAGCTATAAAGAATATTTGAAGACACACCAACAAGAGGCAGGAAAAACAAATGGTTCTATGATAACAATCTTGGTGAAAAACAGGCTCGAAAGTTCTATGATAACAATCTTGGTGAAAAACAGGCTCGAACGAGACATGGCACTAAGAACAGTTTTAAGTGCAAGCAGAGGAAATTCTGAGTCAAGAAGATATCAGGATAAAGGTGATAATTGATGGCATGAGGTCATTCTAGAGTCAGGAGAGGGTTGAATGCAGAACATGTGTGGAACTTGACTGTCAAGGAAGAGAAATACTTCTTTGTATAGGAAAAACTAAAGGCGAAAGTGTAGCTGTTATATAGGTTGTCGATGTTCAGTAGCGTTGCCAGATGAAATACAGGATGTTCTGATAAATTAGAAGTTCACATAAACAGTGAAAATCTCTAGTATAAATATGTTCCAAATATTGCATTTTCATTTTTTCACAAGTTTCCTGTTTTCTGAATGTCATACAACACATTTGTCTGTTGGTAAATCCTATTCATTCATCTTGAAAATTCAAGTGATACTTGCTTTATAAGTACAATGTGAGTCCTTTAAATCTGTACTTTAATGGTATTACTTATCATATTATTAATACGGTTATAACAACCTGCATTTGTTTGTTTATTTATTTATTTATTTATTGTCTCCAGGGTTATTGCTGGAGATCAGTGCTGGTACCATAGATCCACAGCTCCTGGTAACAATTTTTTTCCTTTTTTTTTTCTTCTATTTTATTTTTATTTGATAGGACAGAGAGAAATTGAAAGGAAAGGGTAGACAGAGAGGAAGAGAGAAAGATAGACAGCTGCAGACCTGCTTCTCTGCTCATGAAGCATCCTCCCTGCCCGTGGGAAGTAGGAGCTTAAACCCAAATCCTTGCACATGAGGCTAAGTATGTGCACTTAACCATGTGTACTTAGTCAAGTGCGCCACCACCTGGCCCCACATGTTTCTTTAGATTCTAAGTTTCTGAAAAGATAGGATCAGAACTATTTGTAGTTCTATGGTCTAGCACAATTGCTATCTTCTAAGAGGCAATAAATATTTATCAACTGTATGAACAATCTATTTCAGATCTTTATCATTCTGTTTGTAACTTTTTTTCCTAGTTTATCCATTTATTTCCCATTTAAACTATTCTCCATTTTGAAGAAAGAGGTATCTTTTAAAACATAAATTATCAAGGACACTTTACAACATCATTATCTTTGATCCCCTATGATGTCCATAGATAAAACGGAAACTTTTCAGAATCATATTCAGTGCTTTTCACAAATGAATCCAAAAGCTAAGGGACAAAGAAACTCAAATCTGTTTTCAAATTTTGATGTTAAGTTATCTATGAGTTAAATACCTTTAACCTCTGTAAAATGAGAATAATACCTACGTCTTAATGTTATAAAGTTTAAAAGAGGGGCCAGGTGGTGGTGCACCTGTGAGTGCTGGATACATATCCCAGTTTTACACATAACAATTCAACCCCCACTTGGTCCTCCTCTGCCCATGTTCCAAGAGTTGAACCTTCCCCTTGATCCCAGAGTGTTTTTTTTTTTTTTTTTTTGGTGTAATACACCAACTCCAGTCCAAGATCTGCTTAGTGTTTTCCCTTTTGATCTTGCTTTTCAACTTTGGTCTATGAGTGAGATCATCCCATATTCATTCTTTCGTTTTTGATTTATCTCACTTAACATAATATCTTCAAGCCCCATCCAAGATGGGGTAAAGAAAGTTAATTCACCATTTTTAATAGATGAGTAGTATTCCAAAGATGAGTACAAAGTTTATTAAATGCACCCAAGACTGTTAAAAACTATCTAGAAATATTCTGCTATTTCTGAAATATTTCCTATTAATTGAGTTTTGAAATTAGAAAACTCTAATCTCATACTTTTCTTCTTTACCTTTGATCCTTCAGGTCCATTTTGTCCAGGAATCCCAATATCTCCTGGAAAACCCTAGGGAATAAAAATATATAAAGAGTTTATTCATAGAAAATTTATCTTAAATCTACTAAGTATATAGGTTATCTTTGCCTTTTTCTTTACACCTCATCAAGTAATTTATACTACTCAAACATGCAATACTAAGGAGTAATTTAGACAGTTGTAAACATAGAACATAAAAATATACTAATAATATTAGAACAAGGCATACTTCATCAAGTATTCACAATTACCAGACCCAAAGAAAATCCTTTAACCTAATCTAAGACAATGGGAATGTTATACATGAAACATCCACAACTTAAGGAAAAAAAGACAATAATGGGTCACAGGGAACAGGACTACCTAAGAATTCTGGAAATGTAATTTGTACATGTACTGTTTACCAACTAGATAAAAGCTTATGAATTTTTTCCTAGGTAGGGGTGTCAATAACTTCTGTGTGACAAAAAGATAACCCCAAATATTATGGCTTAGTATGTAGGATGTTAATAAGTTTTGTATACAACTCAAATGTCTAAAAACATTTCCATATTTCATTACTTATAGATAATTCTTAGCTCCTCAAAATCTTACCAGTTTCATTATGAATTAAGTAAACTCTTAGACAAACATGTTTATTTGTTACTGAGAACCCTGAGTTTACTTTTTTTTTGGAAATTATATTTTAGTAATCTGAAACAGCTGATTCAAAAACATAAGTGGACTTTCGTGTTAAATAAATTTTTCTAGAAAAATAATTAGTATATTGCACTAAATAATTAGATCAAAATTCTTCTGAAATAATAAATTAGAATTTGATTCATCATAATTAGTTTCATAATGATGAGTCTAATAACTAGTTTTACCCAAGTTAATCACAGATAAAAGTTATTTCAGTGTTTCTCAATTACTTGATCAAATGAATAATAAATAAGCAATTATGATAAATACATCTTAAAAAAATGAAAAATGTTGTTATTAAGGTCAACTAGAAAAGACAGTAACCAGCCAAGGGTGAGGTAGAGGTAGAGGTAGAGGTAGAGGTAGAGGTAGAGGTAGATAGAGAGATAGGGACACTACAGGCCAATAACTGGTGAATATAAAATCTTTGATGAGATACAGCATTCTTCATTAACAAATGTCTTTAAAATAGCTTAGATAATTGTGGTAAACAGTTAATAACTTTTATATATATTGTATATATATATATACAATAAGCTCTTTGCCCTAATTCTGCTTCCTAGTTATATGCTCAACTTTGACACCATCTTCCCAGACATTATTTCTGGTCCACCCTATGTTAGCTATCAAGCTCAAGGAAAGATTATTAAGACAGGCTCGTAGGAACACTCCTAAAACAGACTTCCTAGCTTCCTTCCTTCTATCTTAAGGTTCCTACTTTGATCTGCTCTATTCCTACTTTATTTCTGTTTATTAAACAATTTGTCCTGATTTCCTTCTTACTGCCTCCCAGCTACCAAGTTCCAGATGCTACTATGATTCCACCCTGACTTCCCTTGGGCAGGTGACCACACCAATACTTTCTGGAACCTCACCTCTCCAGAGCCCTACCCCACTAGGGAAAGATAGAAACAGAACTGTGGGTATGAGTTGACCTGCACACAACTATATCCAGTGGATAAACAATTATAGAAGCCACATCTCCCATCTTGCACCCCATAAAGAGTTTTGGTTCATACTCTCAAAGGGACAAAGAATAGGGAAGTTTTCAATGGAAGGGATGGGACATTGAACTCTGATGGTGGGAACTGTATGGAATTATACCCCTATAACAACTATACCCGATTGTGGGAAGATGGCGGCCTGAGAAATCGCTAACAGCGAGTGCTCTGATAGCATCGTCGGCAACGGTAGGATTTTCTGCCTTTAGCAGGCCAGTCAATAAGGGGGGGGGCACCAAAGAAATGATTACAGTTTAATTTGGGTTAACAATTAGAGCAAAGGTGACACGGACTAGCGGGGCGCCAGAATTCCCAGGCGGCGCCAGGCAAGGCGAGTGCGCCGGGCATTGTCCTCCGCCCGCCCGGGAAGGCGGCTCCTCCGCCGGTTGCAGAGCACGGCGGGCAGAGGACCCGGAGAGAGCACTTTAGCTCGGGGGCTGCCTCTTGGGAGTCGCCAGGGTCCACCGCGACCCTGAGGGTGGATCCAAAGACTTCTTGAGTATAGCTCTCATTGGATCAAAGGACTTGGAGCTAGTTTTCATTCTTGAGAAATCCTTTAAAAAAGTCTGGAGGGCGGGGTTTCCCGGAAGATGGCGGATTGAGAAGCGGCTAGCCTTTGAGCTCCGGACACATCTCGTGTAAACAATAGGATTTTCTGCCTTTAGCAGGCCAGCCAATAAGGGGCCATAACGGTCATACCAAGGAGGTGTCTATAACTTAATTTGGGTTAAGAATTAGAATAGGGGAAAAAATTCTTTTTTCTTCCTTTTAATTTTCAAGCATACATCCTTCCCGCCGCCGCCCCCCCCCCCCCCCCCCCCGTAAGCAGTGCCTGGGACCAGCTACTAGCAGGATACCCCATACCACCAAACAGGGTTTTTTTTTGTTTGTTTGTTTTTTTTAATTCACTGATACACATTTGGGAAGTTCCTCGCACTGCTCTTTAATTACAACTCTTCTTCTTATCTTCTCCCTTTTCTCTCTCTTATCTCTCTCTATCTCTCTCTCTCTCTCTTTTTTTTTTTTAATCTTGTCATACACTTCTTTCTTCTTTGCCTTTCTGAATTTGTGAATTACTTTGGGGAAGAAATCTGACCCAGAGTGGACTCTCTATGTGTCTATCTCTGCTCTAGTTCCCTTTACACTCTTGTTACCCTTAGAATATACACTGGATAGTAGATTTGCATAACTGTCTATTCTTGCCATCCTCTCTTCCTTTTCTCTTTCTTCACTGGGATTTGGTTACTATTTTTTCACGGATTGGAGAAATTGTTTGGCTAACTGGTAACGATTAAACTCCTTCAATACTTACTTCAGTTGCTACTGTTATTCCGGAGGTTGGTGAGTGCAATTGTCATAAAGGTATTTAGTACAGTGTTACTTGTGCTCAAAACACAACAACTGAGGAACAACAGAGCATTAAAAAAAAAAAGAGAAACACATAAATTTAAAAAAAAAATGGGTAGATTAAAAACAAATAAAACTGCTACCCCAATGAATGAAGACAAGAGCCCAGAAGAAACCACAAATCAGTCAGAAGTAACCATAGATAAGAAAAGTATGCAAGCAATAATAAACTTATTAATCACAGAAATGAAAACAACATTGGAGGAAAGAAATGGCAGTATTAGGGAAACAACAGTTGAGACCCCCAAGGAAAATACTGATTATCTTGAGACAATTAGAGAACTGAAAGCTGAAATAGCTGTAATGAAGAAAGAAGCTGAGGCAAGGGAAAGCAGACTAACAGAAGCAGAAAACAGAATTAGTCAGACAGAGGATGAGTTAGAGAAAACTAAGAAAGAGGTGAAAGAGCTTAAAAAGAGATTGAGAGACACTGAAAACAACAACAGAGACATATGGGATGATCTCAAAAGAAGTAACATTTGTATAATTGGCCTGCCAGAGGAAGAAAGAGAGGAAGGGGAAGCAAACATTCTAGAGGAAATAATACAAGAAAATTTCCCAGACCTGAATAACAGAAAGGATATCAAGGTGCAAGAGGCCCAGAGAGTACCAAACAGAATCAACCCAGACCTGAAAACACCAAGACACATCATAGTCACAATGAGAAGAAGTAAGGATAAAGAAAGGATCCTAAAGGCTGCAAGAGAGAAACAAAAAGTCACATACAGGGGAAAACCCATAAGACTTTCTGCAGATTTCTCAACTCAAACTCTAAAAGCCAGAAGAGAGTGGCAAGATATCTATCGAGCCCTGAATGAAAAAGGGTTTCAACCAAGGATTATATATCCTGCTAGACTTTCATTCAAGCTAGATGGAGGGATCAAAACCTTCTTAGACAAACAACAGTTAAAGGAGGCAACTATCACCAAGCCGGCCCTGAAAGAGGTACTAAAAGACCTCTTATAAACAAGAACATCACTATAATACTGGTAATATATCAGAGTAAACAAATTGTTTTTTAGAACAATGGCACTACAATACATTAAATCCATAATATCAATAAATGTCAATGGCTTAAACTCACCCATCAAAAGGCACAGGGTGGGGGGATGGATCAGAAAACATAACCCAACAATATGCTGCTTGCAAGAATCACATCTGTCACAACAAGATAAACACAGACTTAAAGTGAAAGGATGGAAAACTATCATACAGGCTAACGGTCCACAAAAAAGGGCAGGAACAGCCATTCTCATTTCAGACACGATAGATTTTAAATTAAATAAAGTAATAAAAGATAGGCAAGGACATTACATAATGATTAGAGGATCAATCAGCCAAGAAGACTTAACAATTATTAACATCTATGCACCCAACGAGGGACCATCTAAATACATTAAACACCTATTGAAAGAATTTCAAAAATACATCAATAGTAATACAATAATAGTGGGAGACTTCAATACCCCACTCTCACACTTAGACAGATCAACAAAGCAGAGAACCAATAAAGATACAAGAGAATTGAATGAAGAGATTGACAGACTAGACCTCTTGGGCATTTTCAGACTCCTCCACCCCAAAAAACTGGAATACACCTTCTTTTCAAATCCACAGAACACATACTCAAGGATAGACCACATATTAGGCCACAAAGACAGCATCAATAAATTCAAGAGCATTGAAATCATCCCAAGTATCTTCTCAGACCACAGTGGAGTAAAACTAACTTTTAACAACAAACGGAAAATTATTAAAAGACATAGAATTTGGAAACTAAACAACATGCTCCTTAAGAACCACTGGGTCAGACACTCACTCAAATAGGAAATTCAAATGTTCCTGGAAACTAATGAAAATGAAGACACAACCTATCAAAATATTTGGGACACAGCGAAAGCAGTACGGAGAGGGAAACTTATAGCTATACAATCACATATTAAACACCAAGAAGAAGCCCAAATGAATGAACTTACTACACACCTCAAGGACTTAGAGGAAGAGGAACAAAGGAACCCTAAAGCAACCAGAAGGACAGAAATCACTAAAGTTAGAGCAGAAATAAACAACATCGAAAATAAAAGAACCATACAAAAGATCAATGAAGCCAAATGTTGGTTCTTTGAAAGATTAAACAAAATTAACAAACCCCTAGCCAGACTCACCAAACAAAAAAGAGAGAAGACTCAAATTAATAGAATTGTAAACGATACAGGAGATATCACAACTGACACCACAGAAATCCAGAGAATTCTGCGAAACTTCTATAAAGAACTATATGCCACCAAGCTAGAGAATCTGGAAGAAATGGAACAATTCCTAGAAACCTATGCACTTCCAAAACTGAACCAAGAAGAACTACAAAATCTAAATGCACCAATCACAGACAAAGAAATTGAAACCGTTATTAAGAATCTCCCCAACAACAAAAGTCCTGGACCAGATGGCTTCACAAACGAATTCTACAAAACTTTCAGGAAACAGTTAATACCCATACTTCTTAAGCTATTCCATAAGATTGAAGAAACAGGAATACTCCCTTCCACCTTTTATGAAGCCAACATCACCCTGATACCAAAAGCTGATAGGGACAGAACAAAAAAGGAAAACTACAGACCAATATCTCTGATGAACATAGATGCCAAAATATTAAACAAGATCTTGGCCAACCGGATACAGCAACACATCAAAAAGATTATTGTTCATCATGACCAAGTGGGATTCATCCCAGGAATGCAAGGCTGGTTCAACATCCGTAAATCAATCAATGTCATTCATCACATCAATAAAAGCAAAGCCAAAAACCACATGATTATCTCAATAGATGCAGAGAAAGCCTTTGACAAAATCCAACACCCATTCATGCTCAAAACTCTACAAAAAATGGGAATAGATGGGAAATTCCTCAAGATAGTGGAGTCTATATATAGCAAACCTACAGCCAACATCATACTCAATGGAGAGAAGCTGAAAGCATTCCCCCTCAGATCAGGGACTAGACAGGGCTGCCCACTGTCACCGTTACTCTTCAACATAGTATTGGAAGTTCTTGCCATAGCAATCAGGCAAGAGAAAGAAATCAAAGGGATACAGATTGGAAGGGAAGAAGTCAAGCTCTCATTATTTGCAGATGATATGATAGTATACATAGAAAGACCTAAAGAATCCAGTAGAAAATTACTGGAAGTTGTTAGGCAATATAGCAAGGTATCACGCTACAAAATCAATGTACAAAAATCAGTGGCCTTTCTTTATGCAAACACTAAATCTGAAGAAGAAGACACCCAGAAATCACTCCCATTTACTGTTTCAGCAAAATCAATCAAATACCTAGGAATAAAGTTGACCAAAGAAGTGAAAGACTTGTATGCTGAAAACTATGAGTCGCTACTCAAGGAGATAGAAACTGATACCAAGAAATGGAAAGATATCCCATGCTCATGGATTGGAAGAATAAATATCATCAAAATGAACATTCTCCCCAGAGCCATATACAAATTTAATGCAATACCCATCAAAGTTCCACCAAGCTTCTTTAAGAGAATAGAACAAACACTACAATCATTTATCTGGAACCTGAAAACACCTAGAATTGCCAAAACCATCCTAAGGAAAAGAAACAGAAATGGAGGCATCACACTCCCAGACCTTAAACTATATTATAAAGCCATCATCATCAAGACAGCATGGTACTGGAACAAAAATAGGCACACAGACCAGTGGAACAGAATTGAAAGCCCAGAAGTAAATCCCAACACCTATGGGCATCTAATCTTTGATAAGGGGGCCCAAAGGATTAAATGGAAGAAGGAGACTCTCTTCAATAAATGGTGCTGGGAAAACTGGGTTGAAACATGCAGAAGAATGAAATTGAACCACTTTATCTCACCAGAAACAAAAATCAACTCCAAATGGATCAAAGACCTAGATGTCAGACCAGAAACAATCAAATACTTAGAGGAAAACATTGGTAAAACACTTTCCCATCTACACCTCAAGGACATCTTTGATGAATCAAACCCAATTTCAAGGAAGACCAAAGCAGAAACAAACCAATGGGATTACATCAAATTGAAAAGCTTCTGCACATCCAAAGAAACTATTAAACAAACAGAGAGACCCCTCACAGAATGGGAGAAGATCTTCACATGCCAGACATCAGACAAGAAACTAAAGACCAAAATATATAAAGAGCTCAGCAAACTTAGCCGCAAAAAAGCAAATGACCCCATCCAAAAATGGGCAGAGGAAATGAACAAAACATTCACCACAGAGGAGATCCAAAAGGCTAACAAACATATGAAAAACTGCTCTAGGTCGCTGATTGTCAGAGAAATGCAAATTAAGACAACACTAAGATACCACCTCACTCCTGTAAGAATGGCATACATCAAAAAGGACAGCAGCAACAAATGCTGGAGAGGATGTGGGGACAGAGGAACCCTTTTACATTGCTGGTGGGAATGTAAATTGGTACAGCCTCTGTGGAGAGCAGTCTGGAAAACTCTCAGAAGGCTAGACATGGACCTTCCATATGACCCAATAATTCCTCTCCTGGGGTTATACCCCAAGGACTCCATAACACCCAACCAAAAAGAGGTGTGTACTCCTATGTTCATAGCAGCACAATTCATAATAGCTAAAACCTGGAAGCAACCCAGGTGCCCAACAACAGATGAATGGCTGAGAAAGCTGTGGTATATATACACAATGGAATACTATGCAGCTATCAAGAACAATGAACCCACCTTCTCTGACCCATCTTGGACAGAGCTAGACGGAATTATGTTAAGTGAACTAAGTCAGAAAGTTAAAGATGAGTATGGGATGATCCCACTCATCAACAGAAGCTGACTTAGAAGATCTGAAAGGGAAACTAAAAGCAGGACCTGATCAAATTGTAAGTAGGGCACCAAAGTAAAAACCCAGTGGTGAGGGGTAGACATGTAGCTTCCTGGGCCAGTGGGGGGTGGGAGTGGGCGGGAGGGATGGGTCACGGTCCTTTGGTGATGGGAATGGTGTTTATGTACACTCCTAGCAAAATGTAGACATATAAATCAGTAGTTAATTAATATGAGAGGGGGAAATCAATTGTATGTCTCAAAGGTTCTCAAAAGACAAACTGAATCTTTTTAATAGATAGGCTACGTATTTGATATGCGGACTCTCTCAAAAGCCTAGACCAAGTAGATTAGAAGCTTCCAATAGCACAGCTATCTACAAGATACTGGGTACTGTACAGCAAACCATAACAAAGGGACTTTTCAAAGTTAACCCAATTAACAAATAATGTGATGATAATATTAACTATTGATTGTCTTTTTGAACCCTAAGACAGCAGGAACCTCACATCTTCACTATAGAGCCCCTACTTCCCCCAGTCCTGGCACCCTTGGATAGGGCTCACTTTCCCGTATGCATCTCCCAATCCATACCAAATAATATTGCATCCGCCGATCACAACCTAACCAAAGCAACGATTGCCATCTCAACATGCTTCACCTCAGAGTGTATCCAGAGACTTCACGTGTGGAATGACAACCCTTCAGCTTCATTACTTGGGTGAGACCTTTCCTTTTATAGTACACTCTAATTTCATCTCAGGTAGTTCACTTTCTAACAAAGTCCCATAACCTAGACATACACCAGTTTCTGTGAGAGAGCGTATGTGCACACGTATCCATAAACTACTGCAAAATATATACCTGAAAGCAGGATTACACTAGAGTTTGCAGTGAGTACCTCCCTAACACTTCCTCTCCACTATTCCAAACTTGGGATCCATGATTGCTCAACAAATTGTTTGGCTTTGTATGTTAACTCTCTTTTCAATCACCAGGTTCCAGATGCCACCAGGATGCTGGCTAGGCTTCCCTGGATTGAAGACCCCACCCATGTGTCCTGGAGCTCAGCTTCCCCAGAGACACACCTTACTAGGGAAAGAGAGAGGCAGACTGGGAGTATGGACCGACCAGTCAACGCCCATGTTCAGCGGGGAAGCAATTACAGAAGCCAGACCCTCTACCTTCTGCAACCCTCAACGACCCTGGGTCCATGCTCCCAGAGGGCTAGAGAATGGGAAGGCTATCATGGGAGAGGGTGGGTTATGGGGATTGGGTGTTGGGAATTGTGTGGAGTTGTACCCCTCCTACCTTATGCTTTTGTTCACTAATCCTTTCTTAAATAAAAAATTAAAAAAAAAAAAAACAACTATACCCCTTACAATCTTGTAAATTGATATTAAATCACTAATAAAAATATTTTAAAGAAAATAACATGTGCAGCATATTGATTAAAATATGCATATGTGGATTTTGAAATGATTACTACAATAAATATGGTAAATATCTGAGGCCACACCTAACTACACATTCTTTCTTGTTATCGAACTATGAAGACTTACTTTTAAAACAGATCAAATGAACAATAACATATTGATAACTGTACCATCCTATTGTATATTCCATTCCCAGACTATTTATTTTACAACTGGAAGTGTACGCCTTCTAACCTTCTTTATTCATTTTCCCTATCACTAACTCTCACTTCTGACAGACTTATTTTTTTTTTGTATCTATGAGTATGGTATTGGGTTTCAGTTTTTACTGAATTGTCTATATAAGTGAGATCATGTGGTATTTTTCTTTCTTTGACTTATTTCACTTAAACTGATGACCTCAACTCACATGTTTTTTTTTTTTTAAGCAAAACCTAGATGCCAAAATATTAGCAGATTCCACTAACTTCAAGAAAAACCATAAGATTAAAACATCGTCATTCTAATTCTAAATCATCAGAAGTCTTAATTCTTTATAGAGGAAATAAGCAATTCTATAGAACACTTTTTTTACATTTCTGGTAGTAATGATGAAGCTCTTGTTTTCTTTTGAAATAAAAAACCATTCTGTTAAAAACTGGTAAAAAAAGGACAAATAATTGACAAATTTAAGGTCTAAGTAGGATATAGCCAATAAAATAAATGAACCTTGTCATAACAATCTGAATGAATCTTATTTGCATTACACTAAGTAATGAGTAAAATAAGGAGACATTTACATATAAACTTTATAAAAATGCAAACTGGTCTATAGTGATAAAAAGGAGATTAGTAGCAGCCTGAGAAGGAAGGTGATAAGAAAGACCAGAGGAAGGGATTACAAAATTATATATGGAAATGTGAGTTAATTATCTTGATCTTGGGGATTATTTCTCAGGCCACACATACAAGAAAAACTGTGAACTGCCACAATTTAATGATATACTTCCTATTTCAATAGAAAAGGAACTGCTGTAATCAGTTTATAAGTGTTTTGAGTATTTTAGATAATTATTTGCCTTTTATTTAAAATATTTTACTAGTACATGTATTTTTTCCCCTCTTTATTGGGGGATTAATGGTTTTCTATCTTTTTTTTTGGATAGAGACAGAAATTTAGAGGGAAGGGGGAGACAGGGAAGGAGAGAGACATCTGTAGTACTTCACTGCTTGTGAAGCTTTCCCCCTGAAGGAGGGGACTGGGGGCTTGAACATGGTCCTTGCACACAGCAACATATATGCTCTAATGAGTGTGCAACTCTCACCCCTTAACTTTTTTGAATAGGCAAGAGTTTGTGATAATTAGAAAATCTCTAGAGGGTCATCAAAATAGTTCAGTTGGCTAGTGCACTGATTTACCATGCACATGACCCAGGTTCAATCCTGGCCCCTGCTGCATTGAAGGAAGCTTCGGTTCTGTGACTTCTCTCTCTCTCTCTCTCTCTCTGCCTTCCTCTCTCTTTCTGCTTTCTCTGTCTCTTTAGAAGAATAATAAAAATAAAATAAAAACAAAACCTTTAATGATAAAATCATAGAATTCATTCACTGATCTCAGACAAAATCGAAAGATTTCAGATTGGCCATTGAATATTATGTTCAAGTAAAATGATAGGCTGAGCAAGTACATACTTAGAAAAATTTACACTTTCCTAATATTTTATAAGACAACTTTAAAACTCTCAAATACTTTGTTGTTGTAGATAAGTGGTAGTCAGGCCTCAAATTAATTATGCCTTCTATTATCCATTTCATAATTGAAGTGATCTCTTTGTGAAGCCTCCCTCCCACATCAAATAACATAGGCTGCACAGATGTGATGGACATTTTACATATGCAGACAAGAAGGAAAAGGGCAGAATGGAGAGAGTTTCTCTACAGTGAGAAATTGGTTTGAGACTGGATCCAAAAACAATCGTAAGATTTCATTCTCTAGCATGTGTACAAGCACATACCATGCCAGTAATACTTAAGTCCAAGTAGGAAAGTAATAAAATAAAGATTAAAGTGGTATTTTCTGTGTGAGAACAATCCATCCAAAAAAAAATAAAGCCAAAAATATTTATAGGACAAAAGTAATAAATCCACTTTCCCAGTAAACTACAGAAACTCAACTTTAGTACAGGACAGAATTCGGTTGCAAATTAAAGAACTGTTCTGTCTTCTGAGAAAACCACAAGCAGAAAATAAGAGCTTCTGGAAAAACAGATGCAAAAACTGAAGATCCATTTAGGTATCTGGCCATCTTTCACTCACATTGCTGTTTTTGATTTAGAAAGCAGAAAAACCAGATTCTTTTCATAATGGTTACTGCTAAAAAATTTTCTAAGTGACTATTGTTATTCACAGTTTCCTTTTTTGTAATTCTATATATATTGAGAAGTAAATACAGTACAAGTGGATTTCACATGTGTAGCAACCTAAATGCTCAGCAGGGAAAATCTACAAAGACAATACAATTCCTTATGATACAACATGTATTCTCTATTATGATTAAGATTTTATTGAGATGGTATATACAGTAGACTTGCAGTCAATCTCAAGAGGATTTACAGAGTTCGTTTCAAAGCCCACTTGTATCCTACTGAAATCTACACGAAATTACACTAAATTTATAATTTTAAAATAAATTACTTGGACAATGATTTGATACTTAGGTTTTTCTGACCTGCAGTAATAATAATAAAAAAACATGTCAGAATAGACTAAGGAAGGGAATAGAAGGATGGCATGGAAATAAACATTACCAATCAGAATGAAGAAATTTGAAGGGGTTGATAGATGTGTTCAATATCTTGATTTGGATGATGATTTCACAAGCTATACACGTTGATAATTTTCAAACTGTACATCTTAAACATGCATAGTTTGTTATATCAAATTATATCTCTATCAAACAAAATTTTTCACTGGCATTGGGTATTTTAGACAATCACTTGATTTTTAGTAGAAAACAGCTATTAGCTACCTAAAGTTCTTTAGAGAACCCGTGTCCAAATGAGAATTAGTAGAACTCATATTTCAAAATATTTTTGCAGGTAATAATGTGACTGTGATTTGATAATTTACCATGGGTAAATGTCATTTTAAGTACTCAGTGTTTATATACTTGACTCATTTCAAGTCTACTTATTTATTTATTTCCTTTTGTTGCCCTTGTTGTTTATCATTGTTGTTGCTATTGCTGTCATTGTTGATGGATGGGGGAGAGAAAGACAGACACCTGCAGATCTGCTTCACCGCCTGTGAAGCGACCCCCCCCCCCCCGCAGGTGGGGAGCCGGTGGCTTGAACCGGGATCCGTAAGGCGGTCCTTGCACTTCATGCCATATGCGCTTAACCCGCTGTGCCACTGTCTGGCTCCCGACTCATTTTACTTTTTAAGATCATCTTAAAGAATACAGTCTTGTGGTCTGGGAGGTGGCGCAATGGATAAAGCATTGGGTTCTCAAGTATGAGGTCCGGAGTTCAATCCCCAGCAGTACATGTACCAGAGTGCTATCTGGTTCTTTCTCTCTCTCCTCCTATCTTTTTCATTAGTAAATAAATAAAATATTTTAAAAAAATACAATCTTAAGTGTTAGATACTACTCTTGGCACTAAACATACACTAGGGAACAAAAATTGCTCCAGCTCATAGAATATATGTTTTGGGGATTCCTTATTCTAAGAATCTCCTCCTTTCAGGGCCTGTTATGTGGCAAGAAAGGTCTACTTAGGAGGCTAAAAAGATAGATTTATACTGGCATAAGGAACTGGAATGAATCAATCACTGTTCAACATGTATAACTATGAGTCTGGGGTTACTTTATATTTCTTTCACCCTTTCCACTGCCCCAAATAGAGTGAATATTGTGGATATACTAATTTATTTTAAAAATAAGATATAATATACTTAACATGTAGACCTATAATCAGTAAGAAGCATGCACTAAAAACGTGACTAGGTTGCCTTAAATAATTTACAGTGATAATTGACCAAAAAAATTGGGTCACTTTATAAAAAAATTGTATTATATTTATTTATTTATTGAATAGAGACCGTCAGAAATTGAGAGGGATGGGGAGGGTAGCCAGCAGAGGGAGAGAGACACCTGAAACACTGTCTTACCACTCATGAAACTTTCCCTCTGCAGGTGGGGACTGTGGGCTTGAACCTGGGTCCTTGTACACTGTAATGTGTGCACTCAGCTAGGTGTGCCACCACGCAGCCTCTGGGTCATTGCTTTTTAAAAAAGGATAAATGTATTTTCAGTTGTGTGAGTGGAAGACACTATCTTCATCTAACTAAAAATCTGGGAATGTCTTCTTCTGCTATTTGCAGTTCACATGTTTCTGGTCATCATCCCAGTTTCCATGGGGGTTGAAAAGTGGCCCAGATCTTGCCAGTTTAAGTATTAAGACTGCTGTGATTGATCTAATAGGGATCATGTAAGTTCAAGGGATGCATTGGATCAACCTTCTCATGGTGCATCCCGTGAGGACCCATTCATTGGGGAAACTGACGATCCTTCCTAGCCGACTGAATCCACATGGATCCCAGTCACTTTCAAAGCCAGCAACAAGCAGCTCCTGACAGCTTTCAACCTGACGCTGCTGACTGGCTACGGAAAAAGGGCAAACGCTAGAAGAAGATGTAAGTTCAAGTCAGATGAAATAGCATTCACCTCCAAATTGTTATTGGAACTGTAAGAAGAAATGTGCTGTGCTTGTGCTGAGATTACTAATTCTGAAGCAATATAGTCCTAGACTTTCCAAGGGTCACCTTTTTCCACAGTGTGTCCCTGTGAATGAAGGCAAGGAAGGGAGAGAAGTGGGGCTGAGAACAGTATCTTCAACATATCCATCGTGCTTCTGGATTCAGCCAAACTTTGGGCAGTGCGCTGATGGATTTCCAGATCACACCAGCCAAGTCTGACTATTTTGTTTAAAAAGAACTTGAGTTAGGCTTTTGTCACTTCTAGCGGAAAGAGATCAGACTAAAATACTGCAGTCTTTTTAGTTCTTTAAATGCATCAATCTTCCTTATACATCAATGCTGGGATGTTTTTGTTCTTTATTTTTATTTGATAAGCCACTAACTTTCTTCAAGTTTTTGTTCAAACAAAAATGTTTCTTAGGAGAGTTATTGAACTCTATCCTCAAAGGCCCTTGATAATAGGCCTATAGGTAGCCTCCCACAGTTCTGCCACAGAATTAATAGCAACAAGAGCTTGTTTCTGTACATTCTGCCAAAAAATTCTGTGAGCATGCTTCCTCTACATTTTTTTAAAGGGTTTTTAAAACTCTGTTGGTTGATAAGACAAAGAGAAGTTGAGAGGGAAGGGGACAATAGAGAAGGAGAGGCAAAGAGAGACACCTATAGCAATGCTTCAGTGCTTATGAAGCTTCACCTGGGCAGGTGGGGGTTGTGGGCTTGAGCCTGGGTCCTTGCGGATTGTAACCTGTGCACTTAACCAGGTATTCCACCCCCCAGCCCCAACATGATTCTTTAATACTGACTGTATTGTATTATAATTTGAGGCATATTCCAATAAGACGTGAAGGTAGGAAAATGAATATATTTTGCTCATCATTTTACTTTTTTATTGTTTTAGTTATTATTGTTGTTGTTATTGATGTCGTTGGATAGGACAGAGAGAAACGGAGAGAGGAGGAGAAGACAGAGATGGGGAGAGAAAGACAGACACCTGCAGACCTGCTTCACCACTTGTGAAGCGAATCCTTCTGCAGGTGGGGAGCCAGGGGCTCGAACTGGGATCTTTATGTTGGTCCATGCACTTTGTGCCACCTGTGCTTAACCAGCTCTTTTTAATTTTATACAAAGAAGGTAGTAACTATCCAATGCTTTAACCTTTTTATTTTTTAAGAAATATTTGATGAGTCTAGTTACAGTTTTAACCTGAACTATTTAAGAGGACTGAAGGACTGTGCAGCCTCCTGCACTATTCATTCATCCGCATTGCTCCTCTGGGCCCATCCTGTCCTCATCCTTGTCCCTGGCTTACATCACGCCTGTAGAATTCTTTCTTTTCTTTACATTTCCCTACCTTTTTCGTGTCCTTGTTGAAATAACACCTTTTTGAGGACACCTTACTACTTTTTAACGTTTTTTATCTTTATTGGGGGATTAATGTTTTACAGCCACCAGTAAAGACAATAGTTTGTACATGCATATTACTGTTTTCCACATAACCTTACTACTTTTCAATGTATGCCTATTTTTTCATCTTCTCTATTTTTTTTAATTATCTTTATTAATTGGATAGAGACAGCCAGAATTGACAGGGTAGGGGGACATAGAGAGGGAGAGAGAAAGAGAGACACCTGCAGCCTTGCTTTACCACTTGTGAAGCTTTCCTTTTTAGATGGGAGCTGGGGCTTGAACTTTGGTCCTTGCGTATTTTAACATGTGCACTCAACCAGGTGTGCCATCACCTAGCTGCTCATCTCCTCTATGTTTAAGAAATATATTTTAAAAATTATCTTTGTTTATTTATTGGATAGAGACAGCCAGAAACTGAGAGGGTAGTGGGTGATAGGGAGAGAGAGACAGAAGGATGCCTGTTGCCCTGCTTCACCACTTGTGAAGCTTTCTCCCTACAGGTAGGGACCAGGGGCTTGAACCTGGATCCTCATGCATTACAATATGTGCACTCAACCAGGTGCACCACCACCTGGCCTCAAGAAATATTTTTTCATTGACTTTGAACAGAGACAGAACAATTGAGTGGGAAGGGGGAAATAGAGAAGGAGAAAAAAAAAAAAGGAAACACCTTTATCATAGCTCCACTGCTAGTGAAGCTTCCCTCCAGCAGGTGAGGACCAAGGGCTTGAACTTGACTCCTTGCACATGGTAACATGAGCACTCTTTTGGGAGTGCCACTGCCCAGTGCTGTAGGGAAACTGTGAGAATAAGGTTGAGCATGGTGTGGGAACTCCTATTGAAAAGTGGGAGCCTGAGGGGCACGACCAATCCTATCAGTCTCTCTCTACTGAGAGGTTGAGCAAGGAAGGATGTGGCCTCCAGGATCTGCCCCTTCTATCAGCCTCCCTGCCTCACAATAGCCCACTCCCTTATTATCTACATAATCATTGTTTTGCCTAAAAGTCCCCTCCCTATCTCCCCACCCATTCCATTCCTTTAATCATATCTGATCTATCTTCTCTCTGCCCTCAGGACCCCCCTCTGGCTGCTGGTTACTGATAACCTTGTTTTCTCGTTCCTTTAACAGATTAAACTTCTTGCTCAACAATTACTGGAAAAGTCCTGACCTTCCCCCAGACCCTTTGTCTCCCTACCATATATGGTAGACACATGTTACTTCCTCCTGCGACCCTTTATATACCCTGCTTTGCTGTTCAATGAATGGATTTTGTGCATGACACATTCCCCTGGTGATCTCTGGTGGTGCCTCTTACTACATAGGGAAAGATCCAGTCACTCACCCCCACTGCCCCGGAACATTCCTTCTGGGACCCCTGCATCTGGTGTGCAACAGAGTGGGTAAGCCCTAAAGTTTTTGCCCGGGAAGAGGCCTCCCCACCGAAGAGTCTGACACAGTCCCTTACCTGCTTTATTTTAAACCTTTGTAGAAATTATGACCATCTCAGTGACATTTACCATATATGTCTTCTCATTTATTATCTCTTTCTCTTTGGACTGGAACATAATTTTTCACACTTCAGTGTTCTATTCACTATTATATCTCAAATGATAGGCTGTTGTCTCATACTAAGTAGGAACCCAATGCATAAGTGTTGAATAAATGAATTAAACAGACTCTGAGGAAAATGTTTTCAAGATGAATGGAATGCATGCAAAGGAACAGATAAAAGAAGAGACTGAGTGGCTGAGAAAGCTGTGGTATATATACACAATGGAATACTATGCAGCTATCAAGAACAATGAACCCACCTTCTCTGACCCATCTTGGACAGAGCTAGACGGAATTATGTTAAGTGAACTAAGTCAGAAAGATAAAGATGAGTATGGGATGATCCCACTCATCAACAGAAGTTGAGTAAGAAGATCTGAAAGGGAAACTAAAAGCAGGACCTGATCAAATTGTAAGTAGGGCACCAAAGTAAAAGCCCTGTGGTGAGGGGTAGACATGCAGCTTCCTGGGCCAGTGGGGGGTGGGAGTGGGTGAGAGGGATGGGTCACAGTCCTTTGGTGGTGGGAAGGGTGTTTATGTACACTCCTAGCAAATGTAGACATATAAATCAGTAGTTAATTAATATGAGAGGGGGAAAATCAGTTGTATGTCTCAAAGTTTCTCAAAACACAAACTGAATCTTTTTAATATATAGGCTGTGTATTTGATATGCGGACTCTCTCAAAAGCCTAGACCAAGTAGATTAGAAGCATCCAATAGCACAGCTATATACAAGATACTGGATACAGCAAACCATAACAAAAGGACTTTTCAAAGTTAACCCAATTACCAAATAATGTGATGATAACATTAACTATCGATTGTCTTTTTGAACCCTAAGACAGCAGGAACCTCACATCTCCACTATAGAGCCCCTACTTCTCCCAGTCCTGGAACCCTTGGATAGGGCCCACTTTCCCGTATGCGTCTCCCAATCCAAACCAAATAATATTGCATCCACCGATCACAACCTAACCAACGCAACGATTGCCACCTCAACATTCACCTCAGACTGTGTCCAGAGACTTCATGTGTGGAATGACAACCCTTCAGCTTCATTACTCGGGTGAGACCTTTCCTTTTATAGTACACTCTAATTTCATCTCAGGTAGTTCACTTTCTAACAAAGTCCCATAACCTAGATATACACCAGTTTCTGTGAGAGAGAGTTTATGTGCACACGTATCTATAAACTACTGCAAAATATATACCTGAAAGCAGAAGTTGACTAGAGTTTGCAGTGAGTACCTCCCTAACTCTTCCTCTCCACTATTCCAAGCTTGGGATCCATGATTGCTCAACAAATTGTTTGGCTTCGTATGTTAACTCTCTTTTCAATCACCAGGTTCCAGATGCCACCAGGATGATGGCCAAGCTTCCCTGGATTGAAGACCCCACCAATGTGTCCTGGAGCTCAGCTTCCCCAGAGACACACCTTACTAGGGAAAGAGAGAGGCAGACTGGGAGTATGGACTGACCAGTCAACGCCCATGTTCAGCAGGGGGAAGCAATTACAGAAGCCAGACCTTCTGCAACCCTCAATGACCCTGGGTCCATGCTCCCAGAGGGCTAGAGAATGGGAAAGCTATCAGGGAAGGGGGTGAGTTATAGAGATTGGGTGGTGGGAATTGTGTGGAGTTGTACCCCTCCTACCTTATGTTTTTGTTCATTAATCCTTTCTTAAATAAAAAATTAAAAAAAAAGAGAAGAGACTGAAAAAATTCTGAAACTCTGATTAAAAAGACATATATTTTTCTTGCCATTTGAAATAACACAATAACATCTACACTATTTGAAATGAGTGATTTTGTAAATGGCATAAAGGGACATGATAAAATAATTCATTTTTTTCACACAGTGAAGAATGCACAAAATAACTTTGCTGGCTGGCTGAGGCAGTAGCAGGGTTTGTTCGGCACCATTTTTTTTTTAGCACCATTTTTTTTTTTTTGAGTGACAAATTAAAACCCCAATTATTCAACCAAACTCAAGATGGTGGGAAGTTTAAATGAAGGGAATCCACCCAACATCAAGATTCAGTCAACTAATACAGCTGACAATTTTATATAATAAGGCTGGTTTATTCCAGCTAAGTCCACTCAGATAGTAGAATGGATATCTGGAAACATGCCTTTCGTGGTATGACTGAACTCATCCAATGAACTTCATTCAGTTTTTGCCTCTAATGAAGACCACCCAGGTGAAAGAGTCCGCTGCTTGACTACTCCTGCTATTTCTGTATAGAGGTCTTGGTTCATTTTTGTACTAAACAACTGACCCATTTACTAATAACATCATCCAAAATTCAACTATTTGGTAATTTGTGTAGCTTGGGAGGGAGGTGTTTAACAGCTGAATCAATAAACATTCTAACTATCCTGCTACCACATTTGACAGTGGTCTGCTTCCAGAACTAGGAGGGAACATGATGTTAATACTTAAAACTGATAATGCTATGCTTAGAGAGCTAGTAGATTCTTCTGCAACATTTCCCCATCTGTTTTTATTAAAAGCAGATAAAGAATCAGAGAAAAAAATTGAAGTCATATTTTAAAGCAAATAATGTACTTCTTTATTTTATTTTATTTTGAATTTTTCTTTACTTCTCCCCCACTCTGTACTTCTAATATGTACAACTCTCTGGAGAACTAAGTGCACAGATGTATTTGGCTCCTGTTCTAGAGCAATTTAGCTTAGATTAACTAAAATCATAAGCAACAGAAAAAGACTCTGAAGTGGCCTTTGTTTAGAGGGTTTTCCTGATAAACAATTCTCTTCAATATTTATGGAAAATAATTTGGCATTTACAAAACATTAAAAAAGCTTCACAGTGTTTTGCTTCTACTAACTCATACAAAGTCTTGAGCTTTTGAACTAGAATGTACTAGGAAGCAATGCTGATTAGTCTTCTTTTCTTTCCTCATAGTGTAGATGACCATTTGCATGGTCTGAACATTTTCCAATGAGGACAGGGGAGATGCTGTAACAGTAGCATGCCAGACTTGCATACCTGGGGCCCCAGTGTTCTGTTTCAGCTCTTGGCACCACTATATATAAGAGCTGAACAGTGCTCTTATTTCTCTCTCTTTGTCTCTCTTCTCATATTTCTCTTATAAAAATAAGTAAATCTTTAAACACATGTACACACACACACACAGACACTATCCATCTATGGAGAAAGGAAATACTTTCCAATTTTTCTACATTCACTAAATGAAACCCAAAATTCTACAATTCACTTCTCAGAACAAGTATATGTGTATCAAACCTCTATTTAAAGCATGCCATCACGACAAGGGTAAATTGTAGAAAGAAAAGGAGAAACTGGATAAGAGCATGTGTCCAAGAAGAAAATAATATCGAAAGGGGAGACTAGGGATTTCAAGGAAGAAATTCTTCGGTTATTTTACAACTGTCTCTGAGATTGTGCTAATTCTCATCTTTTAGAGAATAATTTGATTTTTAAAAAATTATTAAGCCTATGTGAGCTCAGACTGAGAGGGATGCCGAGCTCACACAGGCTCCTGTGCTAAATACGAACAGACATGGGGTCTACGTCAGATCATTGGGGTTTACAGTTAATGGTATTTATATACTTTTCCCTTATTTGGCGACTACTCTCTGCCCTGATCTAGCTTTTTAGTCCTATTTGCAACTCTGATACTATCTTCCCAGACAATACTTTTAACCCACCTACTTGTTAAGTGCAGGGCCCAAACCAAAAAAATTAGTAAAGTTATGGGCTCCTCAGAATATACTTAAAATAGACTTCTTAGATTCTTCCAATAAGAAGACCCCAGATTTCATCTGCATTTAGATACTCTTGCATTTAGTTTCCTGACTACTTAACAGTGTACTCTGCTTTATATCTTAGTACTTTTCAGCCCCCAAATTTCATATTTCCCTCACTTCCCTGGGCCAGCGAACTCACCAATGTGTCCTGGAGCCCTGTATCCCCACAGCCCTACCCCACTAGGGAAAAACAGAAACAGGTGGATCCACCTGTCAATGCTCATGTCCAGCAGAAAAACAATTGCAGAAACCAGACCTTCCAACTTCTGCTGCCCATAAAGACCTTTGATCCATATGCCTGGAGGGATAAATAATAGGGAAATTTCCAATGAAGGGGATGGGGTACAGAACTCTGGTGGTGGGAACTGTATGAAATTGTACCCCTCTTCTCCCAAAATCTTGTTGATCATTATTAAATGATCAAACAAAATAAAATAGAATTATTAAGCCTACTTAATCTTACTGTCTGAGAAAAAGATGGATGCATATTCAGAATTGAATAATTGATTTCTTGGGATTTGTTTTGTTTTTGGTATTATCTTTATTTATTGGCTACAGAAAGCCAGAAATCCAGAGGGAAAGGATTAATAGAGAGGGAGGGAGACAGAGAGACACCTGCAACACTGCTTCACCATGAGCAAAGCTATGCCCCTGAAGGTGGGGACTGGGTGCTCGAACTCAGGTCCTTGCCTATTGTAACATGTGTCCTCAACCGGATACACCACCACCTGGCCCCAAGAATTGATTCTTTGAATACAGGCTCTTTGAATTTAGGATTCAATCAAATTTAATCTGGTGGGAAAATTAGATTGAATCTAATCTAATTCTTCTCAGCACATTTGGGGATTAATATATATAATAGGTATGCCAACAAAATCTCTTTAAAATTGATAGCCAGAATTGGCCTATCTAAAGAGGAACACAAATGCACTCCTACATCTAGAGTTAGTGAAACTTTGGGCTCTGAGGATCAGTTAATTGTTCACACCTTTAGGATTGTCAGATATAAATCACGTGGGGGGGAAATGTCCGATTAGTGCCATCATCAAAGATCTGAGGAATTACTAGAGACTACCATGACCCCAGGTGTGGCTACTATGTCTGTTACATTATTTGTTGTTGTTGTTAAAGCAGGGAAGGAAGGTTTTTTATACATATTATATAGTTACTGATATGGCACATGTACTTGCTTTACTGCAACTAAAAAGAGAATAAACAAGTTTGAGGGGCCGGGCGGTAGCGAGGCGGGTTAAGCGCACCTGGCGCTAAGTGCAAGGACCGATGTAAAGATCCAGGTTTGAGTCTCCAGCTTCCCACCTACTGGGAAGTTGCTTCACAAGTGTGAAGCAGGTCTGCAGGTGTCTATCTCCCCCTCTCTGTCTTTTCCTCCTTTCTCCATTTCTCTCTGTCCTGTCCAACAACAATAACAATAACAACAACAACTATAAACAAAGGCAACAAAGGGAACAAACAGCCTCCAGGAGCAGTGGATTCATAGTGCAGGCATCGAGCCCAGCAATAACCCTGGAGGCAAAAACAAACAAACAAACAAACTAAAAAACTAAACTGTATCCATGTATCTGTTGTATCTTAGACAACAATACTAATTTCAGTTCTATTTTATTATGATTCTACTAAAATAGTATAATTTGAAGAAATATAGACCTTGAAATTATTAACCTGAGCCATTATAGACATAATATGCCACAGACTATTATCCTGCCTCACTCTGTAATGAACACAATATCATATTCATTGAACTGGATGAGCTAGCAGGAGATTAATAAGCTAGAGAATGAAGTAAGATACACATGTTAGAGGTGGTGATAAAACTGAACTCATGAATTCCTGGATTTTACCTAAGGGGATATGGGTTAGGATATAGAGGTAAATCATTGATGTGTAGTTGGAAGAGGAAGAAGGTCAAGTTGGGTGCTAACTGAAGAAGAACAATAGTTGTACATTAAGTCACTCAATTTCAGGCATTTGCATGACAGTGGAGAGGAAATATAATCTTTCTAATGGAATTTAACAAAAGAAGGGGAAATACAGAGTGAAGCTTAACTTGCTATGGTCTGTTGCAGCAGATCTAAGTACTCTAAACAAAAGAAACAGGATGACGTGGATAACTTCATGTCCTATGGTAAGAGTAAGAGGACAAGTTGGTATAGGGTGTGGCATGCAGATACTTATCATGGGGACACATGAAATTGTATACTTGTGACAGCAACAGCCTTAGAAATCAATATTTTCCCCAATGAAGCAATCACTTAAAGAAAACCTGTCTTGTGGGGCCAGGTGGTGGCACATCTGGTTAAGCACACAGTACAGTGCACAAGGACAAGGGTTTGAGCCCCTGGTCCCCACTTGCAGGGAAAACTTCATGAGTGGTGAAGCATGGCTGCCGGTGTCTCTCTGTCTCTTTCCCTCTCTACCTCCCCTTATAAGCCTCTCAGTTTCTCTCTGACTCTATCCAATAATAAGTAAATAAAAACATTTTTAAAAATCTGCCTTGTGAAGAAAAAGTGAGTTAGATTGAAGTACACTGATTTCTGAACAATTATCAATGGTTAAGGACCTGGAAAGTAAGGAAAGAGAAGAGAGACATGGAGATCTGAGAACCATTTGTATAGCTCCATATGGAATTCAGCATAAAGTCAGAACAAATTCATGTCACACATTAACACTCACTAGCAAACATGTTCCATGGAAAAGGGACTGAGAAATCATGCAGACAAAATTATTTGAAAGTTACACACATCTATCACCGAAGTCTATGCCCAGGTCTCATCATTCTGACTCCTAGTAGAATTACTCTTACTTTATTGCACTTTGGCATTATGATATCAAACTAGGGGCCCAGTGGTGGTGCATCTGATTGAGCGCACATATTATAGTGTGCAAGGACCCAGGTTCGAGCCCCCGGTCCCGATCTGCAGGGTGAAAGCTTTGTGAGTGGTAAAGCAGTGTTGTAGGTCTCCGTCTCTCTGTCTCTCTGTCTTTCTCTCTCTCCCTTCCCTCTCAATTTCTGGCTGCCCCAACCCAATAAATTAAAAAAAAATGAAGACAATTTAAAAAATTTAAAAATGTTATCAATCTATCCTGAAGAATAGAAATGACACAAAGTCATTAATTGTTGCTTTCATTTAAATAATTAAAGTTTTGGGGTCGGGTGGTGGCACACCTGGTTGAGCACACATGTTACAATGTACAAGGACCTCAATTTGAGCTCCTGGTTCTCACCTATAGGGGGAAAGTTTTGCCAGTGGTGAAGCAGGGCTACAAGTGTCTCCTTGTCTCTCTCCCTCCCTATCTCCCCCTTCCCTCTCAATTTCTGGCGGTCTCTATCCAATAAATAAAGTTTTTTAAAAAAAGAATAGAAAGCATATGGAAGTTAAAAAATTTAAAAAAACTTTTATGCAAGGAAGATAACATAATTGATCAAGTTTCTGTCAGTAGGAACTTCATACTCAAAATGTATAATACTTTGTAATTACATTTGGTACAAAGTAATTTTTTAATTCTCAGCTGAGTTTTCAATACAGGTTAGACACTGTTCCTAGTTACTCCCCTGCTTACTCTTAGCAGAGCTCTTCAAGCATCCTCCTGCACACAAACTCTTCTTACTCTTGTAATATCCCTACATAACAAAGAAAGAAGTTTATTCTAGGCCAGGATGTGGCACACCTGGTTGAGTGCACACGTTTCAGTGCACAAGGACCAAGGTTGGAGCCCCTTGTCCCTACCTGCAGGGGCAAAGCTTTGCTAGTGGTGAAGCAAGTCTGCAGGTGTCTATCTGTCTCTTTCCCTCTCTATCATTCCTTTCCCTCTCAGTTTCTGACGGTTTCTATCCAATAAATAAAGATAATAATAAAAAAGTTTAAAATGAAGTCTGTTCTCCATGATTTCTTATCTGTCTCATTTTATGTATATATATATGCATGACAGATATATATATATATATATCCATATCCTCTATTATTGATCTTGATTACCTTCAGAGAAAAGTATTTATGTCTATGAACTAAATGTTGCTTTTGCTACAACACTCAAATTTCAATTACCCTAATTCAGACCCCAAAGTTTGTTAATTTCCATTGTTGACAGCTTTTATCTCAATAGACCATACGTTATTTATGAGGAAAATTAATTCAATGTGTAAGTAGACACTTTTCATGTTTAACATTATTAAAATTATTTTAATTCCATAATATTACAAAATTTATCTTGACAAGGATTTGGATAAATTGCTATTTCATATTTGGTTACCTATTTAATGTACCAACCTTGTAGTCTTGAGAGTCAAGATCACATCTCCAGTGTTTTTCTCCCACCCCCCAAAAAATTATACAGGTGAGCAGGAAGGATGGAAGCAATATTATAAGAGCAGGGCTTAGGACTTTATGTTAGTTGTAAAGAAATTAAAGATAATGATATAATGTTTTGAATGGTGATGATAAAGTCATAGCATTCAAAACTCAATAGAGAATAAAGAAGTATCTTTAGAGACCAAGCAAGAACATCACCTATGTAATCTCTAGATTACTGGTTCTTTGGAGACTAAAGATCCAAAACCACAGTTAGCAGAGGCCCTTCCTAACACATAGACAATCTATAATTAAAGTTACAGCATAATAACTCATGTTCATAAGAATAACTGTCAAAGACATTAAACAGGAAAAGAAAGGTAAATATAGTCCATCCCCTTATATAGGTTTATAACAGAAGTAAATTATATTTATATTAATCTCTTAGTTACTGTTTTACTTACCAACTGGATTATTTTAATTTTGTAAAATTTATTTCCTTCTTTCCAGAATGCCTATATCAAATTATTACTATATTTAATCTCCTATACATTTTTCAAGTAAAATTCAATACCGTATAGATTTCTAGACTTTTCAATGAACTTTAAATGAACTTTTGATGAACTTTAAAATTTACCAGTAAGCAGTAGCTCATCTGGGTAGTGTATCAGCTTTTACTATGTGTAAGAACCTGGTCCCTGCTGCATTGGAGGACCTCACTCTCTTTCTATTTCTCTCTCTCTCTCTCTCTGTATGTTTGAAGTCACAGTGATAACAAAAATGTTGACAATAAGCAAGAACATATATATACCAAAAAATAAGTCAAGCCTGAAGGATGGCTGTGTAGTAAATAGATAATGTGGCTGACTGAGAAGAAAGCAAAGCATCAGTGCAGTAAGAATCCGAGAAATCAATTATTGCTCTGACACTAAGAGGACTTTCCTTCTTTCTTGATTTATTTATTCTAAAACCAAATACATCTTTCTTAGTTTTACTGATGAATCTGATTCTGAATTAAACACACATGTGTATTTATATGTGTCCTTTGTATACATTTTGATTTATAATTCTGAACTAGAGTGAATTGTAGAAGTTCTCTCTCTCTTTTTTTAAAAAATATTTTAGTTATTGATTGATGAAGAAGATAGGAGGACATCACTTTGGTATATGTGCTGCCAGGGTTTGAACTCAGGACTTCATGCTTGAGAGTCCAATGTTTTATCGACTGTGCCACCTCTCAGACCACCTGTAGAAGCTATCTCTTTTTAAAAATATATTATTTATTTATTTATTATTGGATAGGGATGGAGAGAAATTGAAAGGAGGAGGAGGAGATAAGGAGAGAGACAGAGAGACACCTGCAGCACTGCTTCTCCACTTGTGAAGCTCTCCCCCTGCAGGTGGGAACCAGGGCCTTAAACCTGGGTCCTCGCACACTGTAATGTATATGCCAACCAGGTGTGCCACAGCCTGCTCCTCCCCTTTAAATATATCTTTATTTTTTTATTATTGGATAGGGACAGAGAGAAATTGAGAGAGGGAGAAGGGAAGCTATCTCCATGTGGTATAATAGTCTCATAAAATTATTAATTTAAAAAAAAACTAAATGCTTTATCTCAGAAACTTCTTTTTTATGCAGTCTGTAGGATAATAAACATCAAGCAATGAGTCAAAATTTCAAGAAATAGTAAAGTTGACATATGTATTACAGATTTGATTGTTTTTATCTAGCATATGAGATGTAAATGTTATGTGCCTATAACAAAACTGGAAATATTTTACATTAAAATTCTAAGGAGTTACATCTTAAAAATTGATTTCATGTCCCTTCTATGTGTTATTAATATTTTCTGTACAAAACTAATGAATTGTGCTCTAATTGGGACTATGTTGAGGCAATCTGTTTTCCTATTCCTTGAAAATCACTCTTATCTACCTCCTAACATGATGTAGCTGAAAAACATTTAACATACTTACAAAGATGTGTTCTGAAGATCATTCCCCTTAACCATACCATGTGATATGTTTTTTACTAGTTACTGTAGTTTCTATGATTTTTATTTCAAATTAATTTTCATTCTACTAATATTTTACCTCTGGTCCTGGAGGGCCAGATGGTCCTGGGGGTCCTGGGTCACCTGCTTGACCCTAAAATGGGAGAGAAGTTAAAGCATAAACTTTAATAAATACAAGTTAACAAGGAAACAGACATAGGATAAACAATCAAGAGCATCATTACTTTTTTACTGTAAACAAAACTTCCTATGTTGGGTTGTGAAAATAGTCATGACCCTTTTTTTTTTTTTTGCAGAGGAAAATATGTCATGACTTTTCCAACAACCCAATGTCCCAATTGTAAAGTTATTTCATGACAACCTCATTTGTAATTGTAGCACCGAGGACAACTTATTTAAATAAAATGTATAGGAATGCATATTTATTTTTAAGTAGCAGAGATGTATAGATTTAAGTTCAACTGAGAACTTGAGAAGCAATGACAGAAAGGGAAAACATTAAGTGATGGAGACCGGGACAGCGTATTGCACCTAAGCAAAGGATTCTGGGGAAGGAGGTAAGGGAATGGACTGGGTAGTGGGGGACTTTAGGGCCTTGATGCATGATGCAGGAAAAGGGGCTAAGTTGAGAATGAGAAGGCTTTGCAGATAAATATAATGGAGAAAATAGGACCAGCCCTATATGTCAACAACTGTACTATAAGCCTTTAGCCCCCATCCCCCTAATAAAACATAAAAAAAAATAAGAAAGCAGTAAACATAAAAAAATGCAGTATAGGATAAGTTGGTGGTGGGAGAGGTGAACAGACACCCATGACAAGGAGATAAGAAGGTATATCTGCATGACAGCTGTCCTGTATATCTTTATTCCTCAATAAGACAGTTAGAAGAAAAAGAATAAAAATTGTCTGTGTGTCTATTCCTTCAACATGAGACAGTAAAGTCAGTTGCAACATGGTACTAAGTTCAAAGACCTGTGCAAGGATCCTGGTTCAAGCTCCCAGCACCACATCTACAGGGGGGTCAATTCACAAGCTGTGAAATAGGTCTGCAGGTGTCTATCTTTCCATCCACTCTCAATTTTTCCCTATCCTATCCTATTAAAAAATGGAAAAAGTGGATTCATGGTGAAGCCCCAGCAATAACCCTAGAAGCAGTAAATAAATACAAATAAAAAGTCCTCTCCTTTGATAATGAATGACTTAATAATTAAAAAGCTGTTGGATTTAAATCCTTGCTAATTAAATATCTTTGTAAGCTTCATCTTTTATCATCAATAACATATAAATGATAATAATACCAACATCATCATAGATTCATCATGAGAATTCAATGATATCATTTATGTGAAATGCTAAGCACAGTGCTGGGCATACAGAATCTATTTATTAGATGTTAACCATTTTCATCATAGCTATTCTTTCTCTTCACATAGTCTCCTCTCATGGCTGCTACTCAGAATTCCTAGGTTACCTTGACCCTTTAGTGAAAATTTAGATACTTTAGTTACAGTATCTCTGGTCTTTATACACACACACACACACACACACACACAAATATATTCAGATTAATGATTTGAAATCAGGGCTGTAGAAGAAGGTTAGTGAATAAAGAAGTGGGTAAAAAGTCTGAAACTAAAAAAGGGCTAGTAATGTGCTCATGAAATGAAAATCTAGTGGTCTGGGAGGAGGCGCAGTAGATAAAGTACTGGACTCTCAAGCATGAAGTCCCAAGTTCAATTCCTAGCAGCACATGTATCAGGATGATGTTTAGTTCTTTTTCTCTTCTCCTATCTTTCACATGAATAAATAGATAAATATTAAAAAATAAATGAAAGTATTTTTTAAAAATCTTTTTAATATTTTATTTATTAATGAGAAAGGAGGAGAGAGAGAAAGAACCAGATATCATTCTGATACATGTGCTTCTGGGGACTGAACTCAGGACCTCATGCTTGAGAGTCCAATGCCCTATCAAGTGCACCACCTCCCAGACCATGAAATGAAAGTCTTGACAGAGTGACCAATATCCTGATATCCTTATGTCATAGGAAAAATCACTGAATTAATTAAGTTTATTTTGGAGCTTGAAATATAATTTATAAGTATTTATTTATTGAATAGAGAGATAAAATTTGAGAGGGGAGAGGAAGTTAGAGAGGGAGCAAGAGAAACACTGCTTGCAAAGCTTTCACCCTGTAGGTGGGGACTGGGGGCTTGAACCTGGGTCCTTGCATACTGTAATATGTGCATTCAACCAGATGTACTACTGACTGGCTCTTCTATATATCTAATTTCAATATTTCATATTTTAAGATACAATACAGGTTTACTCATATTCTCAAAAGAAAAGCTGTTTCCCAAGTGTACTAAATTTAATGATCTCTACCTGACCACAAATCAGAACCCAACACAACTACTACAATCAAATCTATAGAACAGTAATGAAATATTTTAATAAAAATTAATTCAAGTTCAATTATCCATAAATAATATAAATAACTGTGACCCCACATAAACAATATCTAGGAGAGTAAAACTATTTCTTTTTCTTTGTTGTCACATACTCCAAGGTGTCTTATATATATATATTTTTCCATACTCCAAGGTGTCTTATATATATATATTTTTTAAAGACAGAGAGACAGAATCAGAGAGAGGGAAAGATATCACAACACTGACACTTAAAGGCCAATTTTGTTTTTTAATATTGTATTGCATTTTTTGAATGACATGCACCTCTCTGATATGAAGTTCTCATTGGGGCCCTCTAGTGACAAGATCCAAACCAAAGCTAAATAATAATGAGGAAAGAAACAAACTATAGACATTTAAAAGCATATATTGTGAAAATATTTTATTCATTCTGAAGAATAAGTCTTTATTTTTAAGAACCTCAATAGAGTTTTCTTGAACTGCAATTTCTCTTTGTAAAAAAAAAAAAAAGAAGCACTTGTCAAGATTAAACCTCTAGAAATAGTATAAATTTTTTGTTTAAAAATGGAAAGGATGTTTCATTTCTGTCTTAAAGAAATGATACTTTTAAAGGATTTCAGATTGATAGCTTTCTCTATTTTTAAAACATCTTCAGAGCAAAAGCTTCCCTACTCCAGAAAGTGGGAACTTTCTGTATGTAGATATTATTCTTTTATATTATTTCATGTTACAAGCTAGTTGCCATTTGGAAAGAGTATTGGTAACACCAGAATCTTACAGTGGCATTGTAAAGAAGGCATTCTTGTGACACTGACATTATTTCCATAATAGAAAACAAATTGTTATGAATGAAAGTATACACATATCTCTCTGGATGAGTGTATTTATTTCTTAGGATATGTCCCCTGGAGACGAATTGAAGAAAAAGGTATGTTGGATAGTATGCCAGCTCCCCCTGGCTTCTGCTTAACCATATACCTATATAGGGATAGATTTAATCCCATTCAAAGCTTTGGTCTATTTACATAAATCACTTTTACATTTACATAAAGCACTCCAGGGCATTGGTGGTTCAGTGATAGGATTCTCACCTGCTCTGCCCCCTCCTTGTCACACTCTGATTTTTACCAGTCACTTTTCTCTCCACCCTCTCTATGTCACATCCTATTTCCACCCTACTTGGCAAGTATATATAAAGACAGCATTGTGAATTTTAGAGTACCTTGAGTTTAGCTTAGCTCATCTTAGATTGTGCTGCGTCCTGCATGAATAAAGAGATACTGCCTACAGCTCAACCATGAGTCCCTGGTCATCTGTTACCCGCCCGTGAAGCCAGCCCGGCGAAAACAACCTAGCCCGCGCAAAACAACAAAGGTAGGTCCATTTCTAGCCTCCTGAGTTCTCCAGACTGCTTTTCACTGGGGTTGGACAAATTTACATTCCTACCAGCAGTGTAGGAGGATTCCTTTATCCCCATGTGTTCTCTCCAACACTTGTTCTTACTATCCTTTCTGATGTATGTCATTCTCACGGAAGTGAAGTGATATTTCATTGTTGTCTTTTATTTGCATTTCACTGACACTGACTCAGAGTATTTCTTTATATATCTGTTGGCCTTTTGGATCTCTTCTTTGCCTGTATCCTCTTCCCTCTATTAGATGAGGTTGTTTATTTTGTTGTTGTTGCTGAATTTGGTGAGCTCTTTATATGTTTTGGTTTATAGCAGCACAATTTGTAGTAGCCAAACCTGGAAGCATTCCAGTGTTCAAGAACAGAGGAGTGGCTAAGAAAGTTTTGGGATGATGTGTGTGTGTGTGTGTGGGGGGGGACTGGAGGTGATTATGATTAGTGAAATACAAATAAATGGCAGACAGCTACCAGATGGTTTCACTAATATGTGAAACTTGGAGAATTAATACACATGAACTTTCAAAAAATAAAAAAAGAAGCATGCAAACTGTTTTTAAGATTTGTGATAACTATGGTGGTTATCTTTGGGAGATGGGAGGGTAGGGATATGACCTTTGTGGTGGGTGTGGTGTGGGACTAAACACTGTAACTTCACAATCTTATAACCTGCTATTAATCCCAATTAAATAATGGGAAAAAAGATAAGTGTGGTATATATACAATAGAATACCCCCCAGCTATTAAGAATGATAAAGTCACCTTCTTCATCTCATCTTGGATGGAGTTTGAAGGAATCATGTTAAGTGAGGTAAGCCAGAAAAAGAAGAATGAATATGGGATGATCTCACAAATAGAAGTTGAGAAACAAGAACAGAAAGGGAACATACAAAGTAGAACTTGGACTGAGTTTGCTTTATTGCATCAAAGCAAAGGACTCTGAAGAATGATCGGCTGGTAGGGCTTTCAAGTCCTGGTGAATGATGGTGGAAGAAGACCAAGGCTGGGGATTGAGAATGTTTTGCAGAAAACTGAGAAATTGTACACATTATCAACAACTGTATTTACTATAAACCATTAATCCTCTCAATAAAAGAAAAAAGAAAACAAATTGTTTTAGATAGATACTAACTTATATGGAAAATTTCCCCCCTGAGGCTTCTTGAAAGTGAGACAGTAAAGACAAGGTCACTTAACAAACACTGAGTATGAATCCCTACCATATCTTTCACCCAAAGTAAATATTTTTGGAATATTGGCTAGAAGAAACAAAAACCCATCAACTCCCTCCTGCCAAAGTAATTTCTTTTAGGAGAATAGCACAGAAAGGTATGAAATGAGCAACAAGTAAAAATTTCACTGTCACCACGCCATACTTTCTGCAGTGACGTGCCCGACTTAGTTACACTGGAATTTCTGGTGATCCCTCTCAGAAAAGACATTTCAGGATTTTTAGATAAAGTTTTAAAGGTTAACTAGGTAGTGATCACTATCATGCCACCCTATTATCCAGGACCCTCGTCAGAAAATCCTGGGATTCCCACAGTTATAATGGGCCTAGACCTCTTTCCACTATCACTGGTCCTCTCCATCAGGACCAGCATCATGGACCATCTTGTGGGCCTCTACAGCACCTGACCCTCAATGTGGAACATTGACTGTGTTTATATACTCTTCCCATATTTGGGAGCTACTCTTTTCCCTGATACAGCTTTTGATTCCTATTTCCAACTCTGACACCATCTTCCCAGACAATATCTCTAGTCCATTTGCATGTTAGCTGTCCAGCTCAGGCAAAAGTTGGTGAAGTCATGAGCCCTTTGTAATATACCTAAAATGTACTTCCTAGCTTTTTTGACAATGGACACCCCAAATCTCATCTACTCTATTCTTACCTTTTTTTTTTCTGATTGTTAATTTTTTTTTCCTTTATATCTTTATGTTTTTCAGCCACTACGTTGCAGTTGCTACCATGATGCCAACCTGACTTCCCTGGGGAGACGACCTCACCAATATGTCCTGGAACTCCACTTCTCCAGAGCCCTGCCCCACTAGGGAAAGGTAGAGAGAGGTGCTGGGGGATATGAATCAACCTGCCAACATCCATGTTCAGTGGAGAAGCAGTTACAGAAGCCAGAACTCTCATCTTCTGCATCCCATCATGACCCTGGGTCCATGCTCCCAGAGGAATAAAGAACAGGAAAGCTTGCAATGGAGGGGATGGGATGTGAAATTGTGGCAGTGGGAATTGTGTGGAATTATACCCCTCTTATCCTATGGTTTTGTCGATCATTATTAAATAATACAAAGTTAAGTAGGCTTTTACCCTTTTCCTAGTGTAGACTAAGGACATACTGATAAGTACTATTACTGAGAGGAAAATTATCATAGAATCACAGAGATACAAGGAACCTTAAGTACTGACTAGTTCAATTCCCTTTTTATACCCAAGAAACTGGAGAGCTTAATGGTTAAATGCCCAAGGTCATAGCAAGTCAGCATTAAAGACAACTAGAATCCACATCTGGAGTCCCATTTCAGTGGCTTTAATACCCTATTCTTTCTCCATTGAACATGTCATCAAGATAAATTGATATTACCAAGTAAGGGAGACATTAAAAAGAAGACATAAGGGCATTGCGCAGTGGCGCATCTGGTTAAGCACACACAGTATGAAGTTCAAGGATCCCTGATCGAGTCCCCGGCTCCCCACCTGCAGGGGTGTGGGAGGTCATTTCATAAGCAGAGAAGCAGGTCTGCAGGTGTCTATCTTTCTCTTCCCCTCTCTATCTTCCCCTTCTATCTCAATTTTTCTCCATTCTATCTAATAAAACGGGGAGAAAAAAAGGCCCCCAGGAGCGGTGGATTTGCAGTTCTGGCACCTAGCCCCAGAGACAAACCTAGAGGCAAAAAAAGAAGGAGAAAAAAAGGGTGACATTTGAATCTAATTTTCTCAAGTAGTTAATTGTAATGCCTGGGACAATAATATTGATATCATGAGTTACTCAGTATTGGCTTCCTCACTTTTTCATTCACAGATCTTCGGACACCCTTACACTATGAAAAACGAAGATCCAAAATAAGGACTTCATTTTGTCTATTGCTGCCAATACTGGAAGTTCCTGTACTATGACTTAAATATCATTCTTCAAAAACAGGTTTCCATTTGTTTCCTTTTGTTGTCATATTGTTGATTTGGCATCACTGCTCTGGGTCTATTTTATCTGATAGGGAGAGGGACAGAGACAGAGGGATAGACAGAAAGAGGGATAAAGGCAATTTAGCTCTGAAACTTCCAGTAGTGTTTTGGAGGCCAAGCCCAAACTGGGTCACAAACACCGCAAATCAGGCACCCTCCCAAAGGAGTCACATTAACAGCTTTGTTTGCTTCCTAAAATCTCATGCCCCTTACTTAGGGAGCTCATAGTTTCTGAGCTTCATCTCCAGGGTACAAAACTGGCTTTGCCTTGAATTTAGGCTGAAAACCTAGTGAAAACAAAGCTTACTGCCAACTTGTCAGACAAAGACATGCTAAAATTTGCTTTTGAATTAAATAATGTCTAACAGATATATAAATGCATACATATTACATATATCTGTGTGGTATATATACACATATATGAAATGCTGCTAATGTTAGATGTCATAAAGAAGTAGATGGGGGAGTTGGGTGGTAGTGCAATGGGTTAAGTGCATGTGGCTCAAAGCGCAAGGACCCGTGTAAAGATCCCAGTTCAAGACCCCAGCTCCCTACCTGCAGGGGAGTCGCTTCACAAGCGATGAAGCAGGTCTGCAGGTATCTCTCTTTCTCTTCCCCACTCTGTCTTCCCCTCCTCTCTCCATTTCTCTCTGTCCTATCTAACAACGATGACATCAATAACAACAACAATAATTTTACAACAACAATTTAAAAAAGGACAACAGAAAGGGAAAATAAATAAATTATAAAAAATTTTAAAAAGGAGATGGATAATGTTTTGTAATTTCACGTTCCTTCCTTTCATGCAAAAAAAAAACCAAAAACAGTCTTGAGATGGGAGGGTAGAATTAGAGGTAACATAATGAGTAGCTTAAGAAAGTATTTCTTTTAGCATGTATTTCACTGTTTTATTAAAAAGACACACTGTTATATCTAATTTTTCCAACTACAATCACCTTTGCAAAACTGTAATTAAAATCCTAAACAATCTTGTGGGGTGTGGGGCTGGACAGTGGTGCACCTGGTTAGGTCCACGTAGTACAAAATACAAGGACCTGTTCAAGGATCCTGGTTCAAACCCCAGCTACCCACCTGCAGGGGGAACATTTCATAGTAGTGAACCAGGTCTGCAGATGTATTTCTCTCTCCCTCTAATCTCCCACTTCTCTCTCAATTTCTCTCTATCCTATACAACTAAAAAAATAGGAAAAAATGGCTACCAGGAGCAATGGATTCATAGCACCATTGCTGAGCCCCAGTGATAACCCTGGAGGGGAAAAAAATTAAACTTGGAGTAGGGCATCAAAGTAAAAACCCTGGGTTGAGGGTGAGGGTGGATGTTTAGCTTCATGGGGCAGGGGGTGGGGGGGAGGATGGGATGGGACACAGTCTTTTGGTGGTGGGAATAGTGTTTATGTACACTCCTATTAATTTGTAGTCATATAAATCACTATTTAAGTAATATGAGAGGGGAAAAACTAATTGAATGTCTTCAACTTTTAAAATCACAGACTGAGTCCTTTTAATACATAGGCTGAGTCTTTGATATGTTGACTGTCTTAATAGTCTAGGGAGAACAGAAGCAACCAGTGACACAGATATATACAAACAATGTCAAAGGACATAATATACGGTGATGTTGTGTATGGTACAGCAAATCCTAACAAAGGGATTTTTCAAAGCTAACCCAATTGCCAAAAATTGTGTATATAGCAATAACTATCTATTGTCTTCCTAACCCCTAAGACAGCAGGAACTTCCCGCTTCCTCTATAGAGCCTATATTTTCCAAATCCTGGAATCTGTGGGGTGCGGCTCACTTTCTTGCATGCTTCTCTCAAGTCATGCCAAATGATATTGCATCTGCTGATCCTAACCTAATGCAAGGAGTACCACCTCGGTATGCTTCACTTCAGACTGTGTCCAGAGACATCAGGCATGGAATGTCAACCCTTCAACCTCACTACTCGGGAGAGACTTTTCCTTTCATAGTATTCTCTAATTCCATTCCAGGAGGTTCACTTCCTAACAAAGTCCCAAAACCTACATATATACCAGTCACATAAGATAGAGCATTTGTTTACATGTATCCATAAATTAGGGCAAAATATATACCTGAAAGCAAAAATACACAATAGTCTATAGTGAGTCAGTATCAAGTTCATAATGAAATAGTGTCTACTTAGACTTAGATACCCTCCTCACCTACTTCCTAGTACAGTTCTCTTACTCACTCCAAAGCTAACCTCTTCAAAGCAAGGACTGCAAAAGCTGAATGAGGGAAAGAGACTGGCATACTTTAACGATGATTTTTTAGTCACTATCAGGCCATTCCATCAGCTGGGGCCCTAATTGGGGAGTCCTGAGATTCCCAAACAGACTTGATGGGCCTAGACCTCAAATAAATCCCTCTCTCTATTGTTACAGGTCATTTCTATCAGGAACAACACAATAGATCCCATTGAGGGCCCCCATGGGACCTTGCCCTCAACCTGGGTCAACAATGGTAGAGAATGTTCCATCCTCTGAAGGGAGGCTAGACAATATACTCTATGCTACACCTGTGAAAGATGGGTCGATAGTGGGGCAGCTTGGAATGTTCCTACTCATGACCACAGAATGTGAGCTCAGATCTAGAGGGATGCAGAGGTCACATAGGCTCCTAAGCTGAATATGGGCCCATATCACATCAAATGGATGGGGTTTACAATCAACAATATTTATATACCTTCCCAAATTAGGGAGCTACTCTCTTCCCTGATCTGGCTTTCTGGTCCTTTTTCCAGCTCTGACATCATCTCCCCAGAAAATAACTTGGATCCACCTGTATATCAGATTTCAGGATCAGGGGCAAAAAGAAAAAAATAAATAAAACAAAACAAAACAAAAAATTAGTATAGCCATAGGCCCTTTGGAATTTAACTAAAATATGCCTACTAGCCATCTACAGAATGGAGGACCCCCCCCCCCCAACTCTTCATCGGCACTATTCCAGCCTTTAGGTCCATGATTGGTCAACAATTTGTTTGGCTTTGTATGTTAACTCTCTTGTCAACCACAAGGTTCCAGATGCTAGCAGGATGCTGACCAGACTGCCCTGGACAGACAACCCCACCAATGTGTCCTGGAGCTCAGATTCCCCAGAGCCCTTCCCCACTAGGGAAAGAGAGAGGTAGGCTGGGAGTATGGATTGATTTGTCAACGTCCATGTTCAGTGGGGAAGCAATTACAGAAGCCAGACCTTCAACCTTCTGCATCCCACAAGGACCTTAGGTCCATACTCCCAGAGGGTTAAAAAATAGGAAAGTTATTAGGGCAGGCGATGGGATACAGAGCTCTGGTGGTGGGAATTGTGTGAAGTTGTACCCCTCTTATCCTATAGTTTTGCCAATGTTTCTTTTTTATAAATAAAAAATTAAAAATAAATATTAAAAAAAATCTTGGAGTCAGCAAAATAGCTTCCCCAGGAGCATCACTATTTTGTTAGGCTCATGACACAAATTTGAGCCTGGCTTCCATTGCCCTAGGGGAAGTTTAGGCGTCTCTCTCTTATTCTCTTTTCCTATCTGGAGCGGAGAATCCCCAGTAATGACAGAAAAAAATCCATTTTAAATAAAAAAAATCATAAGCAACATTAAAAATGCTAAGCAGTACAACAATCCATATGGAGGCTAAAAGCATAGACCCAGGCATATGTGATTGCCTCAATTTTCTCAGGTGACCACAACTACCTACCCATGGGGCTTGTTATTTAATTGCTCTGGAGAATTATTTAACTTTGGATCTCAGTTTTCTATTTCTAAAATACGAATAACTGCAGTTACAAGTTGAGGACATTACTGTGATGAATAAGTTACAGCTATAGACCTTAGACTAGTGCCTGACACTTTTTTTTTACAGTATTTTCTATAGTAATTATGACTACTTTGAATATATATATATATATCACATTTAACAATTTCAAGGAAATATTTAACTTTACTTGTTCAGTAATTTTATTTTATTATTTTTAATAATATTTTTTACTTTTTATTTTACTTTTTATCAACTTTATTTATTTGATAGAAACAGCCAGTAATTGAGAGGAAGGGGGGATAGAGAGAGGGAGATATAGAGAGATATCTGCAGCGCTGCTTCACCACCTGTGAAGCTTTCTCCTTACAGATGAGGATCAGGAGCTTGAACCTGGATCCTTGAGCATTGTTAATACGTGTACTCAATCTGATGTGCCACCTAGTCCCTCAGTAATTTTATTTTTAAGAAATATTTTTATTGGGAGTATTATTTACAGTAAACACAGTTGTTGATACATGTGCAAAATTTCTCAGTTTTCTGTGACACACTCACACCCTTGACCCCCTTCCACCATCATAAACCAGGACCCAGAAGCCCTGCTCCCCCTCAAGCCCTTTACTTTGGTGCAATACACCTATACACCTGGGGTATATTCTAAGAAAGCAAACACACCCATCCAAAAAAAAAAAAAAAGATTTGTGTAGACCTATGCTCATACCGACACACTTTATAAAAGCCAAAACTTGGAAACAACCTAGGTGTCCAGTAACAGAGGAATGGCTGAGAAAGTTGTGGTCTGAATACACAATGGAACACCATTCAGCTACTAAGAACAATGAAGTAACCTTCTTCAACTTATCTTGGATGGAGCGTGAAGGAATTTGAGTTCTATCATTTGATGGATTTTATGTTAACTATAACATGTAGTATTATATTATGTCAACTAATTTATGCCCAAAAGCTAGTCAGAAATAAAATGTTAGAATAATTGAATTTAAGAGAGAGTACGACAGGCTATCTTTCAAATGTTCCTTTAATAAAACAGGTTATTTGGATGAATAAAAACATTTAAAATATTTTATATATTGTTTGGATTAAAAGCTCAGTGTTTAGTTACTGCCAGTAATAGGTCAATCAAGAACTCACATACATATAGAAATTGGGCTTATGCGTGAAATTAGAATAGCGTAATAGTGTACGGAATTTGAGAGGCAAGTTATAATATAAAACTGAAGGAAATGTTAGATGAGTAGAGATTACTCATCTTTAACGAACACTGTCAAGCATCAAGACTCATACCATGCACTCCCATTAACCAAGGAACAAAGCAAAAATTCTCACATACTGAATGTCCTGGCTTTCCCCTCATTCCTGGTGGTCCTGGAAAACCAATAGCACCCTAAGAAAAGAGAGGACAGTAGAAAGAAGAAAAAATTATTATACCAAAAAAGATAGACATGTCTCTATGAATACTAAATACATTTAAGGAAGTATTCTAAAAAAATTAGAAAAATATTTCAAAATAAAGATGTAAAACCAAAGTGGTAAGAAAAGGAAAAAAAAACAACAAACTACATGTATTTTAAAATAATTTATACTATTTTCTTTGAAGTGATCTATACTTTTCCTCACACTTTCTTTATATTAATATAAATTTTATCACACACACACACACACCGACACTGACCTTGTCTCCAGGAAACCCTGATTCTCCTATTTCTCCTGCAATGCCCTGCTCACCCTAAGGAGAACAATTTCAAAGACATTTAAGCATTGCATGGCAACACAAAAGGAAAAGAAATATTACTATAGAATTGTAATTTCTATATTATTGCCACACCAGAGAACATTATATATTTGACAGTAGAGATTAAATTCCATAAATAGGGGCTTGGTGATGGCACACCTGGTTGAACACACTTGTCACAATGCTCAAGGACCCAAGTTCAAGCCCCCCATCTCCACCTGCAGGGAAAGCTTCAGAAATGATGAAGCAGAGATGCAGGTGTCTCACTTTCTCTCTTTCTCCCTCTTCCCTCATAATTTTGCTTTGCTACTATCATATATATATATATATATATATATATATATATATATATATATATATACATATATATATATAGTGGTATCTTATTAAAAAATAAATCCCATGAATTAAAGCATAAAAATGTTTTTAAAGGTGACACAAGAGAAAAAAACTAATGTGTTCAGAATTTATCTCTATGATAATGTAAATATTTAAATCACCTTATCACCTTTGATTCCAGGTAGGCCTTTATTTCCTGAAAGACCCTAAAAAAGAAAAGTGAAATTTTGTGATCTTTATAGAAAAATGAAAGGGAAATCTCCATTTTGCAAGTAGAAACATACCACTGGGCCAGGAATTCCAGAGGGTCCAATCGGTCCTGCAGGGCCAATAGCGCCCTGAAAACAATAAAAAGGAAATGTGTCACTAAGCACCCACCAAGAGCAGAAAGCTAATATGACAAACTTAATTACTTAACCCAGAACAGTTCACCTCATATTCACGTGTCTTTTTCTCCAACAGCCACTTTTCTTCTCCACATTTATAAATAATATCAGTCTTTCAAAGTTTCCTGGGTTCTATTGTGCTCCTGAAGCCTGCCCATAGTGGTCTAGTAATCTGTCATAATATATATTTAGACATATTTCTCCAATTAGATAGTATTTTTGAATGCAGGGGTTGGGGATATCTTAGTGCCATGTTCCCAGAAAGTATTCAGTACATAATGGAACATCCTAGATTTCCATTGTGTCATTTTGTTCAGCAAATCCTTACTGAGCCATTACTATGTGTCAATCATTCTAATGACTTGGTTCCAACGACTTTTCAGTCATTCCAATGACAGTTTGAAATGTGCAGGATGATATGGTTGGCGAAATAGTTCAATTATGAGAGCATGGAACTCTCATGCCTGACATTCTTGCTTTGATCCCTAGTACTGCATGTACTAGAATGATATTTTGGTCTTTGTCTCTGTCTCTCTCCTTTTCTCTCAGCTTCTTTCTCTCCCATGTAAGATACAAAATAGTTCTTTTAAAAACTTTACAGAAGGAGAAAACTTATTATAATTTCAATAATAAATTGAGTAGCAAAAGGATCTTCTTTAAGGTGCTTCATTCATTCATTCATTCATTCATTCATTCATTCATTCATTCATTCATCAGTTAGCATTTCCCAAGTATAATACATACCACATACTAAAGCAGTGTTGAGGGAGAAAAAATATAATTCTAGTTTGCCGTATGTGACCCAGGTTCAGACCTGGCACTCACAGTGTTAAAGGAAGCTCCCGTGTGTGATCTCTTTCACTGTCTGTCTCTGACTCCATGCCTTTGTCTCGCTCCAAAAAAGTGACCCCAGAGTAGTGAAGTCCGGAAGATGATAAAAGGGCGGGGGAGAGACATAATCACCAATATCAAATTTTAGAATGTTCCAGTAAAAGATTTCTCAAAAACAGTTATCTCCCTTAACTAAGAGACCCGGAAACACACTTTCAACAGGAATCTTAAAAGACAAAGGAAAATAATAGCAGAAATGCATGTATTTAAAAATAAGATCTAAAAAATAATAGATGTCTTTTGATGGCTTGGTGATCACTCATCCTATTTTATTTTCACTTCCCTATCTACTTTCCTTCTCTTTTATACCATTACACCACTTATCATTATATTTATTCTCAAGATACTGGGTCATCTTCCACTTTCTTTCCTTTTTTAAAAATATTTATTTATTCCCTTTTGTTGCCCTTGTTTTATTGTTGTAGTTATTATTGTTGTTGTTGATGATGTCATCGTTGTTGGATAGGACAGAGAGAAATGGAGAGAGGAGGGGAAGACAGAGTGGGGGAGAGAAAGACAGACACCTGCAGACCTGCTTCACCATTTGTGAAGCAACTCCCCTGCAGGTGGGAAGCCGGGGGCTCGAACTGGTATCCTTAAGCTGGTCCTTGCGTTTTGGGCCACCTGCGCTTAGCCCACTGTGCTACTGCCCAGATCTCTATCTTTCACTTTCTAAGATCCAGTTGACTTAAACCTCCACTTTATGGTTCCCATTATTCTTTTACAAGTACTGTGAAAGATGTCAGGCTCTTGCATATTTATATAATGCAGCTGAAAGACCTTCCCAATCCAGTTTTCTAATCTTTTTTTCTTTTCTTCTTTGGAGAGGGGGAGCATGGAGGCAGGTGTGAGAAGGAGAAGCACCCCACCACCATTCTAGCACCCACAAGCTCCCTGGTTCCCATGACATCCCTATGAGATGTAGGGCTCAAGCCCAGGCCCTCATGCACTAAACATGTACTCTAGCAGGGGAGCTATCTCCCAACCATCAGTTTCTAATTTTTTTCCTTTGCTGGGGAATTAATGTTTTATAGTAGACAGAATATACAAGTTTGTACATGCAGAATATTTCTGTTTTCCACATAATAGTACAACTCCCACTAGGTCCTTTGCTATCATGTTCCAGATTTCTAATTTTTTAAGGAACTTTCAAGAATTATTCACAAAAATTCCAGAAACACTGCATCTTTTAATTTTAATATAATTTCTTAATTAGCATTCTAGGTCTTCACTACCAGTTCCCACCAACCTTGCCAGTCTCATGTTCTCATATTCTCCACTCTTCCTTTCCTTCTTCCTGCTATAACTCCAACATTCTATTCACAGTGAACTATTTCTATTCTCTGAATATGCTGTCTTTTATTACTTGTCACAAGTCTTTGAAGATATGCTACTACTACTGGACTGCTCTCTTAATATATACTACTGATACATATACATATACATGTACATATACACATACACATACATATACATCATAAACATATACATGTCTTCCTAGTCTGTGCATCTGTGCACCCTGTGAAAACTGTAGCAAGCTTTGACTATTCTCTCTTTTCTATATACAACAAAATAGTTGAATACTTGACACACTGAGTTGGTAGAATCTAACCTTCCATGGTGTCACAATTGAACTATTTCACCAACCATATCACTCTGCAAATTTCAAACTGTCATTGGAATGACTGAAAAGTCGTTGGAACCAAGTCATTAGAATGATTGACACATAGTAATGGCTCAGTAAGGATTTGCTGAACAAAATGACACAATGGAAATCTAGGATGGTCCATTATGTACTGAATACTTTCTGGGAGCATGGCACTAAGATATCCCCAACCCCTGCATTCAAAAATACTATCTAATTGGAGAAATATGTCTAAATATATATTATGACAGATTACTAGACCACTATGGGCAGGCTTCAGGAGCACAATGGAACCCAGGAAACTTTGAAAGACTGATATTATTTATAAATGTGGAGAAGAAAAGTGGCTGTTGGAGAACAAGACACATGTGAACATGAGGTGAACTGTTCTGGGTTAAGTGATTAAGTTTGTCATATTTAAGAATTTTAAGGGGGATTGGGTGGTTGCACAATAGGTTAAGTGCAAGTGACACAAAGTGCAAGGGCTACGTAAGGATCCCAGTTTGAGCCCCAGCTCCCCACCTGCAGGAGAGTCACTTCACAAGTGGTGAAGCAGGTCTGCAGGTGTCTATCTTTCTCTCCCGCTCTCTGTCTTCCCCTCCTCTCTCCATTTCTCTCTGTCCTATCCAACAACGATGACATTATCAACAACAATAACTACAACAACAATTTAAAAAAGGATAGCTTCTTTTCCACGTGTACAGCTTGGGTTCAAACTCTGTTGTCCTACAGAAATGGTCTGGCACTGGGGTTGTCTCAGGTGCTAGAGTGTCTTTCCCCCTCTCTCTGCTTAGGTGTCTCTCTGTCTCTCCCTCTATCTCCACCTCTCTTCTCAATTTTTCTCTGTCTCTACCCAGTAATAAATAAATACAAATAAACATATATAACTGATAAAAGTGATTAGTCAACTCTAGAACATAAAAATTTTAAATGATTTCTCAAGCTCTATATCTAAGCATAACAGAGTTTTCCTAATAGGCTATTCTCTTAAGTAACACAAATTTAAGAAAGGAAAATATGACATCTTTACTTTTGATGAGTCCTAAAGTCTATGAAACATAAATCAGATAAACTACTTCTAGCATGTGCGATCCTGAAATAGATGGGTCTGTGAAAGGCAAAGAGTAATACTTTCCAACTTAACAAGCAGTTATGTACTACTAATACATCACTGACAAATTCCATCAATAGGGAAAATTATTCTTATAATGATAATGGCTAGTCTATTTCAAAGTTCACAGCTTTAAAAGTGATCATAGTTTCAAAGCTACATTAAGTGGTAATTATGAAACAATAATCCCCAAGTCCAGAGAGAACTATTTTGTTAATAATCAAACAGTATCTCCTTGCTATTCTGCTGATTTTTTTTTTTTCTATAAAGAGTATACTATTTTTTTTTTTCCTCCAGGGTTATTGCTGGGGCTCAGTGTCTGCACCATGAATCCACTGTTTCTGCAGGTCATTATTTCCCCCTTTTGTTACCCTTGTTGTTGCAGCCCCATTGTGGTCATCATTGTTGCTGTTGACATCGTTCGTTGTTGGATAGGACAGAGAGAAATGGAGAGAGGATGGGAAGACAGAGAGAGGGAGAGAAAGACAGACACCTGCAGACCTGCTTCAAGGACAGTTGGCTCCAAACCAGGAAATTGGCAGCTGAGGCATGCCACTTCTGGGTCTGAGTTAAAGAAACAACTGTTTATAAAGAAGGGGGAAGAGGAGGTGGTGGTGGAGGAGGAAGAGGAAGAGGAAGAGGAAGAGGAAGAGGAAGAGGAAGAGGAAGAGGAAGAATACCACTTAAGCCACAGGTGAGTATAGACATCTCTGGCTTGTCGACAGAAAGGGGGTAAGGGAGCAATTCCCAGTACTAAAAAGTGGTCCTTAGGGATGTGCAGAACCAGACTGAAAGATTGGAATAGGAGCTGCAACACTTCTGGGTTAAGTTTAAGTAACTATTAAAAAGAAAAATAGTTGTGGAGTCAGGTGGTAGTGCAGCGGGTTAAGTGCAGGTGGTGCAAAGTGCAAGGACCGGAGTATAAGGATCCTGGTTCGAGCCCCCAGCTCCCCAACTGTAGGGGAGTCATTTCACAAGCAGTGAAGCAGGTCTGCAGGTGTCTATATTTCTCTCCCCCTCTCTGTCTTCCCCTCCTCTCTCCATTTCTCTCTGTTCTATCCAACTACAGCCACATCAAAAACAACAACAATAATAACTACAACAATAAAAAAGGGCAACAAAAGGGAATAAATAAATATTAAAAAAGAAAAAGTTAAAAACAAAATAATCACCTAAAAACTCAAAATTTTATAAGTGTGATTTCTAGAGTTTCCAATGGTATTGCCCCGCAGAGGCTGGAATAGCAGCAGGGAGACCCTATATTGACATCACAGACACTGATTTGGCCTAGTATCTCAGGTTAAAAATCTCTCCTCCCCCACCAAGATATATAAACAAGGAAACTGAACACCTTAACCATAGTGCCTCCAGCTGGCACAACAATGAAAGCCACACTAAACAGAAAAACTGAGAAATACAGACAGCAATTACAGAAACCCCAAATGACCAGATAGACACACATATATAAAAAATGACAGAGATAGAGTTCCGAAAACTCATTGTGAAACCAATTCAAAAACCAAAACTTAACATTCAAAAACTTAGTAGTCATTTTACCAAAGAATAGAATGTTCCTAGCTCTGACCATGGAATGCGAGCTCAGAACAATAAGGATGTAGAAGTCACACAGGCTCCTGTGCTAAATATGAATAGATATGGGCTTTAGGTCAGATCAATGGGGGTTACACTTAATGATATTTATATATTTTCCCCATATTTGGGAGCTACTCTTTTCCCTGATCCAGCTTTCTAGTCCTATTTTTAACTCTGACACCATCTTCCCAGACAATACCTTTAGCCTACCTGCATGTTAGCTGTCAGGCTCAGGTAAAAATTAGTAAAGTCATGGGCCTCTTAGAGTATACTTAAAATAGACTTCCTAGCTCCTTCCAATATGAAGAACCCAAATTTCATCTGCTTTACTTTCAATTTTAGGTTCCTGATTATTAAACAATTTGTTCTGCTTTATATCTTAATGCTTTTCAGCCACCAAGTTGTAGATGCTACCATGACACCAAACTGACTTCCCTGAGTAGACAACCTCACCAATGTGTCCTGGAAGCCACATCCCCAGAACCCTACCCCACTGCGGAAAAATAGAAACAGACAGGGAGTATGAATCCACCTGTAAATGCTCATGTCCAGCAGAGAAGCAATTACAGAAGCCAGACCTTCCACCTTCTGCTCTCCATAAAGATCTCTGATCCATATACCCAGAGAGATAAAGAATAAGGAAACTTCCAATGGAAGGGAGGGGATATGGAACTCTTGTAGTGGGAACTGAATTGTATGGAATTGTATTCCAAAATCTTGTCTATCATTATTAAATCACTAATAAATAAAATAAAAAAAAAGAATTACAAAGTACAAAACAAAATAAAAACAAAAACTCCAAACAGAACTACAAGGTTTAAAGTACACTTTGAATGTACTTCAGGTTAAGGTAAGAGGCCTTGAAAGTAGTGGTGGAGAAGAGAATATCAACACTAGAAGAAGCAATCACTATACTCTGTGAATTTAAAAATCTTAGAGAGGAAAGGTTTAAAAAAAATGAAACACTACTCTATAAACTAGAAGACTTCATCACAAAGATGAACATCAGAGTTGGTTAGAAGATCAATCCAGCAGGAAGACAAGACCGTACACACACACACAGACACACACACACACACACACACACACACACATATACTTCAAATAGGCATGTATCCAAATATATTAAAAAAGTTCTTACTGACCTTAAGGCAGCATCAACAATAGCACAGTATTAGTTAAGAGACCTCAGCACACCACTCACAGAAAGAGAGAGAGAATCAGGACAAAAACTCAACAAGGAAATAGAGGTCTTAAATGAAGTTACTGATGACATAAACTTAACCAATACATTCAGAACCTTTCATTTCCCATCCCCAAAGAATATACATTCTTTTCAAGTGCATCTGAAACATTGTCAAGGATTGACCCTGTGTTGGGACACAAAGACAGCCTTAATAAATACAGAAATACTGAAATCATAAAAAGTATATTGTCTTTTTTATTTATTTAATAATGATTGACAAGACCTTATAAAAAGAGGGATACAATTTCCCACAATTCCCACCACCAGAGTTCTGCATCCCATCCCCTCAACTGGAAGCTTTTCCTATTCTTTAACCCTTTGGGAGCATGGAAATAGAAGCATTATGGGGTACAGAAGGTGGAAGGTCTGGCTTCTGTAATTGCTTCTCTGCTGGACCTAGGCTTTGGCAAGTCAATTCATACTCCTATATTTTTGGACAATGAGGTGGTGATGTTAGATATCAACCACAAAAAGAAATGAACCCAAACCATGCAGACTGAAGAATATACTTCTGAATAATACTTAGGTCACTGAAGATATCAGAAGAGAAACAAAAAATTACTTGGAGAACAATGAAAATGAAGAGACCAACTATCAGACCTCGTAGGATGCAGATTTCCCTATATTTCTTGTCTTGGTCCATTGATAAGGCCACCTAAACCACCTACCATTCTTGTTAAATTCTTAGAAGAAAAATAGATCATTTGGGTTCCATCTTCACAGGCAGCTTATCATGAAGACTAAGGAAATTCAATTGGAAATGTAGTGTACATTTGAAGATAATGAGATTTTTTAGAGTTGGTATAGCACAAGAGGTAGAATTTTGGATTCTAGATTTTTGACCCCCCCAGTTTCAAACATAGTTTAACATATAAACTAACTTGTCTTGGTTTGTTATCAGAATTAAATAACATCACTCTTGTGACTAGTATGTGAAACTACTAAAATTATGCTGCTACTGCTAATTTCACTATCGTTACATTTAAAAAACTTTTTAAATGTTTATTTATTTATTTTCCCTTTTGTTGCCCTTGTTTTTATTGTTGTTGTAGTTATTATTGTTGTTGGTATTGATATCATCATTGTTAGATAGGACAGAGAGAAATGGAGAGAGGAGGAGAAGACAGAGAGGGGGAGAGAAAGATAGACACCTGCAGACCTGCTTCACCGCCTGTGAAGCGACTCCCCTGCAGGTGGGGAGCCGGGGGGCTCAAACCGGGATACTTATGCTGGTCCTTGCACTTCGTGCCTCATGCGCTTAACCTTCTGTGCTACTGCCCAACTCCCTATTATTATATTTTTAACACCATTATATAAAAGCTTAAATATTTGGATTGACTCAAGTCCTTTGGCTCTTAATCTTACACTTTTAATTCCAAAGTGGTAAGTTAAAACATAAGACAATTTTTAGCTTAGTTCCAATAATTAAATTGTCTTATTTCTTAAGCTGGTTTTTACCTTCTGCCTTAGGGCAGTTAAAGCTGGGAAAAGAAGATTAAATGTAAAGTCTGAAGGCTTCAAGCTAAGCTTCAAGTTTAAGCTTAAGATACTGAGGTTGTCATTTATGGCAAAAAAAGTCAAGAGTTTTAGTCACCAATATGATGTGTTGATATAGTTCTATTTCTTCTTTCTTTGTAATTGCCAGAGTATCACCACTCTGGGCTGACTTTATCAAATAGAAAGTGTAAGAGAGAAACAGAGGCACAAAGGGACGGAGAAAAAGAGGAAACTTTACTATAGCACTGAAGTTCCCCCTGGCTCAGTTGGAGCCATGCTCAGATCTGAATTGTGTGCATAGCAAAGCAGGCACCTTGCAGGCAAGCTCTCTTCCTGATGCTGTTTTGAAGGAAAAATCATACCTCCTCCCATGGTTATTTTCTGTTTTATATGGATATAGACTTGTTTACTTACAAGATTCTATTTTTTTTCAGCTCCTTACAAAATTTAACAAAAACATATGCCAATTTTTCTTTACATTAGCTGAGCAGGAAAACATACTCTAAATTTATATACAATGTCTGTAATTCATACCCCTGTCTAGTTGAGATACTAGATGAGATGCATATATCTAATATAGGTATGTATGTACATCAGAATAACAGTCTATTCATTCCAATAAACAATTATGTCTGACCCCCACACCTATGGACATCTAAACTTTGATAAGGGGGCCCAAAATATTAAATGGAGGAAGGAGGCTCTCTTTAATAAATGGTGCTGGGAAAACTGGGTTGAAACATGCAGAAGAATGAAACTGAACCACCTTATCTCACCAGAAACAAAAATCACCTCCAAATGGATCAAGGACCTGGATGTTAGACCAGAAACTATCAAATACTTAGAGGAAAACATTGGTGGAATACTTTCCCACCTAAACCTCAAGGGCATCTTTGATGAAACAAACCCAATTGCAAGGAAGACTAAAGCAGAAACACACCAATGGGATTACATCAAATTGAAAACCTTCTGCACAGCCAGAGAAAATATCATACAAAGAGACCCCTCACAGAATGGGAGATCTTCAAATGCCATACATCAGACAAGAGTCTAATCACCAAAATATACAAAGAGCTCAGCAAACTTAGCACCAAAAAAGCAAATGACCCCATCCAAAAATAGGCAGAGGATATGAACAGAACATTCATTACAGAAGAGATCCAAAAGGCTAACAAACACATGAAAAATTGCTCCAAGTCGCTGATTGTCAGAGAAATTCAAATAAAGACAACATTGAGATACCACCTTACTCCTGTGAGAATGGCATACATCAAAAAGGACAACAGCAACAAATGCTGGAGAGGCTGTGGGGACAGAGGAACCCTTCTGCACTGCAGGTGGGAATGTAAACTGGTCCAGCCTCTGTGGAGAGCAGTCTGGAGAACTCTCACAAGGCTAGACATGGACCTTCCATATGACCCAGTAATCCCTCTCCTAGGGATATACCCCAAGGACTCCATAACACCCACCCAAAAAGAAATGTGTACTCCTATGTTCATAGCAGCACAATTCATAATAGCTAAAGCCTGGAAGCAATCCAGGTATCCAATAACAGATGAGTGGCTAAGAAAGCTGTGGTACATATACACAATGGAATACTACGCAACTATTAAGAACAATGAACCCTTTTTTAACCCATCTTGGATGGAGCTAGAAGGATTTATGTTAAGTGAGCTAAGTCAGAAAGATAAAGGTAAGTATGGGATGATCCCACTCATAAACAGAAGTTGAGAAAAGAACAGAAAGGGAAGCCAAAAGCAGGATTTGACTGAATTTGGAGTAGGGTACCAAAGTAAAAACCCTGGGTTGAGAGTGAGGGTGGATGTTCAGCTTTACGGGGTGTGGGGGGTGCAGGTGAAGGGAGGGGTGGGACAGAGTCTTTTGATGGTGGGAATGGTGTTTATGTACACTCCTATCCATTTGTAGTCAGATAAATCACTATTTAATTAGTATGAGAGGGGAAAAATTGATAGAATGTCTCAAACTTTTTAAATCACAGACTATGGGCCCCAGATCACATCAAATCGATGGGAGTTTACAGTCAACAATATTTATACCCCTTCCCCATATTAAGGAGCTACTCTCTTCCCTTATCCAGCTTTCTGGTCCTTCTGCCAGCCATGACATCACCTCCCCAGACAATAATTAGGATCCACCTGCATATCAGATTTCAGGCCCAGGCAAAAAAACAAATAAACAACAACAAAAACCCAAACAAACAAACACTAGTATAGTCACAGGCCCTTTGGAATATAACTAAAATATGCCTCCTAGCCATCTACAAAACAGATAGCCCCCCTCCCCAACTCTTCACCTGCACTATTTCAACCTTTAGGTCCATGATCGGTCAACAAATTCTTTGGCTTTGTATGTTAACTCTCTTTTCAGCTACCAGGTTCCAGATGCTAGCATGATGTTGACCAGACTTCCCTGGACAGACAACCCCACCAATGTGTCCTGGAGCTCTGCTTCTCCAGAGCCCTTCCCCACTAGGGAAAGAGAGAGACAGGCTGCAGGCTGGGAGTATGGATCAACCTGTCAAAGCCCATGTTCAGTGGGGAAGCAATTACAGAAGCCAGACCTTCCACCTTCTGCATCCCACAATGACCTTGGGTCCATACTCCTAGAGGGTTAAAGAATAGGAAAGCTATTAGGAGAGAGGATGGGATACAGAGTTCTGGTGGTGGGAATTGTGTGAAGTTGTAGCTCTCTTATCCTATGGTTTAGGTAATCTTTCCTTTTTAGAAATAAAAAATTTAAAAAATATGGCTGAATTACATTATTTTGGACTCTTATAAATTGCTTTTTAAGCTGTACTTTACCTGTAGCATAAGTTCCAGTGAAATTTAGAGGTAAATTTGCTGTATGAAAACTGATTATTAGTCAAAATATATCTCAGCTTGGTATATGTATTAGCTAATAAAATAGTTAATGGTATTGGTAAAAGTTAGCTCTTATCTTTTACTTGGGATAATTTTTTTCTAAAAAACGTGTTTGAATGTATTCCACAATTAAAAGTACACAATTGTCATGTGCGTTTGTTTCGATCTATCCAGACCAAACATCTGCAAGACTAGCTCAAAGAGAAAATGTTGCTATTACATGTCTTATATTTTTGAAGAAAGTAGGTTTTAAGTAGCCCCTAATAATATAGGTATAATATATACAAAACTCAAGCCTGTATTTTTAATGAAATATAATTATTTTTCATTCATACTATTAAACTATTTTTAAAACAAAATTTGTCTTTATTTATTTACTGGATAGAGACAGCCAGATATCAACAGGGAGAGAGACAGAGACAACACATTGTTTCACCACTGGCAAAGCTTTGCCCCCTACAGGTGGGGGCCAGGGGGCTCGAACCAGCGTCAAACCAGTGTACCAGTGTCCTTACACATGTGTGCTCAACCAAGTATACCACCCCTTACTAACCTAATTTGCATAGTTTGTTGTGAAATGCTTTTGAGAAAGACTGATATTCAGTGATGAAATCTTGCTGGTTTAAAGGTTTTAAAACACAGCTAGCAGAAATCAATATAATATATAGTATTTAATAAGAATAATGGTATTTGATACTCACTCTAATTCCAGGAAACCCAGGAGGACCAATGCTCCCTACAAGTCCCTGTGTAAAAGAAGCAAGAAAGCTATTTAAACATTATTCCAAACTGCTAAGGACAGTTTGGAAAAAGTGAAGTCAAAGTTTTTTAGGAAAAAAAAAAACATCAAATTTTACCTTTACCTACAGCTGACTTCTGGAATTCCCCTACTCTTATGAATCTTCCTAAGTGAGAAAAATCTCCGGTGGTTATTTATATTCTTCGAGTGTGCCTCTGGCCGCATGCTAAGATAGTGCCCTACTCAGGAGGAAGATTTGTCTCTGGCTCTTACATAGCCAGTAAGGGATGTATCCACATCGGTAGCCCACAGGAACGTATGAAATGACTAGTGGTCAGTGTGTTAGAATCAGAAAGAACTTTTTCAGACTGTCAACTTATGGCCCAGTAGGTGGTGCAGTGAATAGTGCTGGACCCTCAAGCAGTGGTGATCTGGACCTAGCACTCTCTTTTCCTTTTTTTAAAAAAATATTTATTATTTATTCCCTTTTGTTGCCCTTGTTGTTTTATTGTTGTAGTTGGTATTGTTGTTGTTATTGATGTCATTGTTGTTGGATAGGACAGAGAGAAATGGAGAGAGTAGGGGAAGACAGAGAGGAGGAGAGAAAGAGAGACACCTGTAGACCTGCTTCACTGCCTGTGAAGCGACTACCCTGCAGGTGTGGAGCCAGGCCTCAAACCGGGATCCTTATGCTGGTCCTTGTGCTTTGCGTGGCCTGTGCTTAACCCGCTGTGCTAACACCCGACTCCCTAGTACTCTCTTTTTCAATCAAAGAAGAAAAACAAAAATTATTATTGAAAAAAACACCAACTCTTTTGAAATACATAATATGTGTTCACACTGTTTTGATTTAGATTTTAATTAAAGTAAAATTAATGTATCATGGGGCCAGGCCATGGCACACCTAGTTAAGTGCACACATTACAGTGCACAAGGACCTGGGTTCAAGTCCCTGGTCCCCATCTGCCAGGGTGGGGGGGAAGCTTAATGAGTGGTATAGCAAGGCTGCAGGTGTCTCTCTGTCTTTCTCCCTATCTCCTCCTCCACTCTCAATTTCTCTCTGTCCTTATCCACAATAAATAAATAATAAAAAATTGAAAAACAAAATAAATGTATCTATTTCTTTTACAACTTTTTGAGGAACAACTGATATGCAAATGCAAAATTATTCTCTTATGTGTAAAGTTCCATCTATGTTAATGTAGAAACGATGAGAATTGCAATATGGGTGTCTCTCTCTCTCTTTTTAACCCGGTGGCTTCTCAGCTCTGGCTTATGGTAGTGCAGCGGACTGAGCCTGGGATTTCAGAGCCTCAGGCATGAGTCTGCATAACCATTATGCTATCTACTCTCACTTCTTTAAATTCTCTATATTTCAGTTCTCTTACTTATGAAACAGGAATAATATTGAGTCTGTTGCAAAGATCACGATGAACATGACTACATAATATTTTGAAAATTTCCATAAAGAACTATGCAAGTTGTAAAATCTTATATTTACATAAGACTGTGAAATACTTATGCAAATAGGAGATTTCTAGATCATCAGAATTTTTCCTGTTGTCTTTGTTATGTCTATGTGTTTTTATAATGATTTTTGCTCCATTTCATGTCAGTGTTACATTATTTGCAATGTACAGGGTACATTAATAGTACTCCCCATTCCTTTATGGGCACTTGAAATTTGGTTTTGAAAAAATGGTATTGTATACCACACAGAATTATAAAGCAATAAACTAAAAATATCCAGTTATCCTTGCATTTTAAACATTTTAAAGAAACAAAGTAAGCCTCAATAAGCATATTTTATATAGAAACAGATTTGAAAAAGAAAGGTTTTAATGTAGAAATCCAAGAAACCATAGGTAGGTATTCAAGTGACAAAAATACTTAACAAGGCTCTATTTATATTAGTGATGAAAATAAATGCATGGTATTTTTAAAGTAATAGTCACTATTATGCTTGAAATAGGAAGTTCTCTAGAATGACAAGGAAAAAAAGTTAAACACTATAATATCACTCGAGTTGTTAATATTTTATTTGGAAATCAGTTCTAATCTTTTATCCAAGTCTTATGACAAAAATGATTAAATTCACTCAATAAGCATATAGTGTTACTTTAAGCATAAGTAACTTAAATGTGTAAATATAAAATCCATTCTAGATTTCAGCTAGAGGATTTTGTGTTTATTCTAGTTGATCATAAAATCTTATGAAATTTATCTGTACCTAGTATAGATTGAAGAGTTAGATATTAGATGTTCTTTCAAAAAAGTAAGTATTTCTATCTAGGGTAAAAAATAAATGCCAATCTCTCATCATTCTTTGATAACATAATTAAACTCATTAAAAAAAACAGTAACTTTCTCATCTGAAGATTGATATAGTAATAATTCCCAGGGAGTAGGATTTCTATAAAATCTTGAAACCCAAGAGATCAGTGCCAAGTCTAAGTTAAAAAAAAAAAAAAAAGAACACTAAGTACATAGTTGTTAACATGAGGTTTGTGAGTACCTAATGTGAAGTCAGTAATGTGTGCCTATCTCAGAGATGTTATTGAAGCAACCTTGTGGTCAACACACCAAAGTTTATGGTTATCTATCAACATCAGAGTGTATTTGCAATGGTTCTAGCTTATTGTTCATGTTTAAAGTCAAACTAGCTATGCACCGTGATCTGTCTGAAGTATTATAAACAGGGAAGTCAGGGCGGCATTGCTAGTTACTTTGAAATCTGAGTGAGGTGGGACCATCACAATTTACTCACAGGACTGCCATCAAGACCAGCGGAGCCTCTTTCTCCAAAGTCACCTGGAAAGCCCTGGCCCAGGGAAGGAGGAAACAATATGTCAAAGTCCAATCAATGTAAATAAAAAATCCACTGTTGCTTGTTTTATGATAGGAAATATTTATGTCCTAATCTCTAAATTCTAAATTTCTAAGCTCTATAATCTAAATAAAATTTTGTCTCACCTAATAGTTCATGGATTTTGTTAAGTACAGGATGCCTGTGTTATATAAAACGATTTCACATGCCACACAATATATACAGAAAGCTAACTGGAATAAAGTCAAAATGTGTTCATCATTGTGTAAAGAATTTCTGATGGAGGGGGCCTGGGGGTAGTCCACTGGGTTAAATTCACATAGGAAATTAGTGCAAGGACCTGCAGAATAATCACGGTTTGAGCCCCCACCTCCCCACTTGCAGGGGTGTCACCTTGCAAGCGGTGACGCTGGTCTGCAGGTGTCTATCTTTCTTTCTCGCTTTCTAGCTCCCCCTCCTCTCTCTATTTCTCTCTGTCTTATCTGAAAAAATATATATAAAGTCTCCAGAAGCAGTGGTTTTATAGTGGAGGCACCAAGCTCCAACGATAACCCTAGAGGCAAAAAAAAAAAAATTACTGATGGATTTTTGAGTGGCCAATGTATCAGTTATTTCAAACTAATACTATAGTCTAAACAGAACAAAATGACTAGTAAAATTAAGCATATACTTAATACATTTTCTATGACTTAAGGGTTTTACATACTCTGTTATATAAAAATGACTTCAGTTCTTCCCAGAAGCAATAAACTTTAATATCCTTACTCTGCAATTGAGTAAATTAAAGCACAGAGAGAGTAAGTCACTAGCACCCTTTGACGATGTAGGACTGAGATGTGAATGAAGGCACTCATACTCTTTCTACTAAGCTATGCTGAATACTTTTTAAAGAATATTTTATTATTTATTTATTCACTTTTGTTGCCCTTGTTTTATTGTTGTAGCTATTATTGTTGTCGTCATTGTTGGATATGACAGAGAGAAATGGAGAGAGGAGGGGAAAACAGAGGAGAGAAAGACAGACACCTGCAGAGCTGCTTCACTGCTTGTGAAGCAACTCCCCTGCAGTTGGAAAGTCAGGGATCAAACCGAGATCCTTATGCTGGTCCTTGTGCTTCGTGCCACAAGCGCTTAAACTACTACCGCCTGACTCCCTTATGCTGAATACTTTAACTCATCACGCCAGGACATAATAGAAGAGGAAAGAGAAATCAGTTAGATGCAATTTTACTTAAGAAAATATAATACGCACAAACACAGTAAAAATAAATATGTTGTCATTGAAAATGAAGCTTCCCAGTAATGTAATGAAAATTCTACATTGATGGCAGCTGAGCAGTGGAGCAAACGGTTAAATGCACATAGCACTAAGCTCAAGGACCCAAGGAAGGATCTGGGTTCCAGCCTCTGGCTACCTACCTGTGGAGAGGGGAGACACTTTACAAGCAGCCAAGAAGGTGCAGGTCTTTCTCTCTCATTGTCTACCTCACCCTCCCCTCTCAATTTCTCTCTATCCTATCAATAAAATAGAAAAACTGGCTACCAGGATCAGTGGATTTGTAGTGCTGGGACCAAACCTCAGTGATAACCCTGGAGGCAAAAAAAAAAAAAAAAAAAGTCTACACTAAAAAACTATGAGAGATTGTTAAGTACATATTTCCTTAATATAAATTTCATTGTAAACCAACACAACTACTTACTTTCTCTTACTTTATGTTACAAAGTTTTTTTTTTCTAAATAAGGACTATAGATAGGATTTATCAACTTTAAAGTTCATTTTTAAAAGGTTCCTTTGAAGCGGTTCATACACCTTATTGTCAAAGTTTTAGTAACATACACTTTTAAACACAAAACAAAAAAATAAAAGTCTATCATTATATACCTTTGAATAATATATTTTAATAGAACACCAAAGAAATGACTGCTTCACTGCTACAAAAATAAAATGAATGGGCTAAGTTTAAAAGATGATTTAAGAATGAAAAGAAATATATTTTAAAGACACAGTTAACTGGTATTAAACGAATTTGCCTATTCTACAATCAGAGGATAATGCAAGAGCCGTCTGTGTGGATAAACAAATTGGAACCATAGCCCTTTCAAAGTCAGTTGAAGTTCAGGCAGGCATTTTGCTTTCCTTGTCCTTGAAAGTCAAAGTCTGTTGTCAACAAGTTCACTAATCTGCAATACATCATTCTGTTTGGTATGAGCTAATCTGGATATCTTAGAGAATTTATGATGTACAGTTAATGTAAAAGTAAAAGAAAACATTGTATTAAGTCATGTATACATAAGGGATGTTTAATTTTTTTTTTTTTTTGATAAACCGTAAATTGAATTTCCAGAAACCTAAGTGCAACAGTAAGGAATAGGGAACTCATTCCATGGTCTCCTAAATGTGCAATTTCTAAAATAAGGAAGTGCACAGAGGAAGAAACTAGTAGAGTGGGAGCTAGGGCTGGGAGCTATGGAAGAGAAATTAGGAGTAACTACAAAAGGCTACAGCAAGGCTTCTTCCTGGTGTAATGAAATGTTTTGAAAGTAGTGTGTGAAATTAATGTGGTTTTATGATATGCTAATTTATATCTCAATAAAGTTTTTCTTAAAAAATTAAAGAAATAATCAGTCTGCACAAGCAGCAGGATTTCTCAAAAGATCCTTGGAGACTAACTTGGGATTGAATGGAAGGATTTGCTTTATATTTTCCCTCCAGTGATATAGCTGGGGCTTCATGCCAGCACTATATGAAATCACTGCTCCTGGAGGCCACTTTTTCTTTTTCTTTTTTTTTTTTTTTACTTCTATTTTATTGGATAGGACAGAGAGAAATTGAGAAGGGAGGAGGAGAGGGAGAGGGAGAGGGAAAGATAGACACTTGTAGATCTGTTTCACTGCTCATGAAACATCCACCCCTGAAGGTGGGGAGCGGGGGCTTGAACCCAGGTTCCTTGTGCATAGTACTGTGTGTGCTTAACAGGGTGCACCACAGCTTAGCCTCCTATATTTGCTATTCACTTGTTTGTGATATTCAGGCTCCTATAAAGTTCAGAGCACAGATCCAGTTTCTGTCTTGCACTAATCTAATGATGGTACCACTTTCAAACACTAAGATCAAATGAAGTCCTCTAGATTTTCTGTGCCTACATAATTATGTAGAGTTACTCTTTAGATTACTCAGATGCAACAATCTATTTGATAGCACACCTGAATGTCTTCAAACAATGGAACAATTACTGCTTAATCCAGTAGAAATATTTATTCTATCTCTACAAGGAAATTAGATAAGCAGTTCATATAAATCAGGGTACTACATGGACTAAAATAATTATAAAACACTAATTACATTTATAGAACCTTTAAAAGTAATGTGAAGCTTTTATGTTATAAACGACAACACACTTTGTTCTTTCACAAAGAACAGAAAATTAGAATCCACATAGTTGATCTAAATCACTACCATAGAGGACATACATACCAAACAAACATTACCAATAAAAACAGAAAGCCAGTTTTTTTCCCCCCAGACAAGGCAATAAAAAGTGATGGTTAAGAACAAAGGATTAACTCTCACTATTACACAGCACAAAAAATGTTGATATTTTGAAATCCTTTACAAAAGCAAGACAGCAAATGTTATAGGCAAAGGCTAGGGTGTGAAGTACTCTGTAAGAATTCAGTCTCCTCCTACCTCTTTCATTTCCTCACAGTTAACACCATTTAATTCATATTTCTAGGGTTAACCATGCCTTGATATTTGGGACTTTATTTCTCTGTTTGTTTTGTTGTTGCTGCTGGGGTTTCATCATTCTGGGCTTACTTTTTCAGACAAAGACATCAAAATAACAAAGCTTCCTCCAGTGCAGGTAAGCTCAAATGTAGCTTGCAACGCAGCACACTATTCAGGTGAACTATTTTACCAGCTCAATTTATTTCCTTTAAAATTATTTGTTTTTATTGGATAGAGAAAGCAAGAAATCAGTGAGGGACGGTGGGGATAGAGAAGGAAAGAGACAGAAAGATAGCTGCTTCTCCACTCCTGTAGCTTTCCTCCTCCACACTGGGGGCTTGAACTTTGGTCCTTGCACACTGTAACATGTGTGCTCAAGCAGGTGCACCACCACCTGACACACACACCCCAGTTTATTTACTTTTAATCCTGCTCAGGGGCGTTACACATGCAATACTCAGCAGCCTTCTCTGGAGTCAATTTTCTCATTTTTGGGGGGTGGGTGAGGGAGAGGAAATGAAAAGGGAGAGAGAGACACAGAAAGATAAGACATCACAACACCACTCACAGTGCTCCCATGTGATACTGGCGATTAAACACAAGGCTTTGTGCATGGTAGTGGTGCCTGGTAAGTTATATATGAGGCCAGTATTAACTTCAAACTAAGGTAGTAATCTAGGGAATGGGGGGGGGGCTAGTTATGTTCTCAGACACTTAGTATAAAGTCAGGTTTATTATTAAGCCAATTATGATTTGGACTGAAGTTATTAGATTCAGACTCCTAGATTATTCTTAAAAACTAGATAACTACCCTAAAAGTGACTGCCTGCCCACGTTTTCACCTATTAGGATCTATGTTTATGAAAGCAGACTGCCTGGACTTCCCCTTAAATAATAGCCTGTAGTTAATCATGTGTTTCTTTTCTGAGCACCTGTCTGAAGCTTAAAGATGTGTCTAGTTCAAAGTCTTGCATCTTGTAAAATTATAGTCAGAGGTCCATAGTTACTGTACACCATACCCAGCAAAGTGGAATCTAGACAATATATATTTTTTCCCTGAAAGAAGCAGATCACTTTAAAAAGTTAGTGAAAATTTTTCATAATGCTCTAGTAACAATAGTAATTTCTTTATGCTCACATTTAGGACAAACTTTTGCTGGTACAAAGAAAACACTGTCTCAGAATTCTTCAACAAATGAATGTAACACCACTGTGCAATATTTAAGAAAGTCTTGGGCTAAGGATAGAAACTAACAACAGATGTCTAACAGTAGGACTTTATATTCTGAAATTCTAGCATTGGAGTTAGAAGCCAAAATACAGTTTACTTTAAATAGAATCATCTAAAAGTCAGATGTATAAAAAAGAAGAGACATTCCTTTCTATAATTAGGAAAGTAAACATTGGTGAAATGTAGGAGCACTTTTTCTCTTCTTCCAACTTTAAATGTAATATAATTTTATTATTCATGCATTACTACTCTCAGGTCTACAAAACTCCTTAGGGAAAAAATTCCTGTATTTTTTCCCTTTAAATTTTTTTATTAGCAATTCAATATTGATTTACAAAATTACATGTTGACAGGGGTATAATTCCACACTCTTCCCACCACCAGAGTTCAGAATCCCAAGTCCCTCCATTGCAAACCACTGAGGTTTTCACAAGTTGCAGACATGGTTAACTGTCATCTCTGAAACTATCTGTCTACATTTGTACATAATTGCCCCCTCTTATTTGAGGTCCAGTGCTCTCTTCCTCTCCAAGCTACACATCACCCTACTACCACATCCAAATATCTCTCTCCTTTTCATGCCCTCTCTCTGAGACCTGATGGAGCTGGAGTTCAGAGCCCTCTTATGCTCTTCCTCTTATCACTTCTCTCCCACAGAAAGTATGGTCCAAAGTTGTTTTGGGGGTTCAGAAAGTAGGAGTTCTGGCTTCTGTAATTACTTCCCTGCTGGATTTGAGTGTTGGCAGGTTGATCCGTACCCCCAACCTGCAAAACCCTGTATTTTGATAAATAGTTCTTTCTCTAGGTGCTGTAGAGAGTAAATCCTATCTTTAACATTATGTTTATTTTCAATCCCAGAAAGCAGTTCTAGCATATATATTTCTTTCACATTTGTGAAGCCACATAAGTTTCCATAACAAATTTGGTACAAGAAACAACTGGTTAAATTAATCTGGGAAACCTTAAAATTCTTTAAAAGATGAAGTTTGGGTACTGAATTTTTAAAAAAGAGTTACTTGGAACTAGGCAATACATAAAAATCTTAACAAATACATATGAATCCCCTCTTCCTACTCTTTTTTTTTTTTTTTACCAAGATTATTCTTTCCTACTATAAATCAGTGGCTGTCTTTATGTTTTAACAAATCTGGTTCATGTCAGATGTGTTCCAGGAAATAAAACATTTAAAATAGAAAAGCAGTCCTACGGTGTTTAAGAGTCTCCCGAGCATTAAAGACTGCCTACTATGTTGTTTTTGCCTGAGGTATCTGGAGAGTGAACTTGAGATGAACTCTAATGTCCACAGATAGCAAACAGACTGTCTATATCAGGGGTGAGGATCATCCAGCCCACAAGCCACAAAAGGCCTATGGAATCATTATTGTTTTGTTTGGTCCTGCCAAGGCAGCCAGAACACATATTTGTTTGTTTATTGATTTATTTACAGAGGCAAAGATAGTGAAAGGGATGACCAAAATGAGACTTTCTTCAATGTGGTGGGAGCAAGGCTCTGACCTGGGTCGCTCATGTAGTAAAAGAAACATAGTCCAAGCGACCTACCTACCTCACTAGTCAAGTCACCAGAGATTTTTTTTTCATCACAACAGTTAGTAATAATTTTTAAGTTGAGGTGGTCAGGCGGTGGCACACCTGGTTAAGAGCACATATCACCATGCACAAGGACCCAGGTTCAAGTTCCTGCTCCCAAACTTGCAGGGAGAATATTTCATGTATGTGTGTTGTTGTGTGCCGCGGAGAAGAGAGAGAGGAGGTCTGGAGCGAAGAGGGAACACAAATCTTTATTTGCTCTGGCGTCTCAGAGTTGGGTGCTAGAGAGGCAGGTCAGGCCACGTGGAGGTAGTGAAAATGGCCACCTCATGCAGTAACCTTTCTTGCGTCTGAACACTGAAGTGAAGCGCTGGCAAGAGAACGAGGTGCGGAAGAAGAAGGGCTTTTATAGGAACAGCTTTTGCGAGAATGGGAAGGGGGAGGAGTAACCATAGCACTCTAGGATAGAATAATAACTCTCATGAGAATGGGAAAGGGGAGAAGTGACCAAAGCACTCCAAATATCGCAGGGAAATAGACAATGCCCTGAGGGCACAACATGGTGGAACAGGCACTCCAAGAATGTCCCAACTCTCGAGGGAACTAGCAGTAGCCTGAGGGGACAACATGACAGATGTGACTGCACAATTTCCCAGCAAATGTGAATGGTGAAACAGGTCTGCAGGTGTCTGTCTTTAACTCTCACTCTCTATTTTCCCTCCTTAATTTCTTTCTGTCCTGTCAAATAAAAATAGAAAGAAAAATAAAAAAGGAAAAATAAATGGCCACCAGAGAGGTGGATTTATAGTGTAGGAACCAAGCTCCAGCGATAACCCTGGTGGAATAAAAAAAAATTCAGTTGGTAATATTTTACTTCTTTACTGGGGGATTAATGGTTTACTGTCAACAGTAAAATATAATAGTTTGAACATGTATAACATTTCCACATAACATTTCAACCCCCACTAGGTCCTCCTCTGCTATCATGTTCTGGGACCTGAACCCTCCCCCCAACGCTAGAGTCTTTTATTTTGGTGCAATACACCAACTCCAGTCTAAGTTCTGCTTAGTGTTTTCCCTTCTGATCTTGTTTTTCAACTTCTGTCTATGAGTCAGATCATCTTATATTCACCCTTCTGTTTCTGACTTATCTCACTTAGCATGATATCTTCAAGCTCCATCCAAGATGAGGTAAAGAAGGTTAATTCACCATTTTTAGTAGCTGAGTAGTATTCCACTGTGTTTATATACAACTTACTCAGCCACTCATCAGTTGATAATTTTGGATGGCCTATAAATAAATAATGTTATAAATATACAAATGGACCTTAGCAGAAAAAAAAGGTTCTGAGCTTCTGCTTTTGGGAACCCTCATCTTCAAAGTATGATTTTATCAAAGATAACTAGCATCCCATGATTGTCCTCTAATATTAACTGGCTCTTAGGATTTTGATCCAATTATAACATATAAAGAGTGAAGGACAGGAAAGGAAGAGGTATGAACAGTAGTATCTCAAAATCCAAAAGCATGAATGCATACATTTGACAAATATGTAACTACTAGATGAGATTTTGACTTCTTTATGTATTTATTTTAATTTAATTTAATTTTACCACTAGGGTTGTCACTGCCCCTCAATTCACCTACCTACAAATCCACTATGCCTGGTAGCCATCTCCCCCCCTCTTTTCTTTCTATTTCTATTTGACAGGACAGAGAGAAATTGAGAGAGGAGGGAGGTAGAGGTAGAGAAAGAATGACACCTGCAGAGCTGGTGTTTCTCCTGCAGGTGGGGAGCCGGAGCTTGAACCTGCATCCTTGTGTTTTGTGTTGTTGTTTATTTTTACCAGGGTACTTCTCAGCTGGGTTATGGTGGTGGTGCAAGATTTTGACTGTGAAACCTTGGAGCCTTTAGCATAAGACTTTTTGCATATTCAATATGATATCTACCTTCCCACCACTTCAAAAGTAATTGTGGTTAATACATCATTCTAAGATCTCCAAATTTTAAAGTATCTTATAATATAAGGATTAAGAAAAATAGTCTTTGCAAAAAAAAAAATCCTTCGCATGGCAGAAAACCTTTAAGTAAGAGTGGCCAGTGAAGTGGCAGAAATGGTAGTGTAGAACTTGTAAGCATGAGGACCTAAGTTCAATTCTCTGTGCACTAAGTATGCCACTCTTACCAGGAACCTCATCAAATAAATGAATAAACATTAAAAATTGTAATTAAGGAACAAATACATTTTCTAAGTAACTACTATTTTATACTATTTGATTTCCAAAATATACCAAATTCCTCACAAAACCAGTGTTAGGTGAAAAAACAAAACACATTGCACTGCAAAAATAAACTCAATCCCTAAACACTAAAGAAATGTAATGTTTTATCATGGTGGCAAAAGTGCGTGAGGAAGTTAAGATTTTAAATGATTTTTAACAGTAACTTATTTGAAATTTTCATATCGAGGCTAAGTAATGAATAACACTTGAGTAATCAAAGTAATCTTTTTGAAAATGCATATGCATTTTCGGTTTAATTCATAAAGTGCTTACACTGCCAAGGAGACTTAATATCTACCCTGTGATTTCACTTCAAAAAATACAGAAATCACTACGAAGTTGGTGGACGACAACTCAATCCCATTACTAGTGTTTCCTCAGGGAAGTAAGGGATCATTTTTCCAGCAGAAAGAGCATATGATTTATAACAACATCTTTTCAAACCTAAACTTGGCAATACTACTAACTCACTGTACGCTCCCAGTCAGGAAGCCTTTAATATGTTTGTGCTACATGTCTAATATATTTCTAAAGTATCTGCATCAAACACAGAATTGTTTTGATGCAGGCTAGGAAAAAAAAAAGTAGTTGGGTCCAGGTAATGATGCACCTGGTTAAGCACACACATTACAGTGCACAAGGATCTGGGTTCAAGCCCTGCAGGAGGAAGCTTCATGAGTGGTGAAGCAAAGTTGCAAGTGTCTCTCTGCCTCTCTCACTCTCCCTTCTCAATTTTCCTCTGTCTCTATCCAAGAATACATAAATAAAATTAAATAATTAAAGTCCAAAGAAGTTCTTTAGGATTGCTATTTTTAGAAACCTAAACTTGGATTTGAATGTTTATTCTGGGGGGTTTGAGTCCTGGACCACATGGGATCACCATGGTACTAAGTAACGGAAAACCCACAAATGATGGAATGATGTTGTGATATCTTTCATTCCCAGTCTTTCTCTCTGCCTGAAAAAAAGAATGAAAATATAGGTCTACCCCATCATCTGGGGCTCTAGTCAAAGAATCCTTGGATACCCACATAGACATAATGGGCCTAGCCCTCAAATAGATCTCTGTCTCCACCATCATTGGTCACTTCCCTCAGGAACAGCATCATAATAAGTCCTCCTGTGGGCCTCTCCAGGACCTTGCCCTCAATGTAGGACAGCCTCCGAAGGGAGGCTGGGTCAACCTACTGTGTCACTCGAGGAAGACTGGTCCTGAAATGAGTGCAGCCTAGAATGATCCTGGCTGTGACCAGGGACTGTGAGATCAGACTGACAGGGATGCAGAGGTTACACAGGCTCTTGTGCTAAATATGAATATATATGGGTTCTAGGCTTATATAGATGAGGTTTAAAGTTAAATGTATTTATATACTTTCCTCATATTTGGGAGCTACTCTTTGCCCTAACCTAACTTTCTAGTCCTGTCCTCTACTCTGACGCCATAGTCCCAGACAATACTTTTTTTCTTCTCTTCCAGAAAGTAGTTTCAGTCCACCTGCACGTTATCTGTCAGGCTCAGGCAAAAATCACTACAGTCATGGGCCCCTTGGAACCTCCTAAAAATAGATTTCCTAGTTCTTCCTACATGAAAACACCAAATCTCATCTGCTCTATTCTTACCTTTAGGTTCCTGATTATTAAACAATTTTTCCTGCTTTATAACTTACTGCTTTTAAGCCACCAAGCTGTAGATACTAACATGTCATCATCCTGACTTCCCTGACTTCACCAGTCTGTCCTGGAACCTCACCTCCTCAGAGCCCTGCCCCACTAGGGACAAATAAAACAGGCTTGGGGTATGGATTGACCTACCAATGTCCATGTTCAGTGGAAAAGCAATTACAGAAACCAGACCTTCCATCCTCTGCATCCCCTAAAGAATTTTGGTCCATACTTCCAGAGGAATAAAGAATAGGGAAGCCTTCCTATGGGATATAGAACTCTGGTGGTGGGAATTGTATGGAATTGAACTCATCTTATTGTACAATTTTGTTAATCATTATTAAATCATTAATAAAAAATAAAGAAAGAAAAGAAATACAGACCTCGGAGCGATAAAAATAACACATGCACTAGGGACCAGACACTAATTTCTTTTAGTCCTGAATTTATATGTAAACATTTTTATATCATTTACCTTCACTGTTTTATACCATGTGTGATACAGAAAAGTGAAGTGATATATTTTAGCAATTTTTTGTCTTAGTTTCAAGACTTTAAACATCTTTCTTTCTCATGCTCTCTCTCTCTTCCTTTCTACCTCCCAATCCTCTTGTAATTTCTCTTTGTCACATAAAAAACAAAAAAGTAAATAAAATCTAAGTGTAAATTGTCATTTAAAATTTATAGTTATCTAAAAGTAGACACTAGCGTTCTCTACATTACACATTAAAATTACTTAAAACTTAATTGTATTTTCTTTTCATAAGACTGAGTACTATCTACTTATAACTTGAGAAAACAAATTGACTTAAGACACATACATAATTCAATGATTAAAATGGAGTGATCATGATAATGAAGTACATATTCTAATAATATTATTGTATATTAAAAAAACATGACTCCACACAGCAATGTCATGATGAAGCACCAACCACACTGCTACATTGATCTCAAATCAGGAGAAATTAAGAAGGAACAGTCTTTTGAGGCACATTTAGTGAAAAACTTCTAGATATGGGTAATCTTATTTAATTTTAATTTTTTTGGTATTATCCTTATTTATTGGATAGATATAGCCAGAAATTGAGAGGGGAAGGGGGGTAATAGAGAGGGGGAGCGATAGAGACACCTGCAGCCCTGCTTTATCATTCATGAAGCTTTCTCCCTGAAGGGGAGGACATGGGACATGAACTTGGGTTCTTCTACATTATAACATGTGTGCTCAACTAGCTGCACTAGCACCTGGCCCTGATATGGGTACTTTTAGATTTCAACATCTTCAGATTTCTTTCACCTTCTTTCAGATGTGGTATTTCTATCATCCTTAGGGGATTCTTTAATATTTCTTTTGTATTTGATTATCTACTTCATATATAATAACAAAGGTAATAGATAATTTAATTGTCAAGAGAAAGTGGCCAGAATTGCATTTAGCTTAGTTCACAGTAAAGAGAGTGATGCTATTATTAAAAGATATTTTCCCTTTACTGTTATTAAAATAATAATAACTGACCATCCTTCTTAAATACTTTTGGTTTTGTTTCTAAGAGATATTGGGGAAAGGGCTGGGTGGTGGCACATCTGGTTGAGTGCACATGTTACAATGTGTATGGATCTGGGTTCAAGCCCCCAGTCCTCACCTGCAGGAGGAAAGCTTCATGAGTGGTGAGATAGGTGTACAGGTGTCTCTCTCCTTCTCTATATCCCCCTTCCTCTTGATTTCTGGCTGTCTCTATCAAATAAATAAAGACAGTTAAAAAATTTAAAATAGCTGTTAAAAAAAGAAATATCGGGAAAAGAACTTAGAGCCTTGTGCAAGAAGAGTACTACTGAGCAGTCTCCTGAGTCTGATATTTTATTTATTTTATTTTATTTATTATGAGTCTGATCATTTAAAGGAAGGGATAGGGAAAGGGGAAAATGGGAGGGGGAAATGAAAACAGATATATATATATAGAGAGAGAGAGAGGGAGAGGGAGAGGGAGAGGGAGAGGGAGAGGGAGAGGGAGAGGGAGAGGGAAGCAGAAAACAGCACCATTCCACCATCCATGGACCTCCTGGTCCGGTGGCATCTATGATGTTCCTACATGGTGCTACAACTCAAATCCAGGGCCTCAAGATTGTTAAATTATGTACTCTGTTAGGTGATCTATCTCTAGGCCCTGAAATGTTAATCACACAAATTAAAATACAAGTGCCCATAATGTATAATATCCCATGTTAACACAATCACCTTTACTTAATGCTAAAACTATGTAAAGATGATTTTACTCATACTATGAACAACATGTGGGGAACATATGTTATACATAGATAATAGCCTAGACCATTCTCTAAGGTCAGTTCTGTCATAACTTGATGTGCGACTCTATCTCATTTTAAGTGTGGCAACTTACTATTAGGCATGACCAAATCGTTTTGTGGTAAAAACAAGGAAAAGTACATATAGATTATATGCTACATTACAGCATCAGACAGAATTTCTATTATGAATGCTTTTTAGGGAAAATGAAACACATGTGTTTTTCAAATGTATTCTTTCTAAGGATCTAAATATATTCCAAAGGCATATATTTTAAAGCAATAAAACGTTATAAATTGTGTGATGTAAGGAACAGGCAATCAAACAAGAATTCCATTCCACTTATTGTTTCTTCATTGTTTTCTTGAATTCTCATTTTGGATTTAACAACATACTGTTGTATAATTTTATAACTCCCGATAGAGTAAAAACCAGAAGCTATTTATAAGTGTTCAAGAATAATTTTACAGCTCACTATAAAATAGGAAGCTAAGAAAAACCTATCTATTTCCAGGAAAATATCTATAAGACCAGTCATATCACTAAACAAAATAGGTAGTATCTTTTTTAAAATTTCCTTATTGGGGAATTAATGTATTATATTCAACAATAAATATAATAGTTTGAACACACATAACATTTCTCAGTTTTCCATATAACAATACAACCTCCACTAGGTCCTCTGTCATCCTATTTGGACCTGTATTCTCCCCCCCCATCCACCCCCCAGAGTCTTCTAATTTGGTGCAATATGCCAATTCCAGTTCAGGTTCTACTTGTGTTTTCTCTTCTGATCTTGTTTTTCAACTTCTGCCTGAGAGTGAGATCATCCCATATTCATCCTTCTGTTTCTGACTTATTTCACTTAACATGAAATTTTCTTTTTTTAAAAAATTTTTTATTTAAGAAAGGATTAATGAACAAAAACATAAGGTAGGAGGGGTGCAACTCCACACAATTCCCACCACCCAATCTCCATAACCCACCCCCTCCCATGATAGCTTTCCCATTCTCTAGCCCTCTGGGAGCATGGACCCAGGGTCGTTGAGGGTTGCAGAAGGTAGAAGGTCTGGCTTCTGTAATTGCTTCCCCGCTGAACATGGGCGTTGACTGGTCGGTCCATACTCCCAGTCTGCCTCTATCTTTCCATAGTAAGGTGTGTCTCTTTCAAGGCCCAAGATCGGCTGAAAACAGGGAAGTCACCGTTTTTAATAGCTGAGTAGTATTCCATTGTGTATATAGACCACAACTTGCTCAGCCACTCATCTGTTGTTGGACACCTGGGCTGCTTCCAGGTTTTGGCTATTATAAATTGTGCTACTAAGAACATATGTGTACACAGATCATTTGGATGGGTGTATTAGGTTCCTTAGGATACATCCCCAGGAGAGGAATTGCAGGATCATAGGGTAGGTCCATTTCTAGCCTTCTGAGAGTTCTCCAGACTGCTCTCCACAGAAGTTGGAACAATTTACATTCCCACCAGCAGGGCAGGAGGGTTCCTTTGACCCCACCACCTTCCAGCATTTGCTGCTATTGCCTTTTCTGATGTATTCTCACAGGAGTGAAGTCGTATCTCATTGTTGTATTTATTTGCATTTCTCTGACAGTCAAAGACTTGGAGCATTTTTTCATGTGTTTCTCGGCCTTTTGGATCTCTTCTACAGAAAATATTCTGTTTTCCCCCCATTCTTGTTTTTGAGTTTGGCAAGCTCTTTATTTATTCTGGTTATTAGCCTCTTCTCTGATATATGGCATGTAAAGATCTTCTCCCATTCTCATGGTCTCTTGGTTTGTGTAGTGGTTTCTTTTGCTGTGTAGAAGCTTTTTAATTTGATATAGTCCCACAGGTTTATGCTTACCCTGGTCTTCTTTGTAATCAGATTTGTTTCATTGAAGATGTCTTTAAAATTTATGCGGAAAAGAGTTCTGCCCCTATTTTTCTCTAAGTATCTGATAGTGTCTGGTCTAACATCCAAGTCCTTGATCCACTTGGAATTTAGTTTTGTATGTGGTAAAATATAGTGGTTCAGTTTCATTCTTCTGCATGTTTCAATCCATGTTTTCCAACTCCATTTGTTGAGGAGACTGCTTTCCCCATGTAATTGTCTGGGCACCTTTGTCAAAGATTAGATGTACATAGGCAAAATAGGTAGCATCTTAAGTGATAGATCATAGTGATTTTCAGAAAATAATGTGTAAGGAATGAAACACAGAATAACATATTACCAGTTTGAAGAATAGTTACGTATAATTAAATGAAATAGAAAAAAATAGTATAGTGTTAGAGAATAAGAAACAATGAAGCTTCATAAGCAGTGAGACAGTGTTGCAGTTCTGTCTCTGTCTCTCCCTCTTTATCCCTTTCCCCCCTCAATTTGTCTCTGTCCTATAAAAAAGGGGGAGTCCAAGCATGAAGATGTCTGAATAGAGATAATCTGTGTTTCCCTCTTGTGGCAAAAACATCACAAACCAAAGAAAAGAATAATCTGCATAGAAATCTTTCTGAACCTATATGAGCAGAGTTGCCACAGTGAGAGACAAGAGATGGCATCAAGGCAGAGAGGACAGAGAGAGATACTCATATCAGGTAAGATAGCCACCACCTGGGCAGCCAGTTACAATTGGGAAGACATTACTAAGATGTAGCATTTTTCCTGGGGGGGGGGAGGAGCATAGAGTGATTTGTACTAAACCCCAGAAACTCCAATCCTATAGTTAGTTCTATAATTTCAACACTGAACTGGGGGCAGGAAAGAGTAGGATATAAACCTTCTGGACAGCCCCACCAATGTGTTCTGGAGCTCCGCTTCCCCACTACAGAAAGAGAGAGACAGGCTGGGCATATGGATCAACTTGTCAGCACCCATGTTCAGCGGGGAAGCAATTACAGAAGCCAGACCTTCCACCTTCTGCATCCCACAATGACCTTGGGTCCATACTCCCAGAGGGATAAAGAATAGGAAAGCTATCAGGGGAGGGGATGGGATATGGAGTTCTGGTGGTGGGAATTATGCGAAGCTATACCCCTCTTATCCTATGGTTTTGTCAATGTTTCCTCTTTATAAATAAAATTTTTTTTAAATACATAAACCTTTTGGAAATGATGTCATCTTATCTTTCCTGCACAATTTTGATGGGGCCAGCTGTCTGAACCCACGTTATCTGCTTTCATAGTAAGAGACCCTGAGTAGTGCTCCAACTACCTTCAGCTAAAAGCTGAACCAACTCCACAGACATAAAGTACAGGGGGTCCGGAACTGATGGGGGCTGAGTCCCCAACCTGCTTTTCAACAAGCCCCAGCGCTAGTGTCTGAGTCACACAGTCTACCCCAACTGAGCACACAGGTGCCGCAGAAGACAAGCAACAGCAAACCCTAATTCTTAAACTCGCCGTTCACAACCTTCTAAAAACATAGCCTTTCAACTTTGCAATGTTTCTTGAAGGTAGATTAGATCAATATTAATGCAATTATTTAATAACTAAAGAAAATGAAAACTAGTTATGTCAATTGTTTTTTGCTTAGAATCACATAAAGGTGATAAAATTAAAAAAAAAACAAACGGAGTCTATCACTTCTGAATATAAATGCAGAATTCTCTCCTTAATCCTAAATTATTTTCATTGTCTGTCTGCTGCTCATTGAAGTTTTACTTTTTTTTTTATAGTCCTAGGGAAAGAGGGGAGTTTTAAGAGTAACGTCATGTTGATTTCTCATAGGAAAATTTGGTAGATTTGACCACACGAAAATTGTAGTGCTTTATATGTGAAAAAATACAGAACAAAATTTATGGCAACTGGAAAAATAGATTTAATATATAAAGGCAGTTACAGTTCTCAGTGCCCTTAGATAACATCAATCATCTTACATTCATAATAAAGCAAGCACAAAATTTTGAGTGTTTTTTGATATTACTGAGTAGGTTTTCACATTTCTTTCTTTCTTTTATTTTTGCCTTCAGGGTTATTGCTGGGGCTCTGTGCCTGCATGAAGAATTTGATTCTCCTGGTGGTCTTCCTATTTATTTTTACATTTATTTATTTATTGGATCCAGGGTTATCGCTGGGGCTCGGTGCCTGCACTACAAATCCACTGCTCCTGGAGGCCGTTTTTTTCCTCCATTTTTGTTGCACTTGTTGTTGTTATTACTGTTATTGCTGTTGTTGTTGGATAGGACAAAAAGAAATCAAGAGAGGAGGGGAAGACAGAGGGGGAGAGAAAGACACCTGCAGACCTGCTTCGCGGCTTATGAAGTGACACCCCCCACACACAGCAGGTGGGGAGCTGGGGACTTAAACAGGGATCCTTAAGAGGGTCCTTGTGCTTCATACTGTGTGCACTTAACCAGGTGGGCCACCACCCCACCCCGGCTTTCACATTTCTTAAAGTCTCTGTAGTGTTTCTTTCAGGGTTGGTGTGGTGGTAATAAATTTCTCTGTTGTTTGAGATGCTCTTTATCTCTCTCTTAATCCTGAAACCTAGCTATAGAATATTCTTGGCTGGGGATCTTTCCAAGTCAACATATTGTATGTTTTCTCATTGATACTCCTTTCCATCCTTCAGAGTTTCACCTGAGAAATCTCACCGTCTTACGCTTTTTCTCTTGCTGTTTTCATATTTGTCTCTTAATCTTGGATTTTATCATCTTAGTAGTAATTTGTCTTATTGTATATCTGTTTGGGTTTATATTCTTTATCATTTCTTGAGTCTCTTGGATGTGGATCTGAATATATGTCTCCATTTTCATTTTAGGAATGATGTTGGTATTATTTCTTCAAATATAAGTTCTGCTCTTTTTCCTCATGTTTCTTCTAGATGTTCTAAAATGCAGTTGTATCCCTTGATATCTTCCTGTGAAACTCATGTGTTGCTTTTGTTGTTTCAATTCTTTTTCTTCCCTTCTGCTTTATTTTTCATTGCTTCTACTTTTTCCTCCAGCACAATGATTCAGCCTTCAACTTCTACCATTCTATTTCTGAGCTCCTCTAATGTATTATTACTATTTTTGCCACTAGGGTTTTCAACAGGGCTCAGTGTCTGTGTGACTACAGCATTCTCAGAGCCTTCCTTTCCTTTCCTTTCCTTTCCTTTCCTTTCCTTTCCTTTCCTTTCCTTTCCTTTCCTTTCCTTTCCTTTCCTTTCCTTTCCTTTCCTTTCCTTTCCTTTCCTTTCCTTTCCTTTCCTTCCCTTCCCTTCCCTTCCCTTCCCTTCCCTTCCCTTCCCTTCCCTTCCCTTCCCTTTCTTTTCCTTTTTTCTTTTCTCTTTTCTTTTCTATCCTTCTTCTTATTTCTTTTTGATAAGATTGTGGCAGACAGAAATACAGATGGGGAAACAGAGAGGAATGACACCACAGCATCACTCCACCACTTATGAAACCCCCACCCCTTGTTCAAGCCCCCAATCCCCCTACCTGTGGGATAAAAGTTTCACAAGTGATGAGGCAGATGTGTAGGTGCCTCTCTGTCTCTCTCCTTCTCTATATCCCCTTTTCTCTCAATTTCTGGCTGTATCAAATAAATAAAGATAATTTTTAAGAAATTTAAAAAGTAGCTGCTAAAAAAAAAAGAAATGAACTTATTTAGAGAAAGGGATAGGGGAAGGAGATTTTACTAATAGAATCAACATAACATATTGATTATTTATATATTTTTGTGAAATCTTAGCTTCTTATATCCACTGCTATATTAAATGTATATAAGTTTTTTATTTAGTTATTTTAAAGTTGCCATCATATGTTTAGGTATTATTTGACAGACTGTCAATTGACAAAAATTAAACTGCTGAATGAAAGGTATTGTGGAAAACACATCAACAAATACATGCAGATTTTAACATGTAAGATATAAGCACATCAGTAGGTTATATTGTTTTATCTTATACCTTAAGAAATCAGAATCAAGTTACCTGTGTTCCCTTAAGACCCTTCTTTCCACGGACCCCAGGGACACCCTAGAATGTACCAATGCGAAAAAGTATTGAATTAATGAATGAGTTAAATACCATACTTTTTTTCTCCCTCTATGACCAGTTGATGAAGGATGTACAAAAGAGACGTAAATTGTTCTACAAACTAGTATGACATTAAGAAAAGATCAAAACTATTAATTTAAATGAAGTAGCCCCTTTTTTCTAACAGAATCGTGATATTCTTTTTCTAAGATGTATCCCATCTATATTTCCAAAGATCCCTTAAGCAATAGGTATTGGTCTAGGAGTAGACACTTGACCAAAGCAAGCATAACAAAGCAACCAATGTCTTCTTTCCCATACCTAAGGGACAATTACCTCCTCTCTGTCTTCTATTCTTGGCGGCTTGGCATAAACAAAACCACCTTTAACTCTTGTGCTAGAAATTTTGCAATCACATGGGAGAGCAACCTTAGAATAAAGCCAATATTGGGAAAAGGAAAGCAGAGAGAAAAAAAGAAGCTCAGTATCACACTGTGCCTAGACCATGGCAAACACGCAGATTTCTGGTCATGCACCAGGCGATTGAGGACAGTACTTAAATTCTCAGACTTCGGAGTCACAATGCCTCTGTTTAAATTCTGCCTTTGTTGTTATTACTGCATATGTTCTTAAATAAGTATTTCTGGCAGTGTGCATCACTGAGTTTTGTGAACATTAACACAGTCAGTTCATAGCAAGTATAGGTACTTTTAAATAACACAGGAACTGAGTATCAACCCACCCAGTGCAGTTAAAAATCTATACATAGGAGGCCAGGCGGTGGCGCATCTGGTCAAGTGCACACATTACAGTGCACAGGGATGCAGGTTCAAGGCCCTGTTCCCCACCTGCAGGGGGAAAGCTTCACAAGTGGTGAAGCAGTACTGCAGGTGTCTCTCTGTCTCTCTCCCTTCTCTATCTCCTCCTCCCCTCTCAGATTCTCTATGTTTCTATTCACTAATAAATAAATATGAATATTTTAAAAATCAGATACCTAAACACTGCAACTTACACTTTGGATTGATGTGTCTCTCCACTGTACCTTGCTCTGTGCTGAGACACACCCTCCAGGTACAGGCTTCCCTCCTGAGTGTCACTTAACCTGGTGCACCACTGGCCGACCCCCCACAAAAGCACTTTTTGAACCCCAATTATTGACTGTATTTTGCATGGTAAAGTACAAGACCTGTAGAAATTTTATATACAAATTAATTATTAATGAATTTTTAAAAAAATATTTATTTATTTTCCCTTTTGCTGCCCTGGTTTTTTATTGTTGTTGTAGTTACTATTGTTGTTGTTATTGATGTTGCTGTTGGATAGGACAGAGAGAAATGGAGAGAGGAAGGGTAGACAGAGAGGCGGAGAGAAAGACAGACACCTGCAGACCTGCTTCACCGCCTGTGAAGCGACTCCCCTGCAGGTGGGGAGCTGGGGCTCAAACCGGGATCCTTACGCCAGTTCTTGTGCTTTGCGCCACATGCACTTAACCCACTGAGCTATTGCCCAACTCCCATGAGTTGATTTTCATAGGTAGCTTTTTTAAATATTTCAAGTCATGCTTTTTAAACTTGAATTTTAATCAGTTAACCATATATAGATAGATATCACCTTACTTTCTTAAAGACAATTTTTGTTCAACTTGACTTGCCGCTGTCTTCATGACATTTAAATTTACGATCCTGTTCTCACTGTGCTAAGTGTATCACTCTGGAAATAAAACTTACTCTTTCTCCTTCAGTTCCCAGTTGTCCTGCTTCTCCAGGAGAACCAATGAAACCCTTTAATAAGCAAATAATCTTATATCAGTTCCCAAAAGACCTATTTCATTTTCTAATAGTTATATGAAATTGTAAGGGTTAAAAGTATGACGACATTTCACTCACATGACTGCTTCCCTCCCTCCAAAATAGAGATTTATCTTTACATTAAATCAAATGTAGAAGATATAATTTTTTTTATTTAAGAAAGGATTAATTAACAAAACCATAGGGTAGGAGGGGTGCAACTCCACACAATTCCCACCACCCAATCTCCATATCCCACCCCCTCCCATGATAGCTTGCCCATTCTCTAGCCCTCTGGGAGCATGGACCCAGGGTCGTTGAGGGTTGCAGAAGGTAGAAGGTCTGGCTTCTGTAATTGCTTCCCCACTGAACACAGGCATTGACTAGTCGGTCCATACTCCCAGTCTGCCTCTCTCTTTCCCTAGTAGGGTGGGTCTCTGGGGAAGCGGAGCTCCAGGACACATTGGTGGGGTAGAAGATATAATTTAAGATACTCTGGCTAATGAAAATCGGCCGGATCACACCCTTATCTTCACTAAGTTTTACGAAGGGTCGAGAAATACATGTCTATAATAACGAAAATGTAAAGCAGAATGGAAGGGGCAAAGGATTTTAAGAAACATAGAGGGGGAAGAATTCACTTTGATGTGGTATCAAAAGAGGCTTCACGAGAGACTAGCACTGGAGATAGACCTGACCCATATTTATTTCCTTCTACTAGCTCTTCACTGCTGGTGAACTCTCTCTTCTCCAGGTCAAGTGTGAAAGAGGAGAGAGTATTTAGAGAGAATGAAAAAAAAAAAGAAATCCCACAGCACCATTGCACCACTTGGGGAGCTTCTCCTCTGCAGGGGGGATTGCAAGTGGTGGTGGGAGGTGGAATCCAGGTCCTCACTCCTGTGTAGTAAGTTATGCACTCAACTACCTGAACTCTCTCCAGCCTCTGCAGGTGTTTCTTCATACCAGATCATTTGTATTATATTACTATCTCAGTCCTGTGTGAATATAATTTTTGCCTCTTCATCTCATTCATTATGATAGCTACAAAATGTGACCAGGAAAGTAGCTTAACTGACAAAGCACAGGACTTGTGGTTCTCAGTTAGATGCCCGGCAGGGCATGTACAGGAATGATGCTTTGGCTTCTCTATTTCCTATGAAATTCTATTTCTTGTGAAATAAACAAAATCAGTCTTTTACAAATACTACACATAGTTATTGAGCATATTCAAAAACATCAGCTATTGTACTAGGAGCTAGAGATTAGTGGTAAAAATTATATAAAAACTTACCACTATAAAATTGTATTCTGTTCCTTTAAATGAAAAACAAACAAACAAACAGGGACCGGGCAGTGGCACACCTAGTTAAGCAGACATATCACCATGTGTGCAAGGACCCAGGTTCGAGCCTCTGCTCCCCACATGCAGGGGGGACACTTCACAAGCTAGAAAGTAGGTCTGCAAGTGTCTATCTTTCTCTCTTCCTTTCTATCTCCCTATTTCTCTCAATTTCTCTATGTCCTATCAAGTAAAAAATAGAAAGAAAAAAATGGCCACCAGGAGCAGTGGGTTTGTTGTATAGGCACTGAGCCCCAGTAATAACCTTAGAGACACAAATAATAATAAGAAATAGAATCTATTAACCAAGTGTAGTGTTTTTAATGCAATGCTTGCATTGAAGGCTTCTAAGTCAACATGAAAAGTACAGGTATTTTGTATATTTCATTCCACTTTTATACCATGCATGTATAAGAAAATCATGACAATGCTTACTTACTCGTACACCTTTAGAACCGGGATTTCCCTGTGGTCCAGCTAAACCCTAGTATGAACAAAAGACATCATCAATCTTCCTATAGCACTTTCTAAAGAGGTTTTGTTTAAAAAACTTAATGAAAAAATATATAAATAAGTGTATTTCCGCAAGTATAAAATTTAGAATGCCACATAAGAAATTAACATTATACAAATACATTCAAGGAATTTTAGAATTCCAGAAGCAAGAGAGAACTGTATGTAATGTATACACAAATATAACTTGGATATCTAAATCAGTTATTGTGATTCAAACTGTCATATACAAAAAATTGTTAAAGCACTCTCTTTTAAAAACAGTGGTTTGCTAAGACATTCCAGTTAATGTATCTAAAATGTAATATCATAAATTTCTAAAATAAATACATAATAAACTTCAGATTAATATCCATATGCCTGAGTATAACACAATTTATAATATACATCAACTTCATATTTTTTCTTTTTTACCAGAGCACTATTCAGCTCTGGCTTATAGTGTTGCTAGGGATTGAACCTGGGACTTTTTAGTCCAGGCTTGAAAGTCTTTTTGCATGACCATTATGCTATCTCCCCAACCGTACTCCATATATTTCTATAACCTTAAAAATGGAATTTTGATGATAAAAAATACTTTTTAGTATTTCTATTTCCCTTCTCAGACAATATGAAAATCATAGGCATTTTATATATTTCATTCCACTTTTATATTATGCATTTATAATAAAATCATGTTAAGTGATAATTTCATGATTTAGTAAATAGTCCATGAATGTTTGGAAATATTTCATTCAACTATTAGACTTCGTAAAGTAATATAAGAAGGAAATTTGAGAGAAATAAGTATACAAATATTATAATGAATTCTCAAAGACCTGAATTCAGTTCAGGTAAAAGTATTTTCTGTGGAGCCTGGATAGTAACTCAACAGAGAGATTACATATCTCTCATGAGTGAAGCCCTGGGGTTGATCCCTGACACCACACAGAGCACCAAAGACAATAGCTGGAACTCCACTGGTGATGGAGACAGGCTTTTTTCTCTCTTCCTATTTCTTTCTATGAAAAAAAATACATTCAACACTCTGTCAGCAGTCATTGTATGTAGCACTGTTAACAACTCCCCAAATGTTTATAGTACTGTTATTTTTAGATGATGGCAATTACAGAGTTTTAACTCATGCCAAAACTTCATTTTAGTTAGTCTAGGAGACTAAAATGAGTTGCAGGTCTGTTTTCAGATTTAATTAGACCAGAGGCATTTTTTATTTTAAATGTTCATTCATTCATTTATTTATTTTTTCTTTTTCACCAGGGTCACTGTGAGGGTTCAGTATCTGTACAATGAATCCACTGTTCTAAGTGGTCTTTTGCTTACTTTTATTTATATATATATATATATGGGAGTGGGAGACAGAGAAACAAGAGACAACTGTAGCACTGCTCCACTGCTTTTGCGGCTTCCTCCATGTGTGTGGGGGCGGGGGGGAACAGAGGCTTGAACTTAGGCCCTTGTGCGTGCAAATGTGTAAGCTCTTTCAGATGCACAACCATCCGGACTTCACTTTTATTTGTATTTATGTTTTTTTAATGGGGCACCAGAGAGAGAAGCTGGAGTCTTAAGAAACTAACTCCGGATGACCCTCTTGGACAAACTTTCATCCTTTTATTTTTAAAGAGGGAGAGGAAAGAGGGCAAGAGACACAGAGAAACAGCATAGCACCCAGACGCTATTCACTGCGCTCCCGTGTTGTTCTGGAGTTGAAACCCAAGAGCTTATACATGGGTAAGGCGTACCATACACTCTACCAGTTTACTTACTTCCTGGTCCCACTTTCGGGTGTTTTAAAGGTAAAAGTTCTGCTATATACTACATTACACATGTTTAAAATCTCCCATTTTCACTTTAACCAAAACTTTTTGAAGTATTTTCCCAGCTGTGATTTTGAAGTTATTTCACTATCAGTAATTCATTATTTACTAAAAGCAAGCAGATTATCACTTGAGTATCAACTCAAAATATAAAATGTATTAATGAAACAATGTGAAAGGAAAAGTGTAAATATAGTTACCTCACCTGCCTGCCAGGGTAACCAGGTGAACCACTATTACCAGCTAGTCCTGGAATACCCTGAAATGAAAAATAAAACAAAGCATGCCATAAGAAAAACAATTTTGTATGTCCAAAACACCCAAGTTTGGAAAGACTCTTTCTTCTGATAATATATATATATATATCATGGTTGAACAATGCTTTTCTGAACAAAACTTAACTGACTTTAAATGAAAATGATTCAATGAGTATGAAGAAGTAATTTCCTTTTTGATGACATGAATCTCTCAAGGTTACTTAGTAGCTTTAGATGCTAAATTCATTTTGAACTGACAACTTTGTATTCTTGATTTAAAACAGTTTGCTGGAGTTCTCTTGATATACAGAGTTTCAAGACTCAAGAAAGGAAATTAAGGCAGAGTTAGCTGGGCTCTACATAACAGAGAAGTTGCAAAACTTCAAGCTTCCATAATGAATAAATAGCAGAGCCCAGATGTTTGAATCCTTTCAAAAACCATTGTGTGTATGTGTTTGTATATGTGTGTGTGTGTGTGTGTGTGTGTGTATTAACATCTATCTACTCACCTCTATGTCTATATAACAGGTGACACTTTTCAGAATGTAGCACCCTTCTGAGGATAACTGATAAAGTCTTGTCTACAGTATGGTGACAAGGGAATCCTGTGAATTTTAGAAGTCATATTTCTCCTCTAAATCTTACTATTAACATCACACATACTAATAGTATTTATTGAGTATGTATCACATATCACATATTATTTCATGTATTTTTATATTTTCTGTTTTATTTAATATTCTCAAACCCCATAAGACAAGGATCATTATTCTTTTTTTTTTTTTTAGCAAATGATGAAATGAAACACAAAATGTCACCAGCAGAAAACATTCAGTTAGTAGTGTGAATCCAGGATTTAAGGCAGCAATTCTAATTTACGATAGCCATTCAAAGCTGCCTCCCTAATGTAATGTTAATATGTAATTTTAAAAAAATATTTATTTTCAAGATGTAAATAATTTTTAACTCATTCGAGTTGTACTTCAGGGAAAGTCTTTATGAGACTTTTAACTTCTTCCTATGCCTCTACCTAGCTCTGAAATACACGGGTCTGGAGCAAGGTCTGTGTCACAGAATCTTATATGCCAACAGAAAGGAATGTAATAAATCAAACAGCATTGTTTTTATTTATCTGTGTCACTATCTGGTTAATGGCAACACCATTTATATCATTCTTTTCCTAGCCAAGATAGGTTAATTGACTTCCATTAAAAAGCAGTCTGCTGAACATGGGCGTTGACAGGTCGATCCATACTCCCAGCCTGTCTCTCTCTTTCCCTAATGGTTCATACTCCCAGATGGTTAAAGAATAGGAAAGCTATCAAGGGAAGGGATGAAATATGGAGTTCTGGTGGTGGGAACTTTGTGAAGTTGTACCCCTCTTATCCTATGGTTTTGTCAGTGTTTCCTTTTTATAAATAAAATAATAATAATAATAAAGTGATCTGCTGGGGGCTGGGAGACAGCTCATTCAGAAGACATAGACAGTGCCATGCCATGCCATGCCATGCACAAGGCCCCAGCTTTGAACACTCAGCTGCTACATGGGAACACCATGCATAGGGAAAGCTTCACAAGCACTGTAGCCATGCTTTCCTCTCTCTGCTTCTCAGGTGACTTGCATCTCCTCTGTCTCTAAATTTCTACCTAGTAAAAATAAATGAAAAGAGTCCACTGGGAGTGGAGGAATCATGCAGGTGCAGAGTCAGACGACCCCTTTGGTAGACCAAAAATGGGCAACCTACTATCAGAGATAAGTGGAATTTAACAGATGTTCATAGTAAGTGCGAGAGCAACAAGTAGAAATCTAATTTATATTTTTCTAGCTGCACAGTATACAAAAGAATGCTACTCAGTGACTAAATCTTGCTAAACCAGAATAGCTGTAAGAAAAGAGAGAGACAGAGAGACACAGAGAGAGAGAGAGACAGAGAGAGAGAGACAGAGAGGGAAGCCAGGGGCATGGGATGTCAACCCTCCCGCTTCATTACTCTGGTGAGATCTTTGCTACCTTATAGGACTCCTTAATTCCATTTCGGGTGGTGCACTTCCTAACAAAGCCTCAAAACCTAGATATAGACCAGGGCCCATGAGGTAGGGCAGATGTACATGTATCCAAAAGTTAGGAGAAACTATATATCTTAAAAGCAAAAGTGCACAATAGTTTGCAGTGACACAATAAATGCAGCAAGCAAGTAAAAAAAAAACCTTAAAAAGGCACCTTAAGGGGGTCGGGCGGTGGCGCAGTGGGTTAAGCGCACATGGCGCAAAGCGCAAGGACCGGCATAAGGATCCCGGTTCGAGCCCCCGGGTCCCCACCTGCAGGGGAGTCGCTTCACAGGCGGTAAAGCAGGTCTGCAGGTGTCTGTCTTTCTCTCCCCCTCTCTGTCTTCCCCTCCTCTCTCCACTTCTCTCTGTCCTATCCAACAATGAACAACATCAACAATAGTAATAATAATAACCACAATGAGGCTACAACAACAAGGGCAACAAAAGGGGGAAAAAATGGCCTCCAGGAGCGGTGGATTCATGGTGCAGGCACCGAGCCCAGCAATAACCCTGGAGAAAAAAAAAAAGGCACCTTAAAGCACCTAATAAAATATTTCTGCTTAGACCTAGATACCCTCCTCACCTACTCCTATTACATCTCTTGCAGTCACTCCAAAACTAAGCTTGTCAGATAAAGTAAGGACTATGAAAATTGGATAAGGGTAAGAGACTGGCATAATTTAATGATGGCTCTTTTGGCTACTACCAGCATACCCCCATCACCCAGGTGCCTAGTGAGGGAATTGTGGGACTCCCACACAGACATGATGGGCCTAGACCTCTAACAGATCCCTCTCTCCACTGTCACTGGTCATCTCCATCAGGAATAACATAGTGGACCCCTTTGTGGGACCCTATAGGACCTTGTTCTCAGTGTGGATCAACAATGGTAGGGACAACCCCATTCTCTGAAGGGAGGTTCGGCCAACATACTCTACCACTCCAAGAAGATGGGTCCTGAAATTAGTGCAGCCTGGAATGTTCTTAGCCATGACCACAGAATGCGAGCTCACACCTACAGTTATACAAAGGTTACACAGTCTCCCGCAATGAATATGGGCCTCAGATCAAATCAATAGGTTTTACAGTTAATATTTTTATACTTTTCTCATATTTCATAGTTCCCTGATCCAGCTTTCTAGTCCTATCCCCAACTCTGACACCATCTCCCCAGACAAAACCTTTGGTCCACCTGCATGTTAACTATGGGGCTCAGGCAAAAATTAGTAAAGTCATAGGCCCCTTGGAATATTCCTAAAATAGACCTACTAGCTTCTTCCAAAATGGAGACCCCAAATCTCATCTTCTATATTCTTGCTTTTAGGTTCATGATTATTTAACAATTTATATTTTAATGCTTTTTCAGCCACCAAGTTTCAGATGCTACCATGACATCAACCTGAATTCCTTCAGCAGATGACCTCACCAATGTGTCTTGGAACCCCACCTCTCCAGGTCCCTGCCTCACAAGGGAAAGAGAGAGACAGTCTGGGAGTGTGGATTGACCTATCAACGCCTATGTTCAGAGGGGAAGCAATTACAGATGCCAGACCTTCCACCATCTGCATTCCCATAATGATCCTGGGTCTATACTCCCAGAAGGATAAAGAATAATAGGGGGAGTCAGGCTGTAGCTCAGCGGGTTAAGCGCAGGTGGCGCAAAGCACAAGGACTGGCATAAGGATCCCAGTTCGAACCCCGGCTCCCCACCTACAGGGGAGTCGCTTCACAGGCGGTGAAGCAGGTCTGCAGGTGTCTATCTTTCTCTCCTCCTCTCTGTCTTCCCCTCCTCTCTCCATTTCTCTCTGTCCTATCCAACAACGACAACAACAATAATAACTACAACAATAAAACAACAAGGGCAACAAAAGGGAATAAATAAATAAAATAAATATTTAAAAAAGATTTAAAAAAAATAATAGGGAAGCTCTCAAAGAAGGAGATGAGATATGTAGCTCTGGTGGTAGGAATTTTGTGGAATTTTATTCCTCTTATCCTATAGTCTTGTCAATATTTCCATTTTATAAATAAATAACCTAAAGATGCCTTCAGCATAGTCATCATATAACACACATATTTTGCCCTAAATTTATAGTCATGGTCATAGAAATTCAAACTGAAAAGAGTGATATTATTTATCTTACACTTAAAAGGGTTAAAAAAAATTCACTTGCAGATTGCCTAGAGGAACCTAGACACAAAGTTGTATTTCCAGACCCTGGAGAAATTAGGAATAGGAAGTCTGTCCTAATCTGCTCCTCACTCTAAACATTAAAACACCTGCTCAGGGGAGTCGGTGGCACAGCAGGTTAAGCGCACGTGGCGCAAATCGCCAGGACCTGCGTAAGGATCCCAGTTCGAGCCCCCGGCTCCCCACCTGCAGGGGAGTCGCTTCACAAGCGGTGAAGCAGGTCTGTAGGTGTCTGTCTTTCTCTCCTCCTCTCTGTCTTCCCCTCCTCTCTTCATTTCTCTCTGTCCTATCCAACAACAACGACATTAATAACCACAACAATGTTAAACAACAAGGACAACAAAAGGGAAAATAAATAAATAAATAAACTTAATTAAAAAAAAAAAACACCTGCTCAGAGTCAGTCTGAGTTCCCCAAGATTCCTAGCACTGCTATATTGGGTCTTCTATTCAGCCGTGTTTATTTTCTCTTATTTTCCTTTTCCTTTTATCAGAGCACTGCTCAGCTCTCCTGTATAGTGGTGCTGGGAGATTTAACCTGAGTCCTGGGAGCCTCAGGCATGAAAGTCTGTTTTCATAACCATTATGCTGCTGTCTCCCCCTCTTGGCGTTTTTCTTTATCCATTTGCTTACTCACTAGTGAGTGAGGATAATAAGACCTAGACCATAGGGTTACTGTGTCAAGTAAATAGAAAAATACGTAGAAATAATGAAATTAAGAATGAGGATTCTTAGTGAGTGCTAAACTATTTAACATATGAAAACTGCTCAGTAACTATACTAGATGTTATCCTTAACATTTGTACAGTTTGGAAATTCATAAGTAACCAAAAGCACTCCTTACTAGAGCTTATACAGATGATATAATTATTTTTCCAAATGTTCCCAGACTAGTTTATAGAGATTTCTTTCTTTCCCAGAAGTGCTTAACTCTAAGGAAATTAGTTATGATCCTACTAATGTCTGCAGTATTTTCATAAAGTACAACATGACTTTAGATGTTCTTCACACTTACCAGCAATTTTCCCCTTTTTCATAACATAAATGGTATATAAAGTAACAACTGACTGCAAAAGGATTGCCCAACCTTTAAGACTGATGTCAAGGAAATGGCAAAATAACTCACCTAGAGGGGTCCCTACTTTGCCATACACATGGTCCAGTCTCTCTCTCTCTGCCTCTCTATTTCTTTATCTAAAAAAGTTGGCCCAGTTCCCAAATAATTTGATTATAACAATAACTATCTATTGCCTTCTTAAACCTAAGACCGCAGGAACCTCCCACTTCCTTTATAGAGCCTATACTTCCCCCCAGTCATAGAAGCTCTAGGGTGGGGCTCACTTTCCTGCATGCTTCTTTCAATTCATACCAGCTGGCACTGCATCTGCTGATCACAACCTAATCAATGCAATGAGTACCACCTCCGCATGCTTCACTTCAGACTGTGTCTAGAGACATCAGGTGTGGAATGTCAACACTAAAGCCTCATTACTAGAGTTCCAGATGCTACCATGATGCCAACTGGACTTCCCTGGGCAGACGACACCACCAATGTGTCCTGGAGCCCCGCTTCCCCAGATCCCAGCCCCACTAGGGAAAGAGAGAGATAGGCTGAGAGTATGGATTGACCTACAGTCTTGTCAATATTTCCATTTATAAATAAAATTAAAACAAAATAGATAGCGAGAATATTGCTTTGGCAGGAATATGTGGATTCCAGTGAAGACAACCTGATATATCACAGATATGGAAAAAATTGACCGGGTATTAGTACTGACCAGTTCATTCACAGCCGCTCTGTAACCTAGTTTGTTACTAGTTATTGTTCTGAGGTTGGCATGCATTAAGTGTTCTGGGACAACATTTTCTATATATATAAAGAGGAAACACTGACAAAAACCGTAGAGTAAAAGGGGTGTAACTCCACACAACTCTCACCACCAGAACTCCATATCCCATCCCCTCCCCTGATAGCTTTCCTATTCTTTAACCCTCTGGGAATATGGACCCAAGGTCATTGTGGGATGCAGGAGGTGGAAGGTCTGGCTTCTGTAAATGCTTCCCTGCTGAACATGGACATGGTAGGTCAAGACATACTCCCGGCCTGTCTCTCTCTTTCCCTAGTGGGGCAGGCTTTTGCCTCCATAGGGTCTTTCACACTGTGTTTTATTGCTGTAAATGTTCAAATGCTTTTCAGCACTTGTTTGGTCTCCGTTATGTAGGATTGCACCTGTTACAGATGTGCATATCTCTGCACTGGTCGTATCTAACAACTAGTAATCTTAAAAGTTGTACCTTAGGGACTGAACACAATGTACTGTGCCATTTCACATAAATGGAATAGAAAATTGGTGTTATTTCTTCCCCTTGAGAAGATCTATCACATTTCTTTCTGCATCTCCCTTTGGGTTTCCTAAGGCTCTCTGTCGCATCGTCAGTAACGCTCTCCATTACTTTAGCACCCAATCTCCTACCCTTCTGACTTCTTTATTCAAACTGGTATAGCAAAGCAAGAGCTATTCCTCTATGACATAATGGCATGTTACTTTCTCATGGAAAAGAAGGAATTTCCTGATCAAAAACAAAATAGTTCCCAAACTACATTGCTTTGAAAACACATGCATATATTCACAATGAATACCAGAATCATAACATTTTACTTTTAATTTGAACAGATATTGAAATTTATTTTCATTCTTTCATAACAGGCAGGAACTAGTAGTTATGGATAGACTGTCGTGGATGTGTGTGTGTGTGTGTGTGTGTGTGTGTGTGTACACATGAACATGCGTTTGAATAATGTTAGGTGTATGCTTTTTCTTAGAAAAGGTTACTATTTCTCAGATTCTCAAAGGGGATTTAGAATAATAGTAGTTTAAGAACTGCTATTCTATAACACATTAAAAATAGTGAAAATCAGCAAGAAATTGGAAAACAAAAGTCAAAGTAAAATAATGAATTAAAAACTTGTACTGTACAAAAGCAGAATATAGTTCATTGGGAAGATAAGTGGAAATAATATGTATGGAAAATTATCCCTTAATAAACTTTCCTAATGTATCTTTCAATTTTTTTTAAAAGTTCTTAAAACTATTTTCTTTTCTTTTTTTAAAATTTATTTATTTATTTATTTATTTTCCCTTTTGTTGCCCTTGTTGTTTTATATTGTTGTAGTTATTATTGTTGTCATTGATGTCATTGTTGTTAGGACAGAGAGAAATGGAGAGAGGAGGGGAAGGCAGACAGGAGGAGAGAAAGACAGACACCTGCAGACCTGCTTCACCACCTGTGAAGTGACTCCCTTGCAGATGGGGAGCTGGAGGCTTGAATTGGTATCCTAATGCCAGTCCTTGTGCTTTGTACCACGTGCGCTTAACCCACTGTGTTACCACCTGACTCCTTATTTTTTTAAATTTATTGGATAGAGACTATAAACGAGAGATATTAATAGGGAAGAGAAGATAGGGAGGGAACTAGAGAGACACCTGCAGCATTGCTTCCTTGTTCATAAAGTTTCCCCCTACAGGTGCAACTGGGAGCTTGAACCTGGGCACTTGTCAGTTGTAGCATGTGTGCTTTACCACATGTGCCTACACCCAACCCTCCTAATATTTCTTTTCACTAGATAAAATGCATGTCTTATGTAGTACTTACTTGTTCACCCCGGAGTCCTGGAAGTCCCTGATGTCCTTTGAGACCCTACCAAGGTAAAGGTGAAAACACTGTGAAAAATGAACCTACATATGCCATATAACTAAACAAATGCCAACTTTCCCACATGTTTTTGGTTCATTCATGAACAAAAATTCAATTCTTTATTGATTGCATACAGATAGAGGGAAATTTTTTTTAAATTTTTTTATATTTATTTATTTATTTTTAAATATTTTATTTTATTTATTTATTCCCTTTTGTTGTCCTTGTTGTTTTATTGTTGTAGTTGCTATTGATGTTGTTGTTGGATAGGACAGAGAGAAATGGAGAGAGGAGGGGAAGACAGAGAGGGGGAATGAAAGACAGACACCTGCAGACCTGCTTCACCGCCTGTGAAGCGACTCCCCTGCAGGTGGGGAGCCAGGGGCTCAAACTGGGATCCTTCCTCTGGTCCTTGTGCTTTGTGCCACCTGCGCTTAACCCGCTGCGCTACTGCCTGACTCCCAGATAGAGGGAAATTGTCCCTATTCAAAAGGGATTTTCTTTTCTTTTTCCTCCTCCTCCTCCTCCTCCTCCTCCTCCTTTTTCTTTTGTTATCACTAGGGCTTCACCATTCTAGGATGACTTTTTCAGAAACAAACAGACAGACATTACAGCACTGAAGTTTCCTCCAATGCCTTAGAAGCCGGGATCAGACTTGGGCTTTGCACAATGGCAAGTCAGTATAATATCCAAGTAAGCCCCCCAAAGGATTTTATAAATTAATACATTTGTAAGGAAACATTTCTAATTAACAGAATAAAATTCACATTATTATTATTAACCAAACCTATACTTAGCTTTGGATTATGGTGGTACTACAGATTGAACCTGGTGCTTCAGGCATGAAAGATTTCTTGAATAACAATTAAGCTATTTCCCAACCCCTCCATTCTAACTTTAATCTTTATCATCAATACTCAAAGATATTGTTGTGGGGGGGAAGGGGGCTGACACTTGCTTCTCCAACATTTAAAAAGTTTGTCACACATTATCTCAACAAAGAATTGAGAGAGCACGATTTTCAGGAATTTTAAATTTTATTTGGGGAAACTGACAACATTTACATGTTAGAATGAGAGAAAAAGAGAGAGAGAGAGAGAAATGGAGTTGATATTCATATGATGATATCTGGACAGAGAGAGTGAAAAACTCACAGATTTAACCTTTAACACTCAAACCTGCCTCCGCCTTTCCAAGCCACAGCTGTCACCACTCCAGTGTTCTAGGCAGTGCCCTCCAACACTTCCTGTCTCTCAACAATAGGAGCAACGAAACTTTCTCTGCAGAATATGAGCCAAATGAAAGAAGCTAAAAGGAGTGAAGAAATAATGCACACTTAGGACACAAGGACCTGGGTTCGAGCCCCTGGTCCCCACCTGCAGGGGGAAAGCTTCAGAAGTGGTGAAGCAGGGCTGCAGGTATCTCTCTGTCTCCCCCTCCCTCTCAATTTCTGACTGTCTCTATCAAATAAATAGAGATTAGAAAATTAAGATTAATCTCTAACCTGGATCAGTAATTTAGTGGAGAAGATAATGATCTGGTTAGATACTAATAATATTAGGATAGGCACCTATATGAAAATAAATAGCACCTATTAGCTGTTGAGATGCTGAACTTAAAACAGTAGTCAAATATTTAAGCAAGGAAAGCTCTTGGTGTGTGTGTTTGTTTGTTTTTTTACCAGTACACTGCTCAGTTCTGGCTTCTGGTGATACAGGGCATTGAACCTAGGACTTCAGTGCCTCAGGCATGAGAGCCTCTTTGTAAAGCCATTATACTATCTCCCCTGCCCAAGGACAGCCCCTGGGAAGCAGAGAGAAGACTGAGAAAGTAAGATACAAGGGAAACATTGGTATTTGACGAAAATCTTGCAGACAGTAATATAGAATCATGCTGAATTGATAGATTTATCAAGAATCGAATAACCTGCCCCTCTACATTATTGTGTCATCTTCAGAGCCTGTGGGTGAGAAAGAATCCCTTAGCAGGAAATTGTGCACACAGCAAATGCCATGATTAACATGTCTAGTTCACTGTGACAAAGTGCTTCAATAAGATTTAGCATTCGTTACAGACCATCAAAACAAACCAACAGAAGGAATTATACCTATGAGGTCATGACAGTATTAAAAGTAGGATTCACAGGGTTAGGCGGTAGCGCAGCAGGTTAAGCACAGGTGGCGCCAAGCGCAAGGACTGGCATAAGGATCCTGGTACAAGCCCCCGGCTCCCCACCTGCAGGGGAGTTGCTTCACAGGCGGTGAAGCAGGTCTGCAGGTGTCTGTCTTTCTCTCCCCCTCTCTGTCTTCCCCTCCTCTCTCCATTTCTCTCTGTCCTATCCAACAAAAAAAATGACATCAACAATAACAATAATAACCACAACAAGGCTACAACAACAAGGGCAACAAAAGGAGGGAAAATGGCCTCCCGGAGCAGTGGATTCATGGTAGCAGGCACTGAGCCCCAGCAGCACTGAGCCCCAGCAATAACCCTGGAGGCAAAAAAAAAAAAATTAGGATTCACGAGAAGCATTAATGTGCTTGGAATTTTAACTTCATTTTGCATGAACTTATACACTTAGAAAATAGCTGTAGCTCAACCTAATTATGCAAAATGTTGCTCTCAGCGGTCCAAAATGTTTTACAAGATTCCACAAGCAAAATATCCGCAAGGCTAAGGCTTGTTTTCTCTCCTTTCAGAAGAGAAGATAACAAATGTCCCTAGAATTAAGACAGTAGTAATATTTTCCTGAGTAAGGCAACAACAAGCACCAGAAGGGTGGAAAAAAAAAAAGCTTTTCTGGAGTCTTAGGACTAAGATGAAGAATAAGAACCCAGGTTAAGAGTCACACAGTGAAAGAATCTGTACCATGAAGAACAAGACTACCTGATGAGACCCTCAAGACAGGAGATGAGCTGATACTGGAAAACTGAATCAGGCAAAAAAAGAAGAAAAAAACAGCCTTGTGTTTGCAGCAGCAGTGAACATCAAAAAGAAATTTGCAAAGAACCAAAAGTAGGTGAAGCACATACCCCTTCGCTCCTGCCAGCCTTCTGCCTTCTGGGCAGTCTTTTTTTTTTTTTTTTTGAATTTTTTATTTTATTTTTTTTTTATTTAAGAAAGGATTAATTAAAAAAACCATAGGGTAGGAGGGGTACAACTCCACACAATTCCCACCACCCAATCTCCATATCCCACCCCCTCCCCTGATAGATTTCCCATTCTCTATCCCTCTGGGAGCATGGACCCAGGGTCATTGAGGGTTGCAGAAGGTAGAACAGTCTTAAGGCCACTTAAAAAGATGAAGTGCACAAAACATCCATCTTGATACAGAAGGCCAGATGTTCTGAAAGCCTCAAGGCCTCATCCTGTTTATACTGAAAAAAAACTTTTTTTTTTAAATGAGACAGACAAGATAGCAGCTTCTTGTCCCTCTTTCAATCCATATAACGGTTCCTTGAAACAATGAGGGAAAAAGGGTAGGAAGCCTAAGCATTGCCCTTGACTCCATTCCAATTTGACTGCAAGTTCCTTCTTCACATAAGTCTGTGTGATTCATTTGACTTCGTGAGAAATAGGTTTCAGACTCATGGATAGCTTCACTATTTTCTTTTTATTTCTGTAAGCTCTTGGGTTTATATAAACTCTCTATGTCACCCTTTTGTTGGGCTATCACTTTTTTATTTTTATTTTTTAAAAGGAAGCACTGACAAAACCATAGGATAAGAGGGATACAACTCCACACAATTCCCACCACCAGATCTCTGTATCCCATCCCATCCCCTGATAGCTTTCCTATTCTTTAACCCTCTGGGAGAATGGACCCAAGGTCATTGTGGGATGCAGAAGGTGGGAGGTCTGGCTTTTACCAGCGTGTCTTTCCTCTCTAGCCTTATAGTAAAACAGAATGAGGGGACGGTACAACTTTTCAGCTTACTTTCCTTGAAGCACTTTATTACAGTGATCTACACATGTTAAACATGGTATTTTCTGTGTGCACAATTCCCTGCTAAGGCATTCTTCCTCACCCACAAGCTCAGACAATGGAAAAAAAGCAGTCATGATTCCCAGAAACTCTTACTTAACCTAAATGAACAATGCAATGCTTAGACAACAACCAAGAATGTTATTTGTATTAAAAAGTTTTGGTTGGGTACTGTACAGCAAACCATAACAAAGGGACTTTTCAAAGTTAACCCAATTAACAAATAATGTGATGATAATATTAACTATCGATTGTCTTTTTGAACCCTAAGACAGCAGGAACCTCACATCTTCACTATAGAGCCCCTACTTCCCCCAGTCCTGGAACCCTTGGACAGGGCCCACTTTCCCGTATGCATCTCCCAATCCAAACCAAATAATATTGCATCCGCCGATCACAACCTAACCAAAGCAATGATTGCCACCTCAACATGCTTCACCTCAGACTGCATCCAGAGACTTCACGTGTGGAATGACAACCCTTCAGCCTCATTACTCAGGTGAGACCTTTCCTTTTATAGTACACTCTAATTTCATCTCAGGTAGTTCACTTTCTAACAAAGTCCCATAACCTAGATATACACCAGTTTCTGTGAGAGAGAGCTTATGTGCACACCTATCCATAAACTACTGCAAAATATATACCTGAAAGCAGAAGTACACTAGAGTTTGCAGTGAGTACCTCCCTAACACTTCCTCTCCACTATTCCAAGCTTGGGATCCATGATTGCTCAACAAATTGTTTGGCTTCATATGTTAACTCTCTTTTCAATCACCAGGTTCCAGATGCCACCAGGATGCTGGCTAGGCTTCCCTGGATTGAAGACCCCACCAATATGTCCTGGAGCTCAGCTTCCCCAGAGACACACCTTACTAGGGAAAGAGAGAGGCAGACTGGGGGTATGGACCGACCAGTCAATGCCCATGTTCAGCGGGGAAGCAATTACAGAAGCCAGACCTTCTACCTTCTGCAACCCTCAACGACCCTGGGTCCATCCTCCCAGAGGGCTAGAGAATGGGAAAGCTACCATGGGAGGGGGTGGGTTATGGGGATTGGGTGGTGGGCATTGTGTGGAGTTGTACCCCTCCTACCTTATGTTTTTGTTCACTAATCCTTTCTTAAATAAAAAATTTAAAAATAATAATAATAAAATTAAATTAAAAAAAAAGTTTTGGTAAAGCAAGGGCAATTGGAACCTATTAAATTACATCTCTCTCTCTCTTTTTTAATAATTTAGATTAATGACATAAGAGTAAGCAACAAAAACCAAGCACTTAGAAGCACAAGCTAAAGAATCCCAAAGGAAATTCAAAATTATAAGAGACATTGAGAAAAAGTAAGTATGTCGAGAAAGAAAGCTTTTAGAGACAAGATAATGGAACAGAATTATCAATAGTTCCAAAATTCATTTTTTAAAAATGTAATATAGGACAGAGACAGAAATTGAGAGGAGAGGGACAGATAGAGAGGAGAGACACAGAGACACTTGCTGCCCTGCTTCACCACTTGTGAAGCTTTCCCCTTGTAGGTGGGGACCAGGGGCTTGAACCCGGGTCCTTGTGCACTGCAATGTGTATGCTTAACCAGTTGCACCACTGCCTGCCCCCCCTTAAACATTCATTTTTAAAACAAAAGGATTGGATACTATTAGTGCTAAACTTTTTTTCCCGCCTTACAGTATAGTGTGATTTCTTGAATGTTTAAGAAAAAACATCATTTGCCTTTTTTAATGGTTTTCACTGAATGAAAAAAAAAGATGTATGTATATATAAGTTAACTGTAACTCAGAGACACAGGAATAATTCACATAAGAGTAAAGTACGCATCAGTGGAAAACTAGACTCAGTCTCTCTCCCGTCAATATTTCTTCATAGGACCTGACATAAAAATGGGTATTCTGTGAGAAAAAAAAAAAGGAACAGCAAAAGATGTATAAATTAAATATGAAGTGTAAAGTCAGAGATAATAAATAAGTCCCTTAAGAAACCTAAACTCATGGTCCAGGAGGTTGCACAGTGGATGAAGCGTTGGTCTCTCAAGCATGAGGTCCTGTGTTCAATCCCCGGCAACACATGTACCAGAGTGTTGTCTGGTTCTTTCTCTCTCTCCTACCCCTCTTATTAATAAATAAATAAAATATTCTTTAAAAAGAAACCTAAAGTTATCTCTGTTTTATTCAACAATTCAACCTAAGTGATTAAACCAGTGACTGGTACATCATAAGTTCTCATTAATTAATTAATGAAGAGGCATGAAGGAAGGAAGGAAGGAAGGAAGGAAGGAAGGAAGGAAGGAAGGAAGGAAGAAAGGAAGGAAAGAAGAAAGGAAGTTGGTAGAAGGACTTGGGTGGACTTAAGTTATCCAGTTGAAAAGTAGATTCTGAGTATTTAATATAGCTCAGTTTTCTTAGTGCTGAAATGAAAGGTAGGAGAAAGATTCTTTTTTTAAATTTTATACAATATTTCAACCATTATATACTGGCATCAATACCACTAATATGTAGAGTCTCCCACTAATTCCTTCTATTTGTGACTGACTTTATGTCTCATCTATTTCCTTCTTAAACATCAGTCTTCCTTTGGATCATGGACTTCCTTCTACAAACTGGAGTTAGAGAGATATACATAGTTCTCTCCAGAAAAATACCAAACAAATTCTGTAGATGATTTCTTACTAGCACCTTCTTCATTCTCCTCCTCCTCCTCCTCCTGTGTTCTTCTTCTCCTCCTTCTCCTCCTCCTCCTCCTCCTCCTCCTTCTTCTTCTTCTTCTATTTTCTCCTTCTCCTTCTCCTCCTCCTCCTCCTCCTCCTCCTCCTCCTCCTCCTCCTCCTCCTCCTCCTCCTCCTCCTCCTCCTCCTCCTCCTTCTTCTTCTTCTTCTTCACACTCTCTTTTTTGTAGCGCAAGAGACTTGAGCATGGGCAATCCCATCATTTCTTGGCCAGTGATATTATTCTGACTCACAGGTAGAAAGTGAGCGGTAGAAGGAAAGGCAGCACTGCTCCGCCACCCACGCGTCTTCCACTGGGGTTGTGGTATTTCTCTAACGTGCTGCAGGTTGAATCTGGGGCTTCTCACAGTACATACTCCTCCTACTAAGTGAGCTATATCCGGGCCCTATAAATCATTTTAGCAGCTCTCTGGTACATAATAAATGCTCTAGTATTAAGTGGGCATAGTATTATTATTTTTCTTTATAATTTGGCCTTTGTTTACCCCTGAAGGCTTTTTCTCTTGACACTTCCTGCCTCATACTGTTTGACTCAAGGAGAAGAAACTGCTTTCTTCCTCCAAGCTTTTGTTGAGGTAGTCATCCGTGTGTAGACAGCATGTCTACCTACTAACTGTAGTATCATCAAGATGACTACAAGACTGCGCTCAGATGTGATCTCTTTCTCAGTTTTAATACCACTGCACTTCCTGAAGTTTAAGAAAACTGTAACCGTTTTATATTATCATTATTGCACTCAAAAGCATACACTACTTTTGTGATTTTACTTTTTTTATTAGACATTAAGCTCCTTGAAGGGAAGAATTACATCTTATTTATCACACTAGCTTGGTGAATGAGTAGCTAATAAAAGTATGCGATTTAAACAACTGCAGAATTTTAGAATTAGAGACAGGTTTTAGTTCAGAAAGAAAATTGCACTTTATTTGATGCAATTTCCCTGGATAGTTGGCTTCATTCTGTTTTTGGGAAGTTGATATAAAGGATGGCAAGTTTGCATATAATCATGTAATATGCAGCATCAATAAGAGATTACACCTTTCTCATATTTGGGAGCTACTCTCTTCTCTGATACAGCTTTCTGGTCCTTTTTCCAGCCATGACATCATCTTCCCAGACTATAAATTGGATCCACCTGCATATCAGATGGCAGGCTCAGGAATAAAACTAGTATAGTCATGGGCCCTTTGGAATATAACTAAAATAGGCCTACTATCTACAACATAGAGACCACCAAATCTTCATCTGCAATATTCTAGCCTTTAGGTTCATGATTAGTCAACAATTTGTTTGGCTTTATATGTTAACACTTCTTTCAGCCACCAAGTTCCAGATGCTACTATGATGCCAACTTAACTTCCCTGGGCAGACGACCCCACCAATGTGTCCTGGAGCCCCGATTCCCCAGAACCCCACCTCACCAGAGAAAAAGAGAGGCAGGTTGGGAGTATGGATGGACCCGTCATCTCCCATGTTCAGCGGGGAAGCAATTACAGAAGGCAGACCTTCCACCTTCTGCATCCCATAATGATCCTGGGTCTAGACTCCCAGAGGGATTAAAGAATAGGAAAGCTATCAGGGGAGGGGATGGTATATGAAGTTCTGGTGGTGGGAATTGTGTGGAGTTGTACCCCTTTTATCCTATGGTTTTTGTCAGTGTTTCCTTTTTATAAATAAAATTTTTTTAAAAAAGAAACAGTTGAATGATACCCATAACTGGTTAAAAAAAAGTCTAAACCAAGAATTCAGAATGAGATGAAAATCATCCATTATGAGAACTCAAGCCCATCTTAGGGTAAAGCAATATATTTCCTGAAGTTCTAAGAATTAGGGATTTTAATTAACTAAAAATATTATATGGGAATGATTCCAAATAACTGGAAATGTTTACACTAGATCATAGGGCAGATATATCACAGACTTTGTTACTGTGAACACACTTTGGAGGCAACTTTCTGTTTGCACGACTGATTCATGCCACCTTATGTCCCACATCCTCGTGAGACTGACCCACCACCCTCTTTTAATTAATATTTAGTTTTTACATCAACCCTAGGTGGAGTCCTTCTCAGTTACTTCAGAAAAAATAGTCTCAACTTCTTACTCTCATAGAGAAAAGCAGTATGAGGGGCCAGGCGGTGGTGCATGAGGTTAAGTGCACATATTACCATGAGCAAGGACCCAGGTTTAAGCCCCTGGTCTCCACCTACAGGAGGAAAGTTTTCTGAGTGGTGAAACAAGGCTGCAGGTGTCTCTCTGTCTCTTACCCTCTCTACTTCCTCCTCCCCTCCCAATTTTTCCCCATCCCTATGCAAAAATAAGTAAATAAAAATATAATTTAAAAAGGCACCAGTATAATGGGGCCAGGACCGGAGGGGGGGGAAGCATTATGAAAGACTAATGCTTAGGTAACTTTTTAAGGACACAGGGATTTTTTGAAACGAATTTCTGAAAGCTAAAATACTATTAGTTGAATGGCTCTGTCGTTAATGTTAAAATGTCAGTCACAGGCACTGGACTAGAAGAAATAGCTTTGGATACAGAGTAATTTTCAAGGTTCCACAAATTACACCACTGTGACAACCACTGACTTGTTTGTGGGTGGGCTTGGTACTAACTTGCCTTCTTCTCAGCTACTCATAAAAATTAGTGGGAATGGTGGATTTCAGTCTAGATTATAAATGGTAGCTGCATAACCCCTGTGTAACAGTATTTATACTAGATTTTCAGTACCTCAAATGGGTTGGGAAACAACTTAAAATATGTATAGTTAGACATATGTTTACAGAGACAATGGGCAGACTAGAAGATGTTACAGGAACTGTGATTTTTTTTATTGTTGTTCTTACTGACATTAAGTATTGTCTAGTCCCTTAGTACTACCCTTGCTTTAAATAGCTAATCAGAATCTGTATATTTCTTGGGAGACTGGTAAATTACAAAGCAATCCCATGGCACTTCCAGTTTTATTTTTCTTTTCCAACTTTATAAATATATTTTATGTGCATCTCTTCTTGTAATGGGTTCTGTTAATAAATAAAAGAATTTTAACCAAAAAGAATAAATGCACAAAGATCTAAAATTATCACTAGAACCATATTCATTTATGTTTTTCATAGTCATAAAGATACCGCCATACATTTCTCATAAAGTTGGCTTCTAAGCATATGTATAGTGTTGAACAGTTTCTCTGAATTTGGCCTTCCTAATTCAAATGTGTTCTACTATTTTCTCTGTCTTATTTTCATGATCCCAAGCAAATTGCTTCAGTTGAAATCATTGTGATTGCCCTTACAATTTAAAATAACAGACTACCAATATAAATGTAGAAACTGATCAACTACTTTACAAAATAATTTAAAAATACTTCTGGAGTTCAAACCCAGAATTATGACTTTCGTGGTTCGTCCAACAGAGTACACATCCTGCATCCAAATTATCTGGTTTTTGTTGTTGTTAAGTAAAAATGGTCACACTTAGCAGGAAGTGAAAACCTACTTCAGTTCCTAGCAAGATAAGAACTATATAGAAATGGCTCTGTGGTCGGGGAGGTGGCGCAGTGGTAAGGCTTTGGACTCTCAAGCATGGGGTCCTGAGTTTGATCCCCAGCAGCACACGTGCCAGAGTGATGTCTGATTCTTTCTCTCTCCTCCTATCTTTCTCATTAATAAATAAAATCTTTAAAAAAAAAAGACTTTTGGTGGTGGGAATGGCTTTTATGTACACTCCCAGAAAAATGTAGACATATAAATCAGTAGTTAATTAATATGAGAGGGGGAAAATCAGTTGTACATCTCAAAGTTTCTCAAAACACTAACTGAATCTTTTTAATATATAGGCTGTGTATTTGATATGAGGACTCTCTCAAAAGCCTAGACCAAGTAGATTAGAAGCATCCAATAGCACAGCTATATACAAGATACTGGATACTGTATAGCAAACCATAACAAAAGGACTTTTCAAAGTTAACCCAATTACCAAATAATGTGATGATAACATTAACTATCGATTGTCTTTTTGAACCCTAAGACAGCAGGAACCTCACATCTCCACTATAGAGCCCCTACTTCCCCCAGTCCTGGAACTCTTGGATAGGGCCCACTTTCCCGTATGCGTCTCCCAATCCATACCAAATAATATTGCATCCACCGATCACAACCTAACCAACGCAATGATTGCCACCTCAACATGCTTCACCTCAGACTGTGTCCAGAGACTTCACGTGTGGAATGACAACCCTTCAGCTTCATTACTTGGGTGAGACCTTTCCTTTTATAGTACACTCTAATTTCATCTCAGGTGGTTCACCTTCTAACAAAGTCCCATAACCTAGATATACACCAGTTTCTGTGAGAGAGAGCTTATGTTCACACGTATCCATAAACTACTGCAAAATATATACCTGAAAGCAGAAGTACACTAGAGTTTGCAGTGAGTACCTCCCTAACACTTCCTCTCCACTATTCCAAGCTTTGGGTCCATGATTGCTCAACAATTTGTTTGGCTTCGTATGTTAACTCTCTTTTCAATCACCAGGTTCCAGATGCCACCAGGATGCTGGCTAGGCTTCCCTGGATTGAAGACCCCACCAATATGTCCTGGAGCTCAGCTTCCCCAGAGACACACCTTACTAGGGAAAGAGAGAGGCAGACTGGGAGTATGGACCGACCAGTCAACGCCCATGTTCAGCGGGGAAGCAATTACAGAAGCTAGACCTTCTACCTTCTGCAACCCTCAACGACCCTGGGTCCATGCTCCCAGAGGGCTAGAGAATGGGCAAGCTATCATGGGAGGGGGTGGGTTAAGGAGATTGGGTGGTGGAAATTGTGTGGAGTTGTACCCCTCCTACCTTATGGTTTTGTTCGTTAATCCTTTCTTAAATAAAAAATTAAAAAAAAAAGAAGTGGCTGAACGGAGGCAGCATAATCCGTCAATCTAGGGAAACACACAGCTTATTAAAAATGTGAATATGAACAGCTAAGGAGGTTGTAAAAGAAAAAAAAAAAGGCAGGGGTGTGGGTGGGCAGCTAAGTCACTTATCCCCGGTCACACAATTATTAATTGGTTGAGTTAGGATTCAGATCTAGGCTTGTTTGGCATGTAGATGTGTACGTGTTTTTCCATTAATTAACAAGCACTCCTCAATTCTAGTTTATGCTGATGCTGGGGATTGAGCCTGGAACATCAGAGCTTCAGGTATCAACGTCATTTGTATCACCATTATGCTGTCTCCTTAGCCTCTAGTTCAGCCTTGTCATACCTTCTCATACCTCAGTTAATTTAATTCATTATATACTGAGCAAAGTATCCGAATGGGTTTCTTTTACAGTGAAAAGATATTACTCAGCAAAGGTGGTGATATTGCACAGAATATTACAGCTACTATGAATATCAGTGCATACATATAGCAATTCATGAAACAGTTTTATAGAAAAAAGATTGGGGTCAAGTGGTGGCGAACCTGGTTGAGTGCTTGTATTACAATGCACAAGGACCCGGGTTCAAGCCCCCAGTCCCCACCTGCAGGGGGAAAGCTTTATGACTGGTAAAGCAGGCCTGCAGGTGTCTCTCTGTGTCTCTCCCTCTCTATCACCCCTTTCCTTCTTGATTTCTGGCTGTCTCTATCCAGTAAATAAAGATATTTTAAAAAAAACATAGTAAATACCCAGTTACTTTATTTATTCCTCTTAATACGTATGGAATAGTGGATTCTTTATTGGTAAGTGTGATCTCTCTATACTGCCATGTTTTTAAGTGACTGAGTAGTTTATATGAGTCTTTTTTTGTTTGGTTTGGTTATGTTTTTTGTTTTTTGCCTCCAGGGTTATCGCTGGGGCCTGTTGCCTGTGCCATGAATACACTGCTCCTGGAGGCCATTTTCCCCATTTTGTTGTCCTTGTTATTTTTCCATTGCTGTTGTTGCAGGTGTATAGGACAGACAGAGAGAAATCAAGAGAGGAGGGGAAGACAGAGAGAGAGAAAGGTGGATACCTGCAGACCTTCTTCACCGCTTGTGAAGCAACTACTCTGCAGGTGGGGAGCCGGGAGCTCCAACCGAGATCCTTAGTCTGGTCCTTGCACTTGGTGCCATGTGCATGTGCGCTTAACTAGCTGGGCTACCACCCGGCCCCCACCCTCTAAGTTTTTCTTAGATTTATCACTTACAAGTAAATAAATTAAATTACTATCTTAACTTTAAGAATACATTTAACACTTTAGAAGTAGAACTGCAAAAAATGGGGGGGAGAGAAAACAAAAGTTCCTAAGTTATAGCTGATATGAACCTTAACTTATGTCCTCCAAGAATGGATTCTGTTCACAGAGAGTAACTTTGGGGAGTAGGACAGTAGCGCAGCAGGTTAAGCGCAGGTGATGCAAAGCTCACAGACCCCTATAAGGATCCCAGTTGGAGCCACCGGTTCCCCACCTGCAGGGGAGTCACTTCTCAATCGGTGAAGCAAGTCTGCAGGTGTCTTTCTCACCACCTCTCCATCTTCCCTCTCCTCTCTCCATTTCTGTCCTATCCAACAATGATGGCATCAACAACAACAACAAAAGGGAACAAAAAAGGCAACAAAAGGGAACAAAAGAAAAAAGGCACAGAAAGTAACTTTGAAAGTGACCTTAATAGTTTGAAAAACTAACCAAAGTTAGTAAAGCCCATAAAAATCTCACAGTTTACCTGAATATTCTATCCAGTTATAGGTCTTGCCATTCCTGTTTCTAGTACACAGAAACAGGCTATCAATCTATTTCATTTTTAATTAATTTCTTTAAAATATTTTATTTATTTATTTACTTATTTATCTTAATGAAAGTGATACAAGAAAATACTCAGAGATCAGATCTGGTCAGCTCCGGCTTATAGTGGTGGAGCAGGAGACTGAACGGATTGAATTTGCAACCTCAGACTTACAAAGGCCAACAAGAATACAGTCTTCTAAATATTTTAAAATATTGATGGTCCCAGATGCATATAACATATACACAAATCTCTGGAAGCTATTATCTTCTACTTTTCATGAGTTAAAATGATAATTTGAGTGGTTAAGGCCAGTCTTTTAAAATGCCCTTGCTAAATAAATAAAATATCTTTAAATGCTACTCTCTATATGATGCTACTCTTACAAAGGCCATTCATTCTTTAGACTTTACTGTTTAATGCTATTTGTTAGTAGAGTTTCCTCAGCGGTATACTTAGTGGTGTGAGTCATGTTGCGTAGTACTAATAAACAGATCCATGACTCTAGGATCATATGTAAAGACCAGTTGTGTCAGAAATGATCATTCCACAGTGTCATGTCTCCAAAGAGAGTGACCAGTAACCTCAGAAGAGTTGTCAAATTCTAAATACCATTTAGGGAAGAACTAGAATAATCATAAGAATAGTAATGTGGTTCAGACATGGAAGAAAACATATGCCAGAGTCACAGAACCTTTGTCAACTTTTGCAATTCAGGCCTTAAGCAAGGGTTATGAAGGAAAACAAATAAGGTCAGGATCCTTTCCAAAAACAACAGAAATAGCTGATGGTTAACATTTATTAAGGGTTTGCTCTTCTGACACTGTGATGCATGGATAACCTCATTCCAGACTTTGAACAATTCTCGACTAAGTGGTAGCATTATCTTCACATTTTATAGATGAGGTCTCTAAAGCTTGAAATGGTTATGAGTGTTAACCAAGATTAGTGAGACCTTGAAAATGGCCAATGATACCTAAACCAAGCAACCAAAACTTGAATACCATCTCCAACTTAAATTTCCCCTCAAAAGAAAGGGATGCAACCCACTAAGACACCATCATAGCTCATATAAATTTTTTTTTTTTGTCTCCAGGGTTATAACTGAGGCTTGGTGCCTGCACTATGAAGCCACTGCTCCTGAAGGACATTGTCCCCTTTTTGTTGTCCTTGTTGTTGTTATTGTTGCCATTACTGTTGTTGTTGTTGGATAATATAGAAAGAAATCAAGAGATGAAGGGAAGACAGAGAGGGGGAGAGAAAGATAGACATCTGCAGACCTGCTTCACATCAGTGAAGCGACCTCCCTGCAGGTGGGGAGCCGGGGGTTCGAACCAGGATCCTAACGCCAGTCCTTGAGCTTCTCTCCATGTGCTTAAACTGCTGTACTACCACCCAGCCCCCAGAAATAAACTTTTTAATCTTCCTTATACTGTAGAATAATCAACAATCCAATGTTTTTGTTTGGCTCTTTGGAAGGGGGAAAGCTCAAGACATAGTAGAGAATTTACACTTGTATTAATCCAGGAAACTGCACAATTTATTGTATGAAATAGTTCTAGTAGCTATGTTAGTATTTCATGTTACTTCAGAAAAAAGTCTGGTTACATGAATATGGTCGTGTGTGTGTGCTATCTGTTGATAAACTGAGATACTTGCTGGAAGTTATTTTTATTTTATTCAAAGTGTGGCAGCATTGTTTTATGCAGCTTCAGGAAGAGAACGCATGGCCTCACACATGCCAGGTAGACATTTCCCCTGCCCACGACGTTTGCTTTTCACTACTGGTTCTTAATTTTCACTTCCACCCTACCCTCTGGTCTCACATTCATATCAGTGATTATTCCTTTCTAGAAAGGTGAGATTTTTTTTAAGTGTATTATCTATAACCAAAAATATCTGTCAGACATATGAAAACATAAAAGAGCACTAATGTGTTTTATAAGTAGGCTATTGCCCTAAAGGAATTTTAAAGAGTGAAGTCTCATTAGTCTATCAGTGACTATTTACATTTCTCTTTCATGTTTATTTTGCTCATATTAACTGTTTTCTTTTCTTTTTTTTTTTTTGAGGGGTCACCACTTTCCTGAATTAAAACAGTATCCTAACCCATTCTTCTGAGGAAAAGAGTTTGAAACAAAGTTTTGTGCCTAAATTCAAAATGAGATCTTTATTTTTATTTTATTTATTTATTATTGGATAGAAACAAGGAGAAATTGAGAGGGGAGAGAGAGATGGAGAGGGAGAGAGATAGAGAGACACCTGCAGTCCTGACTCGCCATTTGTGAAGCTTTCCCCTTGCAGGTGGGGAGCAGGGGCTTGAACACTGTAATGTGAAAACTTAACCAGGTGTGCCACCACCTGGCTCTCCAAATGAGATCTTCAAAGCTGCATATTCTTAGGTTCATATGACATGCAAATATGTCTAAGTAAGACTACATCTTACCTTATGACCTGGCACACCAGGAGGGCCTATTATTCCAGCAAAACCTTGATCACCCTAAGAACAAAAGAGAAACCTAGATTTAATGTTGTAGAGGGAGAAAAAGGAAGTTCAAATTATTTTCTGCAGTATTTCATCTTGGACTTCAAGATCTTACTATATCACTTCTGATTGTCACAGTCTGGCTCCCACTTAACTTATTCCCTCTCTTTCTTTCTTTCTTCCTTCCTTCCTTCCTTCCTTCGTTCCTATTTATTGCAACCCGGGTTATTGCTAAGATAACTACAAACCTATCACTCTTGTCAGTGGTATTTTTTTCTTTCTATTTCATTTGACGGGACCAAGAGAAATTGAGAGAGGAGGTGAGATAGAGATAGAGATAGAAAGACAGACAGACAAATAGACAGACAGAAGACCTGCAGACTTGCCAGACCTGCTTCACTACTTGTGAAACTTTCCCTCTGCAGGTAGGGAGCAGGGAGGGGCTTGAACCTTGGTCCTTGTGCCTGGTAATGTGCACTAGTCCACAGTCCCCTCCTTTTCTAAAACCTGTTCATTTTTTCCCCTATCATTGCTACCCCTTAACTCACCCTACCCTCACCCCATTGGCACTTTAACTGTACCCTTCCATTCAGGCTGATCTTTCTCTGTTGTGATTTTTTCCTAGAAATACTCTAGCTCCCAATAGCCTGTGTTCTGAAGCTTATCATGTTTTGAAAAGCCAAAGGAATTTACTTTAAATCTCTACAAGTGCTTAGCCAGGCAACTCTGGACGACTTTGACCACCGTTTTTGATGAGGCCCAGTACAGGCAGAACCACCTGGGGGCAGGGCAGTGGAAAGACAGCCCAGATTGCTTCTCCACCACATCGGGGAAAGAGGAACTTCGGTTAATGGGGCTGTGTCTGTAGTTTTGCAATGCACCAGCTCCCATAACAATCAGAAAAAGCTATTGGGAAAAACTGGTTTGTCTCCAGCCAACCTAACATCACCCTTCAGGGTCCACTGTCCCCACTTCCCCCTATGTTTGACGGGGACACCAGGAAGAAGGAAGGTATATGGTGAAAGGGATAGGGAACGTCTGGCTGGTAGAAATGAAAACGAAAGATGCCACAGAAGGTGTGTGTATTGGCAAGGAAAAAAATAAGTCAGAATAAACTGGGGAAATAATCTTGAGCCGGTTTCCTCAAAGTACATATTGATTGATTGATTGATTGACTGATTGATTTTATTTGATTGATTTCATTGCCACCAGGGTTATTGCTGAGCCTCGGTGCCAGCATTACAACTCCACCAGTTCCGGTGGCCATTTTTTTTTCTTTCTAACTTTTGTTAGATAGGATTAAAAATAAATTGAGAGAGGACAGGGAGATAGATAGATAGATAGATAGATAGATAGATAGATAGATAGATAGATAGATGAAAGAAAGAAAGAAAGAAAGAAAGAAAGAAAGAAAGAAAGAAAGAAAGAAAGAATGAATGAAAGAAAGACACCTGCAGACCTGCTTCACTGCTCCTGAAGCGGACCCATTGCAGATAGGGTGTGGGGGCTCCAACCTGGGTTGTAGGGCTTGGGAATATGTTCCCTTAACTGAGAGTGCCACTGACTGACCCCAGTACACTTAAACTCTCTTAGCCTTTCCTTACATGTATTCTCTGTAAGGTCACTTAGTGGAAGTTATGTGTTGAAAGACAAACACACTGCTTTCATTGCTTCATCCTTGGTCATGTATTTTCTTTGTACGATATCTAAGTGTTTAAAAATACAGGGGTCGTGCTCGCTTCGGCAGCACATATACTAAAAATACAGGGTCCAGGGAACAGCCCACTTGTTGCAGCTCATACTTTACAGACTGTAGGGCCAAAGTTCACATCCCTATTTCCACATGGGAGCACCATGCAATGGAAAGCTTTATGAGTGGTAAAGCAGTCTTGTGATGTCTCTTCTCTTTCTCTCTGTCTCTCCCTCCCCTTCTCTGTAATTTATCTTCTAATTAATAGCAAACAACAAACAAACAAACAAAAACCTGCCTAGGAGCAGTGGTATAATGCAGGCGCAAGCCTTTACTGAAGCTCAGGAGGCAAGGAAAAAATAAAGAAAGTACAATTATTTCCTGACCCAGGAGATGGATCAGTGGAGAAAGAGTTGTATCTTTAAGCATGAGGTCTTTAGCTCAAGTCCCAATATCACATGTGCCAGAGTGATGCTCTAGTTTACTCTCTCTCTCTCTGTCTCTCTCACTTTCCCCTTACTAAATAAACATTAAAACTGCAATTATTTTTCATTTTCTCCTATACTCCCACTAGTGTTTGTGTGTTTTCCCACTTATATTACATATGTATCTTGTCTGCAGTATATTTGAAAATAATTTCATGTATAAGTTCTAAATTTTTTTTAACACTTTAAAAATATGCCTCTCAATTCTAAAAGTTAGGCTTAACATACCCACAGACTAGGTCCATGTTCTAATTTTTTTTTTTTTTACCCCAACCCTCCCTAATTAGCTGGTAGCACAATGCAGGTTACAGTACACAAGAAAATTAATCTTAAGATTTAAATTGCTAGCCCTGCCTCACTAAGGAAAGAGAGAGACAAGCTGGGGGTATGGATCCTCCTATCAACACCCATGTTCAGCAGGGAAGCAATTATAGAAGCCAGACCTCCCACCTTCTGCATCCCACAATGACCTTGGGTCCATACTCCCAGAGGGTTAAAGAATAGGAAAGCTATCAGGGGAGGGGATGGGATATAGAGTTCCAGTTAGTGGGAATTGTGTGGAGTTGTACCCCTCTTACCCTATGGTTTTTGGCAGTGTTGCCTTTTTATAAATAAAAGTTTTTTAAAAAGATTTAAATTGCTATATTAAACTGATAGAATAATTTATTTTACTTTTGCATTAATTCAATTATATCTTAGACCCCTTAATCTAGCATCAAGTAAAATTTACCCTAAAAATTGAATTTTCCTTGAGGATCTCATCTATTTTTTCCCTAATTCTGGTAGCCCTGCCCCACTAGGGAGAGAGAGAGAGACAGGCTGGAAATAGGGATCAACCTGTCAATGCCCATGTTCAACGGGGAATCAATTACAGAAGCCAGACCTTCCACCTTCTGCATCCCACAATGACCTTTGGTCCATACTCCCAGAGGGATAAAGAATAAGAAAGCTACCAGGGGCGGGGATGAGATACGGAGTTCTGGCGGTAGGAATTGTGCGAAGTTGTACCCCTCTTATCCTATGGGTTTGTCAGTGTTTCCTTTTTATAAATAAATTCTAAAAAAGAATATATTTTTTAAAATGTATCCATCATGTTTTATTCCCTGAACAAATAATTACCTTTTCTCCAGAAATAGCTTGCCCTGGGGAAAATCCTGGATCTCCTTTGTGACCCTAGATAAAAACAATTGGTGATGTACACATTACATACAGCACAGTAAACTTTCCCAGATGCTATACTCATGATGTGCCATTAAATAAAATCCCTTGAAATGGAGATGGCCAGGAACAATTCATGTTTTTCTCAGTTGTTGCTTGGAAGTATAACCATGGTAAAGTGGAACATTTGTAAGCTTGAAATTACCTAAATTTGCTCTTTCCATAGGTCAGATAGCCCTACTATGAGATAGATGATTTATTAAACAAATAACAATACTACTCTTTCTTAAAGAATTTTCTTAAAGGTCAGTAAGCTCTACTACCATTATTATACTTTTTAAAAAATATATTTCTTTATTCCCTTTTCTTGCCCTTGTTGTTTTTTTACTGTTGTAGTTATTATTGTTGTCCTCATTGTTGGAAGACAGAGAGCAGCAGAGAAAGATAGATACCTGCAGACCTGCTTCACTGCCTGTGTTAGCGACTCCCCTGCAGGTGAGGCGCCAGGGGCTCGAACCAGGCTGGCCCTTGTGCTTTGCGCCACCTGTGCTTAAAGCACTGTGCTAAGGCCTGACTCTCATAATTGTAATTTTAAGTAATCACTGAGAAAATAGCTAAGAGTGATTTTACGCTCTGTAAAGTAATCGTGTAAAAGTAATCTTTATTCCCTGAAGAAAGTCAACTCTGTGATTACATGTCAAATTTTCTTGTTGAAAGCATGAAGTCTATTTTATTGCATTGCTTTGAATAAAATTAGGCTATTCTAAGGTATGAAATCTGGATTTATATTAGTCTTGGCCATTTTCAAGTGTGTATTTGGGTCAAGGAAATAATTTAATTGGTAGAGAGCAGAACTCGTGTGCCTGAGGTTCACGGGTTGATCTTTGGTACCACATGTACCATTGATCTCTCACACCTCTCTCTGTCTCTCTCTCTCTGTCAGTTCTCTCTACTCATATTATATATATGTATATATAAAAAAATAAAACACGTTAAATATCTAGAAAGGCTAGTTTTATAAAACCAAACACTACAAACATTATGTAATGGTTAAAAAGAAAAGCAAAATGATAATTTCTTAAGAACTTTATTGGTAATCTTTTTATTGGTAATTTTTAACCCTTGTCAAAAACTTAATGTCTTCCATAAATAAATTCTGTTAAAGCAAATCATCATAAATTTTGACTATTGTGAATATAACCAGTGGTTATTAGAATATAGCCAATAGATATTAAATTAAATATTAACTGATGACAGATATTTAAGTTTACAAAACTGAATTTCCAATAGGCCTAATTTGTTGCCTACAAGTTGAAGCAGTTTTTTTTAATACCTCATATATTGTATAAAAATATTTTACTGGCAAAAACTAGTAAAGTCATGGGCTCCTTGGAATATATCTAAAACAGACCTACTAGCTATTTCCAAAACAGAGACCCCAAATCTTCACCTGAAATGTTCTTGCTTTAAGGTTCATGATTAGTCAACAATTTGTTCTGCCTGGTATCTTTTTTAAATATTCATTTGTTTATTCCCTTTTGTTACCCTTGCTGTTTTATTGTTGTTGTTATTGATGTTGTCGTTGTTAGACAGGACAGAGAGAAATGGAGAGAGGAGGGGAAGACAGAGAGGAGCAGAGAAAGACAGACACCTGCAGACCTGCTTCACCACTTGTGAAGCGACTCCCCTGCAGGTGGGGAGCCAAGGGATCGAACCGGGATCCTTACGCAGTTCCTTGTGCTTCGCACCAACTATGTTTAACCCGCTGCACTACTGCCCAACTCCCTTGCCTTATATCTTAACTCTTTTGGCTAGCAGGTTCCAGATGATAGCATGATGCCAACTTGACTTCCCTGAGCAGACGACTCCACCATGTGTCCTGGAGCCCCATCTCCCTAGATTCTTGCCCCACTAGGGAAAGAGAGAGACAGGCTAGGAGTATGGATCAACCTGCCAATGCCCATTTTCAATGGAGAAGCAATTAAAGAAGCAAGACCTTCTACCTTCTGCACCCCATAATGATCCTGGATCCATGTTCCCAGAGGGATAAAAAGTAGGGAAGCTATTAAGGGAGAGGATTGGATACGGAGTTCTAGGGGTGGGAATTGTGTGGAATTGTACCTCTTTTATCCTAGGGTCTTGTCAATATATCCATTTTATAAATAAAAAAAGTTAAACCCGCCCAAAATTACTGATAGGTAATAATAGAAGCAGTTAAATCCATCTAGGAAATAAGATATTAAAGAAAGCTCAACATTCAAATTTTCATCTCTCATAGACCATTCTTCAAAAGACACATTCAAAGTGGGGAGACAGCATAAGAGTTCTGCACAGACTTTCCTGCGTGAGGCTCCAAAAGTCCTAAATTCAGTCTCCAGTTCCAGCACAAGCCAGAGTTCATCAGTGTTCTGATCTCTCTCTTCTCTCTTCCTCCCTCCCTTATTAAAGTAAATAAAATATTTTAAAATACATAGCTTTTAATCTTTGCATGATTATTTTTATTTAAAACTCATTTTCTCTGAACAATTATGCATATTTTAACAACTAAAACGACCTTATTTTCATCTCTCCTAACTCTATTCTTCATGTTTTTATCAGTTTGAGCATATGACCGTTTATCTCTAGTTGAGCTACAGAAAAAGGAAAGAGTAGACAAATCATGAGAAAAGTCCCCTCTCTTGTCCTCTGTCTCCTTTCAAATTATGGCAACGAGTCTCTTAACAGTACCATACACCCTGTGGAACATCAGCCCTGTGGAGAAATATGAGCTGGCCCTTTCTAAGTCCTTTAAAGTTTTATTGACTTGTTTTCATTTAATTTAAAATATATTAGTGCTCAACACACAGAAAAAGGTGTTCTTCAAATACAGCTTGAAGGATTATGGCCTCACAAAGGGAAACTTCTAATTGTATTAGAAATAATCAGTCCTCTCTCTTAGTATTGCACACCCAAACTTGAGTTTAAAATAATCTTTTCCACTCGATGCATTGTTTTGAACAAAAAAAGTGTTAATAGTAATATAAGTTAGGAAAATTATATTTGGCCTTCACTCCAACTTATATAATTATGAATTTATCCATTCTTTAGAAGAGGAACATGAAGCTTAGATAGGCAGCTCATGGAATTTGCTCCTATTCATACAAACTAAGAGAGTGAAGGCTGCAATTTAAACTTGTCAGACTCCAAACTTGGGTTTCTAGGACCTAACTTGTTTGTTCATAATTTACTTACAAGTGTACTCATTAATAAGCATAATGATTACTAATGATGCTAAAAATACTAGTGAGGTGATTGGCAATAAATATTCTAACACTAGGGCTGGGGGGGGTTGCATCTGGTTGAATGTGCATATTACAATGCACAAGGATCCAGACCCCAGTCCACACCTGCAGGAGGAAAGCTTTGCAGGTAGTGAGGCTGTGTTGAGGGTGTCTCTCTTTCTCTCTCCCTCCCTAACACCTTTTGCCCTCTCAATTTCTGGCTGTCTCTATCCAATATGTAAAAACAATAAAATTTTTAAAAAGATTCTAAAGTTTACTTAATAAGTACAAAAAACTGTATCTAATAATCACTCATGACATCTGCACACACACACATAGATAAATACATATGCTTATCTGCCTCTTTTCATAGTGACAAATGGTATAAATTCTTCTGTCCACTTTTATGTGCTCCTGCCACTAGCACACTATACTTCTATGATAAAACTCTGTATATGTATATCATACTTACATATATATGCTATCACACACATATATGCTATCAATTTAATAATTCTTGTAAAAAATCAATCAGTTCGTAAACAGTATTCTCACAAGTCTTTTGGCTAGTGAAACTACTATGGAAGCATGGAGCAGGGAAATAAGTGATACTTTTATTTCCTCAATGATTATTTTCACATTAAAATAGCCTTGACTTAAGGTAAATTACTCAAGTCAAAATCTATTGACCTCAAAGTTTCCATGAATGGTCTTCAAATTTTTGACAGTAGTGGTCCAGGAGGTGGAGCAGTGGATAAAACATTAGACTCCCGGGGGGGGGGGGGGGGGTTTCCCAGAAGATGGTGGACTGAGAAGCTGCTAGTGGCTTGAGCTCTGACCACATCTTTTGGAAACGGTAGGATTTTCTGCCTTTAGTAGGCCAGTCAATAAGGGGTCCTAGTGGTGACACCAAGGAGGTGACTATAACTTAATTTGGGTTAAGAAATAGAATAGAAAAAAAGGGAAAATTTTTTTTTTCCTTTTAATTATTAAGTACACCACCTCCCCCTTCCCCCCCCCATAACCAGTCCCTGGGGACCAGCTCCTAACAGGCTCCCCTACTGAGCTTCTGTCTTTACCAAATTCCTATCCCATGAGAGAGTATCATTCATTCTAAGTCTATACCCTAATGAAACCTCTGGCCTTTTTTCTTTCTAAGTAGCCAACCCCCCCACCTCATCCCACATAGCTAATTAAATAATTAAAAATAAATAAATAAATAAATAATCTTTCCTTTCACCGCTCTTTTATGACTGTTCTTTTTCTTATCTTTTTCTTTTTTCTCTCTCTCTTTCTTTTTTTTCTTTTTCTCATTCTTGTCATCCTTTCTTCCTTAATACTACAGCTTCCAAAGCCACAGGCCCCAGCTCCCACACCACCAAACAGTGTGCTTTTTTGAATTCACTGATACACATTTGGGAATTATTTTGGGGAAGAATTCTCAGTGTGGACTCTTACTGTGAGTGTCTCTGCTCAACTTCCCTTCCTCCTTTAGCCACCCCTAGAATATACAGTGGATAGTAGATTTGCATAACTGTCTGTTTCAGCTATACTTGTCTAGTCCTGAGGTTTTTTTTTTCTCATTCTTAACAATCAGCTGCCTCTGATCACGATGTTTGAGGTAATCTGGAACAGGGTTTTTTTTTTTTACCCTGCTCTATTTTATTATTAATATTATATAAAGGCACATATCTTCCCCCTCTTTAGGTTGATCAGAATTAACTCTTAGGATATCTTTCATTGCTAGGGTAGTGGGCATCTTATCTATTGTGGGAGGAACTTGTCTCCTTACTCCTACCTCCTCTACAGACTCTCCCCTCCCTCCTCCTCCTAGCTAATTAAAAAAATTAAATTAAATTAAATTAAAAATAAAGTAATCAAAAAAACCCTTTCCTTTCACTGCTCTTTAATTACAGCTCTTTTTCTTATCTTTTCCCTTTTCTCTCACTTGTCTCTTTTTTCTTTTTCTTTTTTTTTTCTTTTTTTTATCTTGTCATACACTTCTTCCTTCTTCTTTGCCTTTCTGAATTTGTGAATTATTTTGGGGAATAAATCTGACTCAGAGTGGACTCTTTATGTGTGTGTCTCTGCTCTAGTTCCCTTTCCCCTCTTATTACCCCTAGAATATACAGTGGATAGTATATTTGCATAACTGTCTATTCTTGCTATCCCTTCTTTCTTTTCTCTTTCTTCTTTACCGGGATTTGGTTACTGTTTTTTTCACAGACTAGAGAAATTGTTTGGCTAACTGGTAGTGATTAAACTGCTTCAATACTTGCTTCAGTTGCTACTATAATTCCTGAGGTTGGTGAGTGCAATTGTCATAAAGGTATTTAGTACAGTGTTGCTTGTGCTCAAAACACAACAACTGAGGAACAACAGAGCATTAAAAAAAACACATAAATCAAAAAAATGGGTAGATCAAAAACAAATAAAACTGCTACTCCAATAAATGAAGACAATAGCCCAGAAGAAACTACAAATCAGCCAGAAGTAACCATAGATAAGAAAAGTATGCAAGCAATAATAAACTTATTAATCACAGAAATGAAAACAACATTGGAGGAAAGGAATGGCAATATTAGGGAAACAACAGTTGAGATCCCCAAGGAAAATACTGATTATCTTCAGGCAATTAGAGAACTGAAAGCTGAAATAGCTGTAATGAAGAAAGAAGCTGAGGCAAGGGAAAGCAGACTAACAGAAGCAGAAAACAGAATTAGTCAGACAGAGGATGAGTTAGAGAAAATGAAGAAAGAGGTGAAAGAGCTTAAAAAGAGATTGAGAGACACTGAAAACTACAACAGAGACATATGGGATGATCACAAAAGAAGTAACATTCGCATAATTGGCCTGCCAGAGGAAGAAAGAGAGGAAGGGGAAGCAAACATTCTAGAGGAAATAATAGAAGAAAACTTCCCAGACCTGAATAACAGAAAGGACATCAAGATTCAAGAGGCCCAGAGAGTACCAAACAGAATCAACCCAGACCTGAAGACACCAAGACACATCATAGTCACAATGAGAAGTAAGGATAAAGAAAGGATCCTAACGGCTGCAAGAGAGAAACAAAAAGTCACATACAAGGGAAAACCCATATTATCTGCAGACTTCTCCACTCAAACTCTAAAAGCCAGAAGAGAATGGCAAGATATCTATCGAGCCCTGAATGAAAAAAGGTTTCAACCAAGGATAATATATCCTGCTAGACTTTCATTCAAACTAGATGGAGGGATCAAAACCTTCTTAGACAAACAACTGTTAAAGGAGGCAACCATCACCAAACTGGCCCTGAAAGAGGTTCTAAAAGACCTCTTATAAACAAGAACATCGCTACAAAACTGGCAATATATCAGAGCAAACAAAAAAAAATTTTTTTTTGAACAATGGCACTACAATACATTAAATAATATCAATAAATGTCAATGGCTTAAACTCACCCATCAAAAGGCACAGAGTTGGGGGATGGATCAAAAAACATAATACAACCATATGCTGCTTGCAAGAATCCCATCTGTCACAACAAGATAAACACAGACTTAAAGTGAAAGGATGTAAAACTATCATACAGGCCAAGGGACCACAAAAAAGGGCAGGAACAGCCATTCTCATCTCAGACATGATAGATTTTAAATTAAATAAAGTAATAAAAGATAGGCAAGGACATTACATAATGATTAGAGGATCAATCAGCCAAGAAGACTTAGCAGTCATTAATATCTATGCACCCAATGAGGGACCATCTAAATACATTAAGCACCTACTGAAAGAATTTCAAAAATACATCAATAGTAATACAATAATAGTGAGAGAATTCAATACCCCACTCTCACACTTAAACAGATCAGCAAAGCAGAGAATCAACAAAGATACAAGAGAATTGAATGAAGAGACTGACAGACGTCTATAGACCTCATGGACATTTTCTGCGTCCTTCACCCCATAAAACTGGAATACACCTTCTTTTCAAATCCACATAACACATATTCAAGGATAGACCACATGTTAGGCCACAAAGACAGCATCAATAAATTCAAGAACATTGAAATCATCCCAAGTATCTTCTTAGACCACAGTGGAGTAAAACTAACATTTAACAACAAACAGAAAATTATTAAAAGTCACAGAATTTGGAAACTAAACAACATACTCCTTAAGAACCACTGGGTCAGAGATTCACTCAAGCAGGAAATTCAAATGTTCCTGGAAACTAATGAAAATGAAGACACAACCTATCAACATATTTGGGACACAGCTAAAGCAGTACTGAGAGGGAAACTTATAGCCATACAATCACATATTAAACACCAAGAAGAAGCTCAAATGAACGACCTTACTGCACACCTCAAGGACTTAGAGGAAGAGGAACAAAGGAACCCTAAAGCATCCAGAAGGACAGAAATCACTAAAGTTAGAGCAGAAATAAACAACATCGAAAGTAAAAGAACCATACAAAAGATCAATGAAGCCAAATGTTGGTTCTTTGAAAGATTAAACAAAATTGACAAAACTCTAGCCAGACTCACCAAACAAAAAAGAGAGAAGACTCAAATTAATAGAATTGTAAACGATGGAGGAGATATCACAACTGACACCACAGAAATCCAGAGAATCCTGTAAAACTTCTATAAAGAATTATATGCCACCAAGCTAGAGAATCTGGAAGAAATGGAACAATTCCTAGAAGCATATGCCCTTCCAAAACTGAACCAAGAAGGACTACAAAATCTAAATGCACCAATCACAGACAAAGAAATTGAAACTGTTATTAAGAACCTCCACAACAACAAAAGTCCTAGACCAGATGGCTTCACAAATAAATTCTACAAAACTTTCAGGAAATAGTTAGTACCCATACTTCTGAAGCTTTTCCATAAGATTGAAGAAACAGGAATACTCCCTTCCACCTTCTATGAAGCCAACATCACCCTGATACCAAAAGCTGATAGGGACAGAACAAAAAAGGAAAACTACAGACCAATATCTCTGATGAACATAGATGCCAAAATATTAAACAAGATCTTGGCCAACCGGATACAGCAACATATCAAAAAGATTGTTCATCACGACCAAGTGGGATTCATCCCAGGAATGCAAGGCTGGTTCAACATCTGTAAGTCAATCAATGTCATTCACCACATCAATAAAAGCAAAGCCAAAAATCACATGGTTATCTCAATAGATGCAGAGAAAGCCTTTGACAAAATCCAACACCCATTCATGCTCAAAACTCTACAAAAAATGGGAATAGATGGGAAATTCCTCAAGATAGTGGAGTCTACATATAGCATACCTACAGCCAACATCATACTCAATGGACAGAAGCTGAAAGCATTCCCCCTCAGATTGGGGACTAGACAGGGCTGTCACTGTTATTCTTCAACATAGTATTGGAAGTTCTTGCCATAGCAATCAGGCAGGAGAAAGGAATAAAGGGAATACAGATTGGAAGAGAAGAAGTCAAGCTCTCACTATTTGCAGATGATATGATAGTATATATAGAAAAACCTAAAAAATGCAGCAGAAAACTACTGGAAGTTATTAGACAATATAGCCAGGTATCAGGCTACAAAATCAATGTACAAAAATCAGTGGCATTTCTTTATGCAAACACTAAATCTGAAGAAGAAGACATACAGAAATCACTCCCATTTACTGTTTCAGCAAAATCAATCAAATACCTAGGAATAAAGTTGACCTAAGAAGTGAAAGACTTATATACTGAAAACTATGAGTCGCTACTCAAGGAAATAGAAACTGATACCAAGAAATAGAAAGATATCCCATGCTCATGGATTGGAAGAATAAATATCATCAAAGTGAATATTCTCCCCAGAGACATATACAAATTTAAAGCAATACCCATCAAAGTTCCACAAAGCTTCTTTAAGAGAATAGAACAAACACTACAATCACTTATCTGGAACATGAAAACACCTAGAATTGCCAAAACCATCTTAAGGAAAAGAAACAGAAATGGAAGCATCACACTCCCAGACCTTAAACTATATTATAAAGCCACCATCATCAAAACAGCATGGTACTGGAACAAAAATAGGCACACAGACCAGTGGAACAGAATTGAATGCCCAGAAATAAATCCCCACACCTATGTACATCTAATCTTTGATAAGGGGCCCAAAGGATTAAATGGAAAAAGGAGGCTCTCTTCAATAAATGGTGCTGGGAAAACTGGATTGTAACATGAAGAAGAATGAAATTGAACCACTTTATCTCACCAGAAACAAAAATCAACTCCAAATGGATCAAAGACCTAGATGTCAGACCAGAAACAATCAAATACTTAGAGGAAAACATTGATAAAACAGTTTACCACCTACACTTCAAAGACATCTTTGATGAATCAAACCCCATTGCAAGGAAGCCTAAAGCAGAAACAAACCAATGGGACTACATCAAATTGAAAAGCCTCTGCACATCCAAAGAAACTAATAAACAAACAAAGAGACACCTCACAGAATGGGAGAAGATCTTCGCATGCCATACATCAGACAAGAAACTAATTACCAAAATATATAAAGAGCTCAGCAAACTTAGCAACAAAAAAGCAAATGACCCCATCTAAAAATGGGCAGAGGATATGAACAAAACATTCACTACAGAGGAGATCCAAAAGGCTAACAAACATTTGAAAAACTTCTCTAGGTCACTGATTGTTAGAGAAATGCAAATTAAGACAACACTAAGATACCACCTCATTCCTGTAAGAATGGCATACATCAAAAAAGACAGCAGCAACAAATGCTGGAGAGGTTGTGGGGACAGAGGAACCCTTTTACATTGCTGGTGGGAGTGTAAATTGGTACAGCCTCTGTGGAGAGCAGTCTGGAAAACTCTCAGAAGGCTAGACATGGACCTTCCATATGATCCAGTAATTCCTCTCCTGGGGTTATATCCCAAGGACTCCATAACACCCAACCAAAAAGAGGTGTGTACTCCTATGTTCATAGCAGCACAATTCATAATACCTAAATCCTGGAAGCAACCCAGGTGCCCAACAACAGATGAGTGGCTGAGAAAGCTGTGGTATATGTACACAATGGAATACTATGCAGCCATCAAGAAAAATGAACCCACCTTCTCTGACCCATCTTGGACAGAGCTAGAAGGAATTATGTTAAGTGAGCTAAGTCAGAAAGATAAAGATGAGTATGGGATGATCCCACTCATCAACAGAAGTTGAGTAAGAAGATCTGAAAGGGAAACTAAAAGCAGGACCTGACCAAATTGTAAGTAGGGCATCAAAGTAAAAACCCTGTGGTGACAGGTAGACATGCAGCTTCCTGGGACAGTGGGGGGTGGGAGTGGGTGGGAGGGATGGGTCACAGTATTTTGGTGGTGGGAATGGTGTTTATGTACACTCCTAGTGAAATGTAGTCATATAAATCACTAGTTAATTAATACGAGAGGGGGAAAATTAATTGTATGTCTCGAAGTTTTTCAAAACACATACTGAATCTTTTCAATATATAGGCTGTGTAATTGATATGCAGACTCTCTCAAAAGCCTAGACCAAGTAGATCAGAAGCAACCAATAGCACAGCTATATACAAGATACTGGGTACTGTACAGCAAACCCTAACAAAAGGACTTTTCAAAGTTAACCCAATTACCAAATAATGTCATGATAACATTAACTATCAATTGTTTTTTTGAACCCTAAGACGGCAGAACCTCACATGTCCACTATAGAGCCTCTACTTCCCCCAGTCCTAGAACCCTTGGATAGGGCCCACTTTCCCGTATACCTCTCCCAATCCATATAAAATAATATTGCATCTGCCGATCACAACCTAACCAACACAACGATTGCCACCTCAACATGCTTCACTTCAGACTGTGTCCAGAGACTTCACGTGTGGAATGACAACCCTTCAGCTTCATTACTCGGGTAAGACCTTTCCTTTTATAGTACACTCTAATTCCATCTCAGGTGGTTCACTTTCTAACAAAGTCCCCAAACCTAGATATACACCAGTCTCTGTGAGAGAAAGCATATGTTCACACGTATGTGTAAACTACTACAAAATATATACCTGAAAGCAGAAGTACACTAGAGTTTGCAGTGAGTACCCCCCTAACACTTCCTCTCCACTATTCCAAGCTTTGGGTCCATGATTGCTCAACAATTTGTTTGGCTTTGTATGTTAACTCTCTTTTCAGCCACCAGGTTCCAGATGTCATCAGGATGCCGGCCAGGCTTCCCTGGACTGAAGACCCCACCAATGTGTCCTGGAGCTCTGCTTCCCCAGAGACCCACTCTACTAGGGTAAGAGAGAGGCAGACTGGGAGTATGGACTGACCAGTCAATGCTCATGTTCAGCGGGGAAGCAATTACAGAAGCCAGACCTTCTACCTTCTGCAACCCACAATGACCCTGGGTCCATGCTCCCAGAGGGCTAGAGAATGGGAAAGCTATCAGTGGAGGGGGTGGGATATGGAGATTGGGTGGTGGGCATTGTGTGGAATTGTACCCCTCCTACCCTATGGTTTTGTTAATTAATCCTTTCTTAAATAAAAATAAAAACTAAAAATAAAAAAATGTACTATGAAAAAAAAATAGACTCCCAGGCATGAGGTCCCAAGTTCTATCCCTGGCAGCACATGTACCAGAGTGATGTCTGGTTCTTTCTGTATCTTCTGTCTTTCTCATTAATAAATAAATAAAATCTAGGAAAATAAGTTTTAAAATAATTTTTGACAATAAAGACAGGAGTATTAAAACTGACCTGTACTTGACTTTGCAACTCAGTAAACCGAGTAGCCTATGGGTCTTCAGAGCAAGCCAGTTTTCTATCAAGCTGAAAAAAAAAGTCTAGTGGGTCATGGCTGGGCAGTGGTGCAGCCATTTAAGCACACTTAGTATTAAGCACACATAGTACTAAGCACAAGGACCCAGTCTGAGCTTCCCCTCCCCACCTGCAGTTAAGATGCTTCACAAGTAGTGAAGTAGGTCTGTGGGTGTCTGTCTTTCTCTCTCCCTCACAATTTTCCCTTCCCCTCTCAGTTCCTCTCTGTGCTATCAAGTGAAATGATGGAAAAATTTAAAAAAGAAAGAAAGAAAGGAAAACTGGCTGTTGGCACTGAGCACCAGGAACTGGAGAAAAAAATAAAGTCTATGAAAGGATCACATTCTGATGTTGAAAAAGATCCTCAGTGCAAGGTTTGCTCTAAAAGTGAAGGATTTCCCTCCAGAGGCTGTGTATGGAGAGGTGAGCCAGCCACCCAGTCAAAAGCACACACCGCCTTGTGCAAAGACCAAAATTCAAGCTTCTTGTGCCCACCAGCACGAGGGAACCTTCAGGAGTGGGTGGAGCAGTGCTGTAGGCGTCTCTCCTTCTATCTATCTTTCTTTCTTTTTTTTTTTCAAAACTTGGTTATTTTTTTAAATTTGTTTCATATTTATTTATTGACTAGAGACAGTCAGAAATCGAGAGGGAAGGTGGTGATACAGAGACAGAGAGACAGCTGCAATACTGACTAACCACTTAGAAAGCTTTTCCCTGGAAGGTAAGGACTGGGGGACTCGAACCTGGGTCCTTGCACATTTCAACATGTACTCTCAACCAGGTGTGCCACCACCTGGCCCCTCTGCTTCTGCCTTCTTCTGTCTTTCTAACTGTCTCTCACTTTCTATCAAAAAGAAAGAAAATTATATATATGTCACAGTGAATGGTGGAGTAGTGCAAGCACTGAGTCCCAGTGATAACACTGGTGGCAAAAAAAAAAAAAGTTAAGGCCCTCTTTTACTAATTTCAGGAAAATCAAAGGATAGCAATGAAGAATCACTCACCTTTGCACCTGGTAATCCAGGTAATCCAGGATTTCCATGTGGTCCTGGTAGGCCCTACACATAGCAAAACGTACACAAAAATAAAGTCAGATTGCCTTTACATCTAGATACATATAACCACATCTAGCTGACATTCAAATAAGTATTACATGTTGACTTCATCAAACTAAATATCAATTTTTTTTTTTTTTTTTTTTACCAAATTCTCTATCTTAGTGAAATCTTGAATATGTAAGTACTGGTAAAGAGAGATACAGTGATTGCAGCTAAAACTATCCTTTCAGGGCCAGATGGTGGTGTGTCTGGTTTAATGCACACATACACAGTGTGCAATGGCCTGGGTTCAAGCCCCTGGTCCCCACCTGCAGGGGGAAAGCTTCACGAGTGGTGAGCAGAGCTGCAGGTATCTTGCTGTCTCTTTTCTTCTCAACATCATCCTCCCCTCTCAATTTCTCTGCCTCTATGCAATAATAAGTGAATAAAATAGAATTAAAAAATTAAAAACTATCCTTTCCATCTTCTGTCTCAGCCTACTGCCTTGAGGTGTTTACTTCCTTTTCCATTGTCTCCACTCACTGCGTATCATTTAGTTCAATTGCTCAAAGGTGTGCAAAGAAATCTAAAAATAATGGAGTAAGGTTTTTAGGCTTCCATCTAGAGCAACACATGAGAGCACTATGAGCATGAGCTTGGAGCTCCATGGATGGTGGAGTAGAGTTCAGGTGTCTTTCTGCGTCTTTCTCTAAGAAGCATAGAATGAAAATTGTAGCACAGGGTGGTAGTTCCATAGTATGGCCCTGGGTTTGTCCCCAGAATTGTATTTAGAGAGAAAAAAATTCTAGGAAAATTTGAGTTGCAAATTTTAAGTTAAGGAATTGATTTAGTAGAGATCATATTAGAAATCAAATATATTAATTTACCCTTGATAAAAATAATTCTGTTTCTTCTTTGAGGGGAGAAAGTTTGGACACATAGCTGGAGAACTATCTCACCAGTAGAGCACAGGTCTTGAGAACGTGAGGCTCCAATTTCTATCCATGAGACAAGTATTGAGTGCGTTCTTCTTCTCTTTCTCTCTGCCTGTCTTTCTTTGTCATGAAAATCAATGCACCTTTTTGAAGAAGTTGGACAATACCATTTTCAAAGAATGGAAACTAAGAAATGAAAATGCTGTTTTATAAGAAGAGATAGTTAGCACTCAAAAAGTTATGTTAATGGCTAACAGTCTTAATAGAGGAAGAGGGAAAGACATGGTCCAAAGATAGATGTGGTTGTTCAGAAAAACAGGAACCTGGGTCTCTAGACAAAGACATGGGAGAATGGAAATGATGTGAAGGCTGGAAGTAAGTGAGAAAGGTTGAGAAGAAAATGAGACAAAATAATAGCCCATCAAGCAACAACATAGAAGAAATAATAAACAATAATTAGAGCACAGTGAACTTTTGTGATATGTTTCATTATGGATAAGAGTTTGATGTGAATATGGACAGTTTAAGGTATCAACTTACAAGAGTTTCCAATACATTGTTTGTATGATAGATAGAAATTAGAAGAGGAAGTGAATTGTATCACTGCTATTTTATAACTTTTTGTTTAACAGAATCACAATTCTCTCTGTAGCTCATTAAAATTTCATTTAGCAAAACTTCACATTTGGTGGAGGTTGAAAGGCATCATCTCAACAATAGGGAGATCTAATGTAGCAATAAATCTTTTGTTGGAACTGAGCAAAGTGAGAAAATAGTGCCACTTCTTAATGCAGCTTCTTCCTGGCCCCCCCCCATCTGGACAATTATTTTACTAGTTAATAACTGCAGTATTTTCCACTCTGTGATCCAAGAATGCACTACTTTAAGGCAGCCTACTTCTCTTTTCCCAAAGTAAATGAACCTCACCTAGGACTATACACTACAGATGAGATCACTTCCTAACAAAGAGTATTGTTACAAGTAGCATAGAACATTTAAAAAAAATTTTTATCATCTTTATTAGACAGCCAGAAATTGAGAGGAGAGGGGGAGATAGAGAGAGAGAGAGAGACAGAGACACCTGCAGCCCTGCTTCAACACTTGGAAAGCTTGCTCCCCTGCAGGAGGGGGCCACAGACTCGAACCCAGGTCCTTATGCATGGTAACATGTGCACTTAACCAGGTGTGCCACCACCTGGCCCCCAAGTAGCATAGAACATTAATCTACAAACTTGATAATCTTAGGCATGTTCACAGAGATGGTTTTGACCAGGTGTTCACACTCAAAGCAACTAGCTGAAAGGAACAAGTTGTACATGTTCCAAAGCATTTCTTAAATTGGCAAAGAAGATCTAAGTTTGAAGATTCAGGAAGGTTTCCAAAGGAAGTACATACTGTATTGCAAAGCAAATGCCAAATAGGAAATTACTATTTGTGACAGGAAGTGAGAAACAAAGTTTATCTACTCACCCGTGGACCTCTCTTTCCAGGAGGACCTGGGATACCTGCTGGACCAGGTGGACCCTTGAAAAGTGAATACTGAGATATTAGGCATAATAATAAACATCAATTTTCCTGAAAGTCTTAAAAAGATTTTTACTTTAAGGCAATTCTTTTTCAGTCTCCACTTCCCATCTGCTGATTATTTGAAAGTCATAAATCTCTCCATCCTAATCAGCAGGGGTGAGAGTTGGAACACAAGTATCTTCTTTCATCTGGCCAGAAAAGGCAGCAAGACATCTTCGCCTTATTGTTATACATACTGTATATAGTTTTTACAGAAACCATAACGAGTAGTCTTGTAATTTTTACTTAAATTTACTTTTACTACTGAAGGAAAAATTCAATTAGGGATTAAAGATCAACAACTAAAGGTTTTACAAACAACTTTTAAGAGAACTAGCCTTTGAAACACTAAATTACTGAACATTTTTATGCTATTTTCAAGAAATTAAACCAAGGATCTGTGCAATGTATTACACTGTTTTAATGAAATGCTTCTATTATTCCAGTAATACGTCTGCTTTATATCAAATCCAGAATATGAGGTGGTCAGTAGCAATGTTGAAAGGTTCATAAAACAAAGTATGAGAGCAAAAACTAGCCAATGTTTAAAGTGTTAGGACTTCTTTACATGTAATCTGTTAAATATACAAAATGTACTTTCCTTTTACATTAAATGACTTAACATCATCTTTCTATTATTTAAACTCTCCAGTGTGAAAGATAAAAGTTGATTTGGGACACAGTAAAATACACATTCATTCATTTATCTGCTCATTCCTTTTTTTTCTGAGAACTGTGTAAATATGGAATTGTTTTTGTTGTTTATATAGTAAAAAGACATTCAGTTGTACAAATATGCATGATCACAGTAAAATTACCATAATTTTTGGAATGGGACATATTGAAGTTAAAAAATAGTCACCCCCCCCCCCTTCCTCTCCTGGGTCAACTAGGAATACCAAAGGAGACTACCTGGGACCGCAACAGGAAAGGCCTGGAACGACTTCAGGAACCCACCAAATACACATCTGTTTCGCCAACAAGGGAACTGCTGAAGGGAGGAGAGGACTCCTCTGAGACTCGTCAAATGCAACTGTGAGTCTCCATTACTACTGCCCTCAGAATCTGGAGCAATGGCAGGGAGGCCCTGTGCTGATACCAGGGGACAGAGAACTAACTAACAAGGAAACTCAGGAGAAGATCTATACCTCTGTGGCCTATTGGTGGGGCTGTAAAAGTCTTTTTGCATAACCACTGGATTATATCTTCCCCACCCTGCTTTATCTCTTAGTCAAGAGTCAGTGATTAAGCTAAAAAGCCTACTTATAGTTTAAAAGCTCTCAGGCTCATATAGCATAAAGGGAAGATAAAGAACAAAAGAGGCTTTTAAACCACTGAGCTCAAACTCAAGGATTAAAATAATATTGAAACAACAGTCAATTTCCACAATTGTGAAACCTTTAATTACCTTAATTAGGCACAAGTCAATCCAGGCAAGAGTCATCAGTAATTTGAAAAGTACTGAGAGAGGGACCTCATAATATAATATATAAAATGGTTAAACCAACAAGAAGAATTATTGGAGAAATGAACCACAATAAGAGTCCAGCTAAACCCCCCCCAAAGGGTGAATCACAAATTGATGAGGTCAACATCCAAACACTAGTTAAGAAAATAATCACAGGAGTAAACAGTTTGAAAGAATTGCCATTTAAACAGTAATTATCTCAAGGTTATTAGAGAGCTGAAAACTGAAAGAGCTAAGCTAAGAACACAAATAGCTGACCAAGCTAAAACAGTATCAGAACAGGCTAACAAAATAGATTAACTCCAGAAAACAGTAGAGGGGAGAGAGAATAGAATAAATAAGGCTGAAGACAGAATTAGCAAGATTGAGGACTAATTAGAGACACCTAAAAAAGAAGTAAGAGATCTCAAAAAGAGATTAAGAGATACTGAAAACAACAACAGAGACCTATGGGATGACTTCAAAAGAAATAATATATGTATTATTGCCTTACCAGAGGAAGAAAGAGAGGGAGGGGAAGAAAGCATTCTTCAGGACATAATTGATGAGAACTTCCTTAGGCTAGATAACATCAAAGACATAAAGATTCAAGAATCCCAGAGGGTCCCAAACAGAATTAACCCAGACTTAAAGACACCGAAACACATCATATTGAGAATGGAAAGGAATAAGGATAAAGAAAGGATCCTGAAGGCTGCAAGAGAAAAACAAATAGTCACCTACAGAGGAAAACCCATAAGATTAGCAGCAGACTTCTCTGCACAAACACTACAGGCCAGAAGAGAATGGCAAGATATCTATCGAATGCTCAGTGAGAAAGTCTTTCAACCAAGAATACTGTATCCTGCTAGACTTTCATTCAGACTAGATGGAGGCATAAAAACCTTCTCAGACAAGCAACAGTTGAAAGAATCAACTATCACGAAGCCTGCCCTGAAAGAAATTCTGAAAGGTCTCCTATAAACAGTCAGACCACCATAAATATGTCATATATCAGAATACTCTAAAACTCTACAAGAATGGCATTAAAATATCTTCAATCTTTGATATCAATAAATGTCAATAGCCACCTGAATTAACCTATTAAAAGGCACAGAGTAGGAAGATGGATCAGAAAACACAACCCAACAATATGCTGTCTACAGGAAACCCACCAAACTCAACAAAACAAACACAGACTCAAAGTGAAAGGATGGAAAACTATCATACAAGCCAGTGACCCACAAAAAAGGGCAGGAACAGCCATTCGCATATCTTTATATGCGAATATCATAGTCTTTAAAATAAATAAAATTTAAAAAGATAGGGATGGACACTACTTAATGCTCAGTGGATCAGTAAATCAAGAGAAATTAACAATTATTAACAACTATGCACCCAATGAGAAGGCAGATAAGTACGTCAAACATCTACTGAAAGAGCTACAACAATATATTAACAGCAACACAGTCATAGTAAGGGACTTCAACACCTCACTCTCTAAACTGGACAGATCATCCAGGCAGAAAATCAATAAAGACATGAGGGATCTGAATGAGGAAATAGATAAACAAGAATAACTGGACATTTTCAGAGTCATTCATTCCAAGAAACTGGAATACACATTCTACTCAAGTCCACATGGGTCAACCTCAAGGATAGTCCATATGATAGGCCACAAAGAGAGTGTCAGCAAATTCAAGAGCATTGAAATCATCCCAAGCATCTTCTCAGACCACAGTGGAATTCAACTAACACTTAACAATCAACAAAAGATTAGTAATAGTCCCAAAGTGTGGAAGCTCAACAGTACACTACTTAACAACTATTGGGACAAAGAGCAAGTAAAGGAGAAATCAAAATGTTCAATGAAAATGAAAACACAAGCTATCAAAATATTTGGGACACAGCTAAGGCAGTACTGAGAGGAAAGTTCACAGCCATACAAGCACACGTTAGGAAACAAGAAAAAGCACAAATAAACAGCCTGATTGCACATCTTAAAACCTAGAAGAACAAAGAAACCCTAAAACAACCATAGGAACAGAAATCATTAAAGTTAGGGCAGAAATCAATAACATTGAAAATAATAAAACCATACACAAGATCAAAGAAAATAAATGTTGGTTCTTCGAAAGGGTGAACAAAATCAACAAACCTTTAGCCAGACTCACAAAACAAAAAAGGGAGAAGACCCAAATAAATAGGATCATAAATGAAAGAGGAGATATCACAACAGACACCATAGAAATTCAACATATCATGCGAGGCTTCTATGAACAAATATGTGCCACCAAGCTAGAAACGGACAAGTTCCTAGATACCTATGAACTTCCAAAACTAAGTAAAGAGGAACTAGATAACATGAACAGGCCCATGACAGCTAATGAAATTGAAACAGTTATCAAAACCTTCCCCAAAATAAAAGTCCTGGACCAGATGGTTTTACAAATGAATTCTACAAAACCTTCAAAGAAGAACAAATACCTCTACTTTTAAAAGTCTTCCAGAAGATTGAAGACCCTGGAATACTCCCTTCCAACATCTATGAAGCCAACATCACTTTGATACCAAAAGCAGACAGGGAAACAACCAAAAAAGAAAACTACAGACTGATATCGCTGATGACCATAGATGCTAAAATATTGAACAAAATTCTAGCCAACCGGATACAACAGTATATTAAAAAGATTGTTCATCATGAACAAGTGGGGTTTATCCCAGGGATGCAATTTTTTTTAATATATGTAAATCAATCAACGTGATCCACCACATCAACAAAAGCAAGACCGAAAACCACATGGTCATATTAATAGATGCAGAGAAAGACTTTGACAAAATACAACATGCCTTTATGATCAAAATACTACAAAAAATGGGAATAGATGGAAAATTCCTCAAGAGAGTGGACTCTATATATAGCAAACCTACAGCCAACATCACACTCAATGGTGAAAACTGGAAGCATTTCCCTTCAGATTAGGTACTAGACAGGGCTGCCCACTATCATCATTAATATTCAACATAATGTTGGAAGTTCTTGCCATAACAATTAGACAGGAACAAGGAAGTAAAGGAATTGGAATAGATTGGAATAGAAGAAGTCAAACTCTCCCTATTTGCAGATGACATGATAGTATACATAGAAAAACGTACGAAATCTAGCAAGAAGCATTTAGAATTCATCAGGCAATACAGTAAGGTGTCAAGCTACAAAGTTAACATTCAAAAGTCAGTGGCATTCCTCTATGCAAACACTGTGTTATAAGAGGATGAAATATAGAAGTCAATTCCTTTTATAGCAACAAAAACAATAAAATATCTAGGAATAAACCTAACCAAAGAATTGAAAGACTTGTATACTGAAAATTACAAAATTGAAGGAAATTTCCTATTCAAGGAAACTGAAGAAGACACAAAGAAGTGGAGAGATACTCCATGTTCATGGGTTGGAATAATTAACATCATCAAAATGAATATACTACCTGGAGCCATCTACAGATTTAATGCTATCCCCATTAAGATGCCAACCACTTTTTTTTTTTTTTTACGAGACTAGAACAAATGCTACAGATGTTTATCTGGAACCAGAAATGGCCTAGAATTTCCAAAACAATTCTGAGAAGAAAGAACAGAACTGGAAGCATCACACTCCCAGATCTCAAGTTATATTAAAGAGCCATTGTCATAAAAACTGCTTGGTACTGGAACATGAATAGAAACACTGACCAGTGGAATAGAATTGAGAGCCCAAAAGTAAGCCCCCACACCTATGGACATCTAATCTTTGACAAAGGTACCCAGACTATTAAATGGGGAAAGCAGAGATTTTTGAACAAATGGTGTTGGAAAAAATGGGTTGAAACATGCAGAATAATGAAACACTCTATTTCACCTATGGCCATCTAATCTTTGATAAATGGGTATTAAATGGAGGAAGTATTAAATGGAGGAAGGAGGCTCTCTTCAATAAATGGTGCTGAGAAAACTGGGTTTAAACATGCAGAAGAATGAAACTGAACCACTATATTTCACCAAATACAAAAGTAAATTCCAAGTTGATCAAGGACTTGGATGTTAGACCAGAAACTATCAGATACATAGAGGAAAAAATTGGCAGAACTATTCTGCATAAATTTTAAGGACATCTTCAATGAAATGAATCCAATCACAAAGAAGACTAAGGCAAGCATAAACCTATGGGACTACATTAAATTAAAAAGCTTCTGCCACCTCAACATGCTTCACCTCAGACTGTATCCAGAGACTTCACGTGTGGAATGACAACCCTTCAGCCTCATTACTCGGGTGAGACCTTTCCTTTTATAGTACACTCTAATTTCATCTCAGGTAGTTCACTTTCTAACAAAGTCCCATAACCTAGATATACACCAGTTTCTGTGAGAGAGAGCTTATGTTCACACGTATCCATAAACTACTGCAAAATATATACCTGAAAGCAGAAGTACACTAGAGTTTGCAGTGAGTACCTCCCTAACACTTCCTCTCCACTATTCCAAGCTTGGGATCCATGATTGCTCAACAAATTGTTTGGCTTCATATGTTAACTCTCTTTTCAATCACCAGGTTCCAGATGCCACCAGGATGCTGGCTAGGCTTCCCTGGATTGAAGACCCCACCAATGTGTCCTGGAGCTCAGCTTCCCCAGAGACACACCTTACTAGGGAAAGAGAGAGGCAGACTGGGGGTATGGACCGACCAGTCAATGCCCATGTTCAGCGGGGAAGCAATTACAGAAGCCAGACCTTCTACCTTCTGCAACCCTCAGCGACCCTGGGTCCATGCTCCCAGAGGGCTAGAGAATGGGAAAGCTACCATGGAGGGGGTGGGTTATGGGGATTGGGTGGTGGGAATTGTGTGGAGTTGTACCCCTCCTACCTTATGTTTTTGTTCACTAATCCTTTCTTAAATAAAAAATTTTAAAAAATAAATTAAAAAGCTTCTGCACAGCAAAAGAAACCACTACCCAAATCAAGAGACCCCTCACAGAATGGGAGAAGATCTTTACATGCCATACATCAGATAAGAGATGAATAACCAGTATATATAAAGAGCTTACCAAACTCAACAACAAGAAAACCAATAACACCATCCAAAAATGGGGAGAGGACATGGACAGAATATTCACCACAGAAGAGATCCAAAAGGCCAAGAAACACATGCAAAAATGCTCCAAGTCTTTGATTGTCAGAGAAATTCAAATAAAGGCAACAATGAGACACCACTTCACTCCTGTGAGAACGCCATACGTCAGAAAAGGTAACAGCAGCAAATGCTGGAGAGGTTGTGGGGTCAAAGGAACCCTCCTGTCTGCTGGTGGGAGTGTCAATTGGTCCAACCTCTGTGGAGAACAGTCTGGAGAACTCTCAGAAGGCTAGAAAGGGACCTACCCTATGATCCTGCAATTCCTCTCCTGGGAATATATCCTAAGGAACTCAACACACCCATCCAAAAAGATCTGTGTACACATATGTTCTTAGCAGCACGATTTGTAATAGGCAAAACCTGGAAGCAACCCAGGTGTCCAACAACAGATGAGTGGCTGAGCAAGTTGTGGTATATATACACAACGGAATACTACTCAGCTATAAAAAATAGTGACTTCATTGTTTTCAGCCGATCTTGGGTGGACCTTGAAAAATTCATGTTAAGTGAAATAAGTCAGAAACAGAAAGATGAATATGGGATGATCTCACTGTCAGGCAGAAGTTGAAAAACAAGATCAGAAGAGAAAACACAAGTAGAACCTGAACTAGAATTGGCATATTGGACCAAAATAAAAGACTCTGGGGTGGATGGTGGGGGATAGAATACAGGTCCAAGAAGGATGACAGAGGACCTAGTGGGGGTTTTATTGTTATATGGAAAACTGGGAAATGTTACGCATGTACAAACTATTGTATTTACTCTTGAATGTAAAACATTAGTTTCCCAATAAAGAAATTAAAAAACAAATAGTCAACCCCTCCTTAACAAGTAGCAAGGTCAAGAGAATCTCATTTCAGATTGCATTTTCCTTTTCTCATTCTAGATATTGACTACTATTTGAAATTTTCAGGGGCTGAGCTGTGTTACATCCAGTTAAGTGCAAATAGTGCTATGCACATGGAACCAGATTCAAGCCTTTGCTTCCCACCCTCAAGGGAAAATGCTTCACAAGCAGTGCAGCAGGTCTGCAGGTGTCTTATCTTTCTCTCCGTCTTACTAACTCTCCACCCCCTCTCAAAGTCTCTCTGAAATATTGAATAAAATGGTGGGGGGGGATGGCTGCCAGAAGCTGTGGATTTGTACTAGAGCCCCAGTGATAACCTTCAAGGCAAAATAAAGAAATTCTTTATTGATATTATTCATCTTTTAAAGTTTTCTAATGTTATTTATATTATTTTCCTTTAAATATATTTTCCTTAACCTCTAATTTAATGTAAAAATACCTGTCATGAATCTCTTATAATTGAGATAAATCTTATTATTGTTCAAAAAAGTAAGGTAGTCTTATTCAAATTTGAATAGCTATCATTATATCACTAGCTTCCATCAAACACTGACTTTCATTTATTGTTATTATTTTTTTATTGCCACTAGAGTTACTGTTGGGGCTGGGTGGTACCTACAGTGGGAATCCACCTTTCCCAGTGGCCATTTTTCCTTTTTTTTTTCCTTCCTCCTTATGCCCCCTCTTTATTCTCTCTTCCCCACAACCCTTTCATTCTTTTTCTTTTCCTTCTTTCTTTCCTTCCTCCCTCCCTCCATCCCTCCCTCCCTCCCTTCCTTCCTTCCTTCCTTTCCTTTCCTTTCCTTTCCTTTCCCTTCCTTCCTTCCTTCCTTCCTTCCTTCCTTCCTTCCTTCCTTCCTTCTTTCCTCCCTCCCTTCCTTCCTTCCTTTCTTTCTTCTTTTTTCCTTTTGTCTCTTCTCTTTTTCTCTTTCTTTATATTTTATTTGATGAGACAGAGAGAGATTGAGAGGGGAGCAAGAGATAGGGAGAGAGAAGGGTACTTGAAGAACACGCTTTGCCATGGAAATCTTCCTTGCCATACTAATGTGTGCACTCAACAGGTGTACCACCTCCTGATCCCTCACTTATCATCATCATCATTATATTTGTGATCTCCAGGTCTTCACCTCCTCAGGTCGACTTTTTTTAGTTAGAAAGAGACAGAGGGGGAGTCGGGCTGTAGTACAGCGGGCTAAGCGCAGGTGGCGCAAAGCACAAAGACCGGCATAAGGATCCCGGTTCGAACCCCGGCTCCCCACCTGCAGGGGAGTCGCTTCACAGGCGGTGAAGCAGGTCTGCAGGTGTCTATCTTTCTCTCCTCCTCTCTGTCTTCCCCTCCCTCTCTCCATTTCTCTCTGTCCTATCCAACAACAACAACAACAATAATAACTACAACAATAAAACAACAAGGGCAACAAAAGGGAAAAAATTAATAAAATAAAAATTAAAAAAAAAATTAAAAAAAAAAAAAGAAAGAGACAGAGGAACAGAGGAAAAATCACTATAACAACAAAGCTTTCCCAGTGCAGTGGAGACTGGTCTCAAACTAGATTTGTGGTGGGAAATTCTTTTCAACTTCATTATGATTCTGATATACTAATTATATTATCATTAGTTGTTTACTTGAAGTTAACCTTCATAGAATAAGAACTAAACATGAAAAGCAAAGTGAACAACTAAAACATAATATATAGCTTGATTTTTAGTTTGCCATACTACTTTGTGATGGAAGAAAACACTATCCTATTCACATTAAAAGGCAGTTAATATTACAGTTAATATTCAATATAGAGGAGTATGATATATTTTATGTCATCATTGAAATAGTTGAGTTGTTCAACCAAATTAAGTGTCTAACAAAACCAATAACCACTAGATAAAAATTAATTCTAACTTGCTCTTGCAATTTTGCATTTCCAAATCTATGGCAAAAGATTAATAGTAGGCATTGTCTTGGAACAAGAAAAGTCTACAGCATGAATTTTGAGAGGAAAATTATTTTCTATAAAGCAAGATACATGCTAGAAAATTGACTTTCAATTTCGGGTTATTAGTTATTAAGAGAAAGTATAATTCAATTGAAAGAGCAATCATCCAATCAACATTCAAATCATGCCTCAATAATTTACTAGCTGAGTGGCCTTGAGCAAGTCAGTCACTTTTTCTGTGTCATAACTCCTCATTTTTAAAAATTGTTGATAAGAAAAATGTACCTTTTCGGGTTATTGTGAGCATTAAAGACACTATATGCAAGATATCTGTCACTATGTCTGATTATCATAATTAATCATAATGAACCTTTAAGGGTATGCATGGGTATGCATTATACAGATGTCCAATGTAAATTATATTATTAGTAGTATTTGGGTAGCATCTATATTGAAGAAAATGTCTTCAGTACACTATTTTCTAAAAGTAATGCTTGGTCAACTAATCTTGGAAGCCATGAACCGAAAATTGTTTTAAAAGTCATTCACTTATTCAATCATTCACTAAATATTGATAAGAACCAAGTCCTCCAGGACTTAATAGGAAGACATATACTAACAGGTAAGCATATAAGTATAAATCAGTCAGCAAACAACTGAGAGAGAAAGTGAGAAAGGTATTAAGGGAATAAACCCACCTAATGTGGTGGTCTCTGAGAGACGGTCTCTCTGGGAAAGTTATTGTCAGACCTAAAAGATAGATGAAGAGAAGAAATGAAGAGAGTATGAAATTCCAAAAGGTAGGAATAAAATGAATGAGTACATAAATAAAAACACAATAGACTTTTGTTGACGAATTGATAGAAAGCTAAGAGAGAGAATACAGGAACTGAAAGCATCAGCTTGCAGAGATGAATAAGGGCCACATCACACAGCATTGGAGGCGGAGTTCCTGAACCTGGGACTTTGAAGCCTCAGGCAGGAGAGTCTGTTTGCATAACCATTATGCTATCTACCCTCTGCCCTGTAAAGACTTTTTTAATTTACCCTAAGTGCATTGTTCTTCTGTTGCTGAAAGGTTTAACTCAGTGTATCACAGTATCTGCTCTACTTTCTAAAAGGACTGGGGAAATTAAAAAGAAATCACTAAAGAATTTATGGTAAAATGTCAAAATGAAAACATTTTTAAACTACCTTCCCACAAGACCCACTGAAAATAGCACAGAAAGAAGGGGAAAAAAGTCTCCTATGAAACATTTTGTCACAAACCGCAAAATATGAAGACTATCTCCTAAAACACTAAAAGAAACTTGGAGAAGGGGAAGATGTTGAGAGGTGATCAAAAATACAAACAAGATCTCCTCAGACCTCAAATTTTGGATGAGCAACAACAAAAAAATCTACATATCCTTGATTACAGTGATGAGATTTGGTGGGATGGAAAAGCTACAGACAGTCTAAGTCCTATCTCAGTAAATATTCAATTCCCAAACACCCAAGAGTAAGGAAGAGCCTATCATTTGCACGATACACAACCATTTTCCTTACATAATAGAAGAGAAGATGTCTGATGGGGAGTGGTGGTAAAAGTAGAGAGCCCAAATCATCATTTACCTTACAGAAAGTCTGTAATATACAGGACTTCAACAAACATACATTGCTGGGAAATTGTGCAGATGCAGTCACATCTGCCATGTTGTCCCCTCAGGCTACTGCTAGTTCCCGCGAGAGTTGGGACATTCTCGGAGTGCCTGTTCCACCATGTTGTGCCCTCAGGGCATTGTCTATTTCCCCACAATATTTGGAGTGCTTTGGTTACTCTTCCCCCCACCCATTCTCACGAGAGTTATTATCCTATCCTGGAGTGCTATGGTTACTATTCCCCCTTCCCATTCTCGCGAAAGCTACTCCTATAAAAGCCCTTCTCCTTCTGCACCTCGCTCTCTTGCCAGCGCTTCACTTTGGTGTTTAGACACAGGAAAGGTTACTGCGTTAGGCGGCCATTTTCGCTACCTCCACGTGGCCCAACCTGTTTCTCTCGCACCCAACTCTGAGGTGCCAGCGCAAATAAAGATTTGTGTTCCGTCTTCGCCGGATCCCCTCTCTCTCTTCTCTGCGGGGCAGAACAACAATACATGAAACCAAGAAGAGCTATGTTTTTAAGAATATAATACAATGAATATGGTAAGATGGCATTTAAGGCAACAACTTAAGTTTGATGCTGCATACATTCCACCTTTCTCTTTTGAACAATTCTAAAACCTGTGAAGTGACTCCCCTGCAGGTGGGGAGCCAGGGCTCAAATAAGGATCCTTAAGCCAGTCCCTGAGCTTCATATCACCTACACTTAACCTGCTGCGCTACCGCCTGACTCCCAGATGTTATAGCTTTTATATGGCTTCCTCTACTTAAAAATATATTTTCTTTAACAAATCAAAAATTCTATCAGCTTTGTGATGCTTATAATTTAACTGGTTAAATTAAATATATATATATATAATATACATATAAATAAAATATATAAATATATTTATATATAAAAAATATATGAAAATATAAACTATGCTATCCACAAGACCTTATCCTAGATAGCTCAGCTTTAAGTGAACTGTTACAGAATTTTACTCATAAATAATTTTTTATAGGGTGGTTAACATAATGGTTATGTAAAGAGATTCTCATTCCTGTGGATTCTAAGTTCCAGGCTGAATCTCCTATCAAATCTGTCAGTGCTCTGGTAATAGTAATAATTATTATAATTTTCTTGTCTTTGAACACCGGTACCTCATACATAGTTTGTATCTCTCAGTAACATTTACCATATTTACTGTGAGATAAATGTATTTCCTTTATCTTCATTATTGAAATTCAAGTGCCTTCTGATGTAATACTCTGTTTTCTTCTTTTGTCCATGTTAGGGAACTAAATATATCTCAGTTGGAGATTAGACTTCCCTTTAATGATGAAATGACTACTTATTGATTGAAAGAAGAGACTCTCATGCTATCAAACTTACGTTTTCTCAATAACATAACTCTATTACTTCTATAACTACGTTCAAAATAGCTTACCTAACAGCTCAGTTGTATTACCTATTTTGACAATTGTCACAGTGAAATGGAATGAACAACATATTCTTCAGATATTGTTTTAAATTCTTTAACATCTGGGTCAAGAAGTGGAACAACCATTAAAGTACACAAGTTACTGTGCAAAAGGACCCAGGTTAAAGTCTCTGGTCCCCCAACTGCATTGGGGGAGCTTTGCAAGTGGTGGACAGTGTTGCAAGTGCCTCTCTTTCTCTCTCTCTCTCTCTCTCTCCCTTCTTTCCTCTTCCTTATTTCTCTCTGTATCTACCATAATTCTAAAAATTAGTGAAATTAAAAAAAACTTTAACACTCGCTGTAATAAAAAATTATTCATTATCTATCAAAACAGGCTGTGTAATCACCATACAGGAAATATAATCTAAGTAAGTGCTTGCCATGTAGTCCCATTTTATGGTCTTTGGTAATAAAATAATTATTTAAATTTCATTTTCATCACAAAGAATTACAATGATATATTTTAGTCTGTCGCCAACTACCTAACAGTTTACAGATTGATTATTTAAAGTGTGTAAGTAAAAAAGAGTAAAATATCTCTTATGTTGTGCTCTTGAATGGCTTTAAATGAGTTTTAAGTGTTTGGAAGTTTTTGAATGTTCCTCTGTAATTGAACTGACCCAAGAACTTTAGAGTTGGAAAAAAAAATCAGTCTATTACCTTAAAATTTTGTTTATGTAGAATTCATTAAGTGACTAGACTAATTTCTTTTTCACTGAATGAACTGGTGGGTTGACTAAATCTTTTTAAAGATTTATTTTATTATTTAAATCATATGCAAGAGAAAATTTCATGAGATGAAGAGCGAGAAACCCAAATAGATGTGGCAGCCTGAGAGCCCCAGGCATCCAACTTCTATGCTCTACCAAAAGAGATATTTCCATGGCTAGTTTTTTATTCAGTAGTTATAGCTTTCATTAACCCTTAAATGCAAACCGATGATACTATTAGGAATGTAATAAGATGGTATTATTCATATACACTTAGATAGTATTTATAGTGGTGAGGATTTATTTATTGCTCAGTCAATGGTTCATCACAAAATTACTATAAGTAATTTTAGAGCAACCAAGGAAACTGGAAGAGCGACTAGTAGAATGCTACGTTTACACGCTTGAGATGCTTGGAACTCATGGTTGGATCTTCAATACTGTATGCTCTAGAGTGCTACCCTGAGTTATTTCTCTGTCATGTGAAACTGTATATTATAGGAAATAAATTTTAAAACAGTATAGTTTACAGTTTAGTTAATTTGGTACTTTTTTCATGAAAGGATATTTAATTGATATGCTAATACATTTTTCTTTGCATTACTATGATTTTCATAACATCTCAACATTACTATGCCATAAATCTGTGGTTATAAAAAGTTTTTATAGAAATGCTAAGCTATATTTAGGAGTAGAATTCCCAGATGAATTCCAACTTAACAATAAAATTACATAGCTTACTTGCTATTTTACCAGAGTTAAGTAACCTTTCCAATCTGTTAATTGAAAAAAAAAAAGACATACACTACAATATTTGAGCCAAAGCTGTACTTTGGTTGGATATATTGCAACAGCAATAAATCCAGTCAGTGTTTTCAGGTTACATTTCCACCACAAATATGATCTGTTTTGCTTTGTACAGTTAAGAGAAAATTTTTTTAAACGTATGGTAGATTAGAACATTAAGACACATTTAAAAAAAAAAAAAACTTACAGGAGGTCCAGTGTCCCCTTTTAGCCCATTCAGATTCTCCATTTCAAGCATTGTTTTCAGATCCTCATAGTAATAATAGTCGTAAAGTTCGGTTTCATAGCTATTTTCAATTGGATAAATGGCATCGAGATCGAATTCACCTTCACCTCTTACATCAAGTTGATTGTACATGGCTGGCTCATCCGTCACTCTGTATAAACTTATGTTTAATTTCTGCCACGTCTCTATGTGTTCATTCATGTGCGGATTTGCAGTGATAGCTCTCTTGAAGTTGGTAATTGCATCTTGCTTTATGTGTGGAGGAATAGATGAAGTCTTCTTAAATGGTGACAGACTAGTTTCTCTATCATTATGTTGTGTAATATTGTCTAATACATTTAGCAGAGAGCTAAATTTCTCCTCACTATTTGTTTTTGTCTCACTGAGGTGATACTGGGTCACTGACAGGCTTAAATTTGTCTGAGTATGTTCTTCAGTGGTCATTTCTTTGGCCTCAGAGCCATAGATCACAACATCCTCAGCAGAGACATTCCCCGAATAAAGATAAATTAGCTGAGATCTTGATATTTGTTGATGTTGTTTAAGCAATGTTGTAGAATCATTTTTGGGAGTACTTCTCTCTTCTGTTAATTTGCCCTCTAATAGTACTTTTCTGGAAAACTGCTTGGGTAAGGTAGGATTTTCAGATAGTTTAGCTGGTAATTCTGTTTTTTGAAGAAAGCTTGTCTCACGAAGACAATGCTGTTTCATATATCTGCAATAATTTGAAAATACTTCCGCAGAAAGAATAATGTCAAGCTGACATATTATCCCTTCAAAATGGACAGAATTATTATTCATACTTCCCAATGTAAAGACACTGTCGGGATCAAATGTCTGAACATCTGACAAAGTCTCTTTACTAAAGTGATGATTTCCACATTCCACAAACATTGAGACACTGTGGTTACTAATAGTGATAGCGAATGAGTGCCATTGCTCATCATGAACACTGTAGTTGAAAGCTACAGACTGTTTTCCTCCAAGATACACCACTAACTTTCTGGGTAATAACTGTACTCCTAGTTGCAGTCTACTTTTATTTCTGATGCTGAAGAGAAAGGCATTGTTTAGTCTATGTGACTGTAAGCTAATTAATACTGTCAGTGGGTGTCCAACGTTGACTGGTAAGATTTCCCTCAGAGGTGACTCAATATAAGCATTATCTGTTAAAATTACACCTGACTCAGATAAAGTGATACCCTGAGATATTGGTGGCCTAGATGATGATGGCACAGCAGGCACTGACGAGTGTCTTACATCTTTGTCTCCAAGGCCTAGTTGGTGAAGAATATCTATGCCTAGAAATTAAAATAAGAGAGGAAATGAAAAAGTATAAATATGACTCATGCATTCATGTGTTCATGCAAATGTTTGAGTTCGGGAAAATCTTCCAAGTCTACAACAATAATCTTTACATAATACTCTGTCAGCAGCTAATTTCCCCTTGATAAAAGATATGAAAGTGAAGTAAAATGTTAGATTCAATACTTTGAAAGTCACAACATCAATATCTTCATATCCAACACTTGACTGGTATACATTGTCTCATTTTTCCCAATTAGAAATCTTACTGCTTCAGTTAATATACACAGTAAAAGATGTTAATTGCTTTGCTGATACTTAGAGCTGTACAACTTCTACATTAAAGAAGAACTAAAGAATATGTACTAAAAGTCTGTAGTTTAAAAAACATTTTTTAAAATTTTTTATATTTATTTATTCCCTTTTGTTGCCCTTGTTTTATTGTTGTAGTTATTATTGTTGTGGTTACTGATGTTGTTGTTGTTGGGTAGAACAGAGAGAAATGGAGAGAGGAGGGGAGACAGAGAGAGGGGGAAAGACAGACACCTGCAGACCTGCTTCATCGCCTGTGAAATGACCCCCCTTCAGGTGGGGAGCCGGGGGTTCAAAGCAGGATCCTTACCAGGTGGTGGCACACCTGGGTAACTGCACAGGTTACAATGCACAAGGACCTGGGTTCAAGTCCCTGCTCTCCACCTGCAGGGGAAAGCTTCACAAGTGGTGAAGCAGTGCTGCAAGTGTCTCTCTGTCTCTCTCTTCCTATCTCCTCACTCCTCTTGATTTCTGGCTGTTTCTATCTAACAGATAAAGATAATTTAAAATTTTAATACTTTATTTACTTATTATTGGATGGAAACAGAGAGAAACTGAGAGAAGAAGGGGGTAGAGAGAGGGAGAAAGACAGAGAGGCACCTACAGATCTGCTTCACCATCGGGAAGCTTTCCCCATGCAAGTGAGGACCAGGGTTTGAAGCTGGGTCCTTGCGCACTGTAATGTGTGCAGTTAACCAGGTGCACCAGTGCCTGGCCCCACTACATAATTCTTAGAACTCTTTGAAGTAGCTATTGTTCTCAGCCCCATCTGATAGTTGTAGAATCTCACAGAAAATTAAATAATTTCCTCAAGATCATCCAGGGAAGAATTTGCATATATGAAGTTTGTTCAAGTCACTGTTAAAGCAACTTTCGGGGAAAGCACGTCACCTAACAGCAGACTGACCTTGTTCCTTTACCAATCTGCTTGTTAAGTGGTGGCATCACCAAGACAACGCTTTACTCTTTTTACTGTAAACACCAAGACTAGTGACTTCATCCAAACCATAGTTTCAGTGACCACACATGCTGACTCAGAAACCTCTCTTCTGGGCTTGCGCAACCAAGTGCTGATTGAATTTATTCAATAAAGATTAGATGTCCCAAAAATAGATTTAACTCCCCAAATAGGTTCCTCTTACTTTAGGACTTACTATTTTTTTTTCCTCCAGGGTTATCACTGGGGCTTGGTGTCTGCATTATGTACGAATCCATTGCTCCTGGAGGCTATTTTTATTTATTTATTTATATTAATTTATTTTCCCTTTTGTTGCCCTTTTTATTGTTGTAGTTATTACTGATGTAGTCCTTGTTGGTTAGGACAGAGATAAATGGAGAGAGGAGGGGAAAACAGAGAGGGGGGAGAGAAAGAGAGACACCTGCAGACTTGCCACCACCTGTGAAGCGACTCCCCTGCAGGTGGGGAACCGGGGGGCTGGAGCCTATTTTTTACCCTTTTGTTGCCCTTGTTGTTTATCACTGTTGCTATTATTGTTGTTATTGCTGTCATTGTTGTTGGATAGGACAGAGAAAAATCGAGAGAGAAGGGGAAGACAGCGAGTAGGAGAGAAAGACACCTACAGATCTGTTTTCACTGCTTGTGAAGCGACCCCCACTTGCAGGTGGGAACCTGGGGGCTTAAACTAGGATCCTTCAGCTGGTCCTTGCACTTCCTGACATGTGTGCTTAACTTGCTGTGCTTCTGTCCAGCCCCCACTTTAGGACTTCTCACTAGCAGCCAGAGGGGCCTAGTTTTATAGTACAAATGATATCAGACCACTCTTCAGATCAAAACCCTCTAATGGCTATAAGCCACCCACTAATGACTTTCCATCACACTGAACATATTTACATTTATGTGATGCCAAGGTAGTCTGCTCTCTTAGAAGTCCCTGATTTCATCTCTCGTCCCATCTTAGTTTGCTGTGATCAAATAGGTCTTTTCTTATTTCTTAAAATCACTACAGTCATTTTAAACTCATAGCATATGCAATTTACTATTCTTTCTGTTTGGAATACTCTGTACTCTTAGTTCATTCAGGTAGACTTAAATGTTACCTCAACCTTCTCTAACCCCCATTACCTACAATATAGACTAGGCATCTTCCTTTCTTCAGTAACTTTTAACTTTCAAATGTCTTACTGTGCTTTATCTTCATAACACTAAAAGTGATATGTATGTTAAATATACATATTATCCCTAGGATTATTCCATACTACTATATTATCATATTATCCCATATTATCATATTCCATATTATCACTGGAGTTATTGTTTATCCTAGAAATCAGATGATTTCAGATAATTCCTTCCTACCATTCTCTGCATCTACTCAGTCGCCAAGTCCAATACAAGTCTTAGTAATGTCCTCTTTACTCTCAGGTAGACTGTAACATTAGCCCCCAGACAGTTTTCTCTGATTTTTTGGAAGACAACCCTACTATCTATCACCTACACTGAGACTAGAGAAACATTTCTAAAGTACAGAACTGATTTGTTCAAGTTCTTACAGTTAGTAAACAATGGAACCTAAGCTTCTGACACCAGGACACAGATACTTTGCCTCTTCATGCCACGGGGTTATTGTAAGGTCATCATGTTATATTTTTTTTCTATACAAAAAATGTGTCACGACATTTCCAGAAATTCAATGACGTTAAATAGCATGCCTGTTCTGGATAAAGAAACCATAGCAAACATTCATAAAAGTTATAAAGCTTTCACTTATGTGTAAAATTAATGGCTAAATGTTCACAAGGGTATTTGACAGAAAGTGCATGGAATTACTTGGAGCTAGATAAGCTGCTTCCCTGTTAGTAATAACAGAATAATAACACTTGTGGGTTAATTCCCACAGGATATTCTCTACCTGGAAGTGAGTATTCTACTTGCAGTTATTTCTGCACACGGTTTTCACATCTAGGTATCATGAACCTGAGAAGGCCATGGATGATAATGGCTAGAACTACATCTCTAAAGATATACATTATCATGGAGAGGTGATGCTGGTAGTTGGTCTCCTGTCAGTAGCTGGTCTACAATCACTGAGTAAAGACGAAAGTAGACTGTGTTAGGCAAGAAAGGTTATCTGTATGTCAAATCTCCAGAAAACTCAGCTTAAATATTTTTCCCTTAAAGTAGAATCATTTAGCCACTGGAACATTGTGGCTAAGATATTCCACTACTAAGAGGAAGGACTTGATTTTTTCTTATCTAGATAGAGGGTGAAAGGCAGAGAGAAAGAAAGTGAACAAAAAAGGAGGGAAGACATCACAGCACTGCTTCACAGCTCATAATGCTTTTCCTTCCATCCTTCCTTTCCTTTCCTTTCCTTTCCTTTCCTTTCCTTTCCTTTCCTTTCCTTTCCTTTCCTTTCCTTTCCTTTCCTTTCCTTTCCTTTCATTTCTTTTTGTAAGTTCCCATGTGGTGGCCAAGGTTTTGAACCCAAGTCCTTAAAAGTATGCAATTGACCAGGTTCATCTCCTGGACTCCCAGTATTTATTCAGAATACCTCAAGAGATGCTCTGGCAGGTAGAGCATAGAACTTGCATGCATGGCATTCCGAATTCAGTCCCCGCAACCATATATGACAGAATGAAGTGAAACTCTGTTTTTTTCTCTTAATAAATACATCTTAAACTAACGTACAAACAAATTTCTTCTGTGAAATGACAGAAGTCACAGCAAGGAAGCAAGCTGGATACTGATGCAAATACTACTCTCTACCCAGCAACTCCTGCTCACTAATATACATTTTCACCTTCGGGAGGGATGCTTCACAAGCAGTAAAGTAGGTTTACAGACATCTATCTTTCGCTCTCCATCTTTTTTAAAAATATATTTATTTATTTATTATTGAATAGAAACAGAGAAATTCAGAGGGGAGGGGAGATAGAGGCGGGGAGAGACAGAAAGACAACAGCAGCACTGCTTCACCACTTGTGAAGCTTTCCTCCTGCAGGTGGGGACCAGAGGCTTGAACCTGCATCCCTTCCACACTGTAATGGCTGTGCTTAACCAGGTGTTTCTGGCCCCTCTTTCTCCCTTTTTCTCTTCCCCTCTGCTATCAGTTTCTCACTGCCCTATCCATCAAAAACATTTAAAGAAAATAAAAGAAAAAATGGCTGCCAGGAGCATTGGATTCACAGTGCTGGCATGGAGTCCCAGTGACAACCCTGGTGGCAGAGAAAAAAAAAGGGAAAACATATAATTTAATGTCGTAAATAATAAATTCTCAGAAAGCATAGCAGGAATAATAATAAGAAATTAAGGAATGTAATTCATCTCCTTTTTGTAAATATATAAAGCAACATGAAGTGTAAGAAATGTCTTGGTCAATATAACATTTCATGAAGTTATTTATGATGTGTAACTTAATGTTCATCATTTTGCCTTAGAAGAATTATAAAATACCTTCTAAAATAAATGTTAAATCCTGTCTGATATTTGACAGAATACTTATCCATGTCTACTAGTCAGCTAGATAGAATATCCCTCCCTTGTTTGATGTCATGTTTTATCTACTGATATATTTCATTTACTTGTCTTTTCTTACTGTTATTTGGTTTACTGATCCAAAGAATTAAATAGTTGGTTCTGTAATAGAGTATAAAGTAAGAGAAAAGAAAAACAGCCTTTGGGGCATTGTGACATTGTTTATATGTTCATACATAATAGTTCCAGATTTTTTTCTCTGCCTTGGAGACATTTTTTTTTCCATTTTCAAGTCAGAGACATTATCTTATTCATAGCTCAGTCCCTGGTAATTAAGATATCATGTGGCAAGTAGAAGATATTCTCAATATAATGATTAATAAACTACAGTAAACATAGTTGATACTATACTACTGTACTACCATGGTAACTAGCAGCCAACAACAACAAAAACAAGACACTGAACTATTTTCTAAACCTTTTCATTAGAACAACATAAAATCCCAAGCCCACTGGCATGCAGATTTTATTTTGTTTCTTAATGATGCAAATCTAAATGGAACATTTAGTATATGCCTGTGCTCTTTTAAGAAGTGCAAAGGTAATTCAGTTACAGCTTGCCACCCCCAAGAACTCCTACTTAAAATGAAGTCACAAGAAAAGCCTTTTTACTGTACAAGACTTCTCTTTTATAGAGAGTTTGCTTAAAAAATGTAAGCAATTTCACAGACGGAAGATCTGAGTAATTTCAAAAAGGTCATATTTCCCCCCCAAATTGGTAATTTTCACCCTTACATTTTCATTGTACTGGGTTGAATTTTTTGTTGCTCTATGTTCAATTTAAGACTGTGATGACTTAAAACTCATGCGCTGTCCCTGTTTTGTTAGATAAAGAAGTAACAAGGTAGGTTTCTTACCTTGTCCTTGTGCATAAATTGTATCCCCTGCCACACATAACACAAAAATAAGAAGCAGTTTCCTAAAAGAAAGAAAGAAAAGCTATTGGAAAAAGAATTATTAGTGAAACATTTTACACACAATACATCACATAAATTCCAAATGAACTCTAATTCAATTACACTAGATTTCAGTTGGCATAGTCCTTTAATATTTATATTGGTTAGAAACAAGGACTTGCTCCATTAGAGCCCCCAGAGAGAGGAGGAAAAAAAGGGGAACATTTGGATGTAGTAATGGTGTCACATGTGGTTTGGTGGAGAAGAGAGGATGGGACCTAGAAGTAAAAAGAGGACAGTTATGTACAAAGCTAGAGAGAGTTGTAGAGATGATAAGTTAACCCATGTCTACCACCTTGGGAGAACTGTGGTGGTTTGCAGTGGAGGGATTGGGATTCAGAACTCTGGTGGTGGGAACAGTGTGGAATCAGACCCCTATTGACATGTAATTCTGTAAATCAATATTAAATCACTAATAATAATAAAAAAGAAAGCAAGAAGGGCTCTGAATTTATGTTCCATCTTTGCTACTTAGACTGTGTGACGCAGGGTGTTTTTATTTGTTTCTTTGTTTTTACAGCAGGGTTATTGCTAAGGATTGGTGTCTACACATTGACTCCATAACTTTCAGCTTTCTTTTCATTTGCCTTTAACTGTGTATGTGTAAGAGAGATAGTTGAGGAGACTGTTCCCCCACTTGTGAAGTTTCTCCCTGCATATGAAGACCATGTCTCCAGGGTCTTGAACCTGGGTCCTCCTGATAATCTGGAAACTCTAATGGATGTGCCACTACCTGGTTCAGGATATACCTCTAAAACACTTTTAATTAGTGACTTCACAATAATTTAGAAAATTTTAAGATCTTAGACTTACAAGTTCACATAACACTTATCACCAAAGTTCTATGTACCACCCACATGACCACTATAGTTCTCGCAAGTCTAAAAACATTTGCAAGTTTGTTTGCTTTAGTTATCTTCATTTCACATGAAACAAAACCATCCTGTAGTTGTCTTTCCCTTTTATTTCACTTAGCGCAATCACTTCCATTTCCGCACATTTGAGTACAGTTTCTTCATCTGTTCAACCTGTCTCATAAACAGTTTGGAAATTAATGGGAAAACTTCATGTACAACACAGAGAACTGTCATACAGGAAATGCTCAATGAAGTGTGGCTGTCATCATATGTATATTAAATTGCTATATGTAAAATTTTATATAAAGTAATAGAACTTTATGCATAATAACATTCTTACAGAAACAACTACAGTGATTTTAAATTTACAATGTTAAGTTATATGTTTAAATAAAGATGGACACATAGATCTTTCTTTTTTTTTTTTTTTTGTCACCAGGGATTTTTGTGTGATCCCATCACTCCTGGTAGACTCATTCATTTGTTTATGTGTGTATTTTGCATACAGGTTAAGGGAGAGAGAGGGAGAGGCAGAGATAGAGAGATGCTGGGGGGTCAGGCGGTAGCAGTGGGTTAAGTGTACATGGCATGACATACAAGGACCAGCACAGGATCCTGGTTCGAGCCCCCAGGTCCCCACCTGCGGGGGGCGGGCGTCGCTTCATAAGTGGTGAAGCAGGTCTGCAGGTGTCTATCTTTTTCTCCCCATCTCTGTTTCCCCCTCTTCTCTCCATTTCTCTCTGTCCTATCCAACAACAATGTCATCAATAACAACAATAATAATAACCACAACAACAATAAAACAACAAGGACAACAAAATGGGAAAATATGGTTTCCAGGAGGAATGGATTCTTGGTGCAGGTACCAAGCCCCAGCAATAACCCTGGAGGCAAAGAAGGAGGGAGAAGGAAAGGGAGAAGGAGAGGGAGAGAGAGAAAGAGAGGGAAAGGGGGAGAGGGAGGGGGAGAGAGAGAGGGAGAGAGAGAGACACACAGAGAGACAGAGACAGAGAGAGAGAGAGAGAGATTGATTCTGTAGCACTGCTCCACCACATAAGAAGATTCACCTCTGTATGGTGACAGGGGACTTTAACCCAGATCCTGAAGAATAGTAACATGTGTACTCTACAAAGTTAGCTATTTCCCATGCTCTGAAAGCATATTTGTATGTTCTATTTAATTGTACTATATGATTCTTTGGTTCTGAAAATAGCAAGGGACTACAAATACCAGCATTAAATGATTTAGTGTAATCAGTAGCACAAAAATTAGTCACTACAAATAAATATGTTCATATATATTCATTAGCTAAATAAAATGTTTTTATTTACTTTAATTTTTTTATTTATTGGATAGAGACAGCCAGAATTTGAGAGGGGAGGAGGAGATAGAGAGGGAGAGAGACAGAGAGACACCTGCAATACTGCTTCACCACTCATGAAGTTATCCCCCTGCAGGTGGGGACCTGGGGCTCAAAAATGGGTCCTTCTCTTTCCTGATCCAGATTTCTGGTCCTTTTTCCAACTATGATACCATCCCCCCAAACAATAACTTAGGTCACCTACATATTAGATGTCAGGCACAGGCAAAAACTAGTTGGGCCATGGGTCCCTTGGAATAGACCTAAAGTAGACCTACTAGTTTTTTCCAAAATGGAGGCCCCCCAAATCTTCATCTGCAATATTCTAGCCTTTAGGTCCATGATTAGTCAACAATTTTCTCTGCTTTCTGTCTTAACTCTTTTTCATCCACCAGGTTCCAGATGATCCCATGGTGCCAACCGGACTTCCCAGGGCAGAGGACCCCACCAATGTGTCCTGGAGCCCCACTTCCCCAGAGCTCTGCCCCACTAGGGAAGGTGAGAGAGAGGCTGGGAGTATGGATCCACCTGTCAACACCCATGTTCAGCAGAGAAGCAATTTCAGAAGCCAGACCTCCCTCCCTCTGCATCCCATCATGACCCTGAGCCCATGTTCCCAGAGGGTTAATGAATAGTAAAGCTATCAGGGAGGTAATGGGTTATGGAGTTCTGGTGGTGAAAGTTGTGTGGAATTGTACCCCTCTTATCCTATGGTCTTGTTATGGTTTCCCTTTTATAAATAAAAATTAAAAGAGGAAAGGAAAGAAAAGAAGCGAAGAGACAAGGAAAGAAAAGGAAAAAAATGGGTGCTTGAGCACTGCAACAAGTGAGTTCAACCAGGTGTAGACACTTTGTGGTTTTTGTTTGTTTGCTTGCTTGCTTTATTATTATTATTAATGAGAGGAATAGGAGGACAGAGAAAGAACCAGACATCACTTTGGTACTTGTGCTGCCAGGGATTGAACTCAGGATCTCATGCTTGAGCATCCAGCACCTTACCCACTGAGCCACCTCTTGGATCATCCCTTTTGTGTTTTTTATTCTTTTATGTTTTTTATATAACTACACTTTAAAAATTTTAATTTTGTTGAAAGTCCTTTATAATAAGCTATATTTACTTCCCAAGTGAAGATCATAGATTTCAAAAAGTAATAAAGATGCTGAAGTATATAATATTTTATTATATAATTCTTCCAACATCCTGATTCTGTTTTTTTATCATAACCAAAAAAAAAACTCACAACAGCATTTCTATAAAATTCAGTTCGGCAAAGAGTGATTACAAAACACTCCAAAAATTATCTTTTTCTTATTATTATGGTCTTAGTATAGTGTCAGTAATTGATAAGATTTCTGCACACCAGAAAAGTAAATTTTTTACCTTACCAACTAGTATAAGGAGTATCTTAATTTAAAAATGAGAAGAGCAATATATATATGTGAGAAAAGAAAAAATTACACTATTCATCTTGATATAATGCCTTTTAAATTGAATCAGAATGATTCAGTTATATCCTACTAAGAATGTGCATTCTACGGTGATAGTATAGAATAGTTTTTATAAGCTTGACTTTTTATAGATTAATTAGCTCTCCTTAACTCTATAAACTAATCAGCTGAATAGTCATAGAAATTCTAGCTGATATGAGCATGTAGCTGGACCATATATTTTAACAAAACCCATGGAGGGTATATATGATGTCAACTCCAAAAAAAAAAACAGTTTTTATTCTTGCTAGTAGATTATGACTCATAAATTCAGAGTAGATCTCCAGGAAATATATATATTTTTAGTAAGTGGTTCTGAGATATATCACACACCTCATTCAGATAAAACTACTCAGAGGATGAGCTACTTACAGTCATTTCAAGTACTATTAAGTGTTCTCTTCTTAAAGTCACATGCCAATTTTTATGGCATGATATAAAATTATTTTACTTTTTTTCTTTTGGGAAAATCCAACTGGTCTAGACCAGCTTTAGAGTGTATAAGAATCACCTGGAGAGCTTATTAAAGATTACTGGACCTCACCCTGAGAGTTTCTGAGTCATCAAGTCTGGGGTGGGGCCGGAGAAACTACATTTCTAACCACTTCCTGAATAATGCTGATGCCACTGATCTGGGACCACACTCTAAGCACCACTGTTCTGGAATAAATTATGCTCAAGCTATAATGTAAAGCCTACTTGTTTTGTGTTTGCTTTTGAACTTCACAGTGGAATCACCAGGGTCGTTCTAATTGGATGCTTCCCACCCCACTCCCACCCTTGAGGATTCTGATTTTCTTCTGACTATGCTAATAGGGAGTTTTTAACCAGGTGATTCTGATGTGCAAACAAGATTGAAGACTGCTGTGGGGAAACGGAATATTTCATCTGGGCACTGCAGGATAAGTCTCAATGTGACATTTTGAATAAATGGAGGTTGTTGACAGCAGGACAGAAGTTCCACACTATGGTTTTGTTAATATTTCCTTTCTTAAATAAAGAAAAAAAAACTAGTATAGCCACGAGCCCTTTGGAATATAACTAAAATATACCTACTAGCTATCTACAGAACAGAGACCCCCCCCCCAACTCTTCAACTGCATGAAGCCTTTAGGTTCATGATTAGTCAACAACTTGTTTGGCTTTGTATGTTAACTCTCTTTTCAGTCACCAGGTTCCAGATGCTAGCATGATGCCAACCAGACTTCCCTGGACAGACAACCCCACCAATGTGTCCTGGAGCTCTGATTCTCCAGAGCCCTGCCCCACTAGGGAATGAGAGAGACAGGCTGGGGGTATGGATCGACCTGTCCATGTTCAGCAGGGAAGCAATTACAGAAGCCAGACCTTTCATTTTCTGCACCCCACAATGACCTTGGGTCCATACTCCCAGAGGGTTAAAGAATAGGAAAACTATCAGGGGAGGGGATGGGATATGGGAGTTCTGGTGGTGGGAACTGTGTGGAGTTGTACCTCTCTTATCGTATGGTTTTGTCAGTGTTTCCTTTTTAGAAAGAAAGAAAGAAAGAAAGAAAGAAAGAAAGAAAGAAAGAAAGAAAGAAAGAAAGAAAGAAAGAAAGAAAGAGAGAAAGAAAGAAAGGAGTTCCACATGGTGTAGCTGTGCTGCAGGTGTTTCTTCCCCCCATCTTCCATCCCCTCTCCATTCCTCTGTGTTTGTTCATGTAAAAGAAAAAAAATCATAAAAGCAAATGAAGAATTTTTATTTCAGTTTTGTATTTTCTACAAATAACTAGCATGATATATATCAGTGAAACCAGAAAAGTCAGTCACAGTCATTGTAAGAGAGAGTCCTCAGGATGTTGACTTAGCAGAAAAACTAATGTAAAAGGAATCTTCTCACCTGAGCAAGGAAATCTGGCTCTCCAAGAGCTTAGAAACAACTCAGCAAGCAATTTTCCCTTCAGAATAAAGTTAACAAGCTAACAAATAATACCATAACCGCCACTACTCAGTTACCAGTTGAACCAAATCATAGACATCTCCAGTGAACTCAGGGGAAACGAATTAAGTGGAAAATAATGTTCTTCAGGGGTCAGGTAGTGGTGCACCTGGTTGAGCGCACATGTTACAATGCACAAGGACCCAGGTTTGAGGCCCCCAGTTCCCACCTGCAGGGGGAAAGCTTCACAGGTAGTGAAGCAGGGCTGCAAGTGTCTCTCTGTCTCTCACCCTCTCTATCCCTCCCTTCCCTCTCTATTTCTTACTGTCTCTATCCAATAAATAAATAAAGATAATAAAAAAGTATTTTTAAGTAATAATGTTCTTCCTAGACAATTTAACAAGTCCATTCCTGCCATGAGACAAGAAAACACAGCATTCCTTACTTAAGTGATTTCAGGAGATCATGACACATCAATTGAGACATAGCTTGTGTAAATGTACCTATTTCTAAAATCTTTATGACTAATGGGAGGGGTTGAGGTCTACAAGTGAATTTGAGATTTGTTTTTCTATTTTACTAACTATGCTCCAGACTAAGATCTACCTAAAGAAAAAGTAAAATTCCTCAGCAGGTACTCAGGGCCCTTGTCCTTCATTCATCTTCTCAAACTTGACTCACACCAGAGTCTCTGGCCACTGCCCTGTCTGTGTTAGTCCCAAAATGGCCCCTGTATGTCCCTGACATGCTCGTTCTCTCAGATCCCACTGGTGGAAATCTTAAGTAACCTCAGAAATGAATCTGAATGACATGGTCCATGAAGTTTCTCCTCTTCAGTAAATATATCTGGATCTTGCCTCTCTGTATTCTCGATGCTTTAAGTTTAGTGTTGTTATAATCCACATAAATTGTGTTTTTCATGATTAACCAATGAGTAAATATCTGAGCAAGCACTAAGTCATTGCTTTTTATCCATTTGTTAGATGAAACTGGCAAAAAGAAACACCCTATTAACAGAAGCAAGAAAAGGTAGCATTTCATAATGCCTGAGGAATTCAATATTCCTTTATGACTTTGTGAGAACTGTGGTGGTTATCACTGGGGATGGGTACAGAACATTGTTCATGTATGCAGTGTTGAATTCTACCCCTTTAACCTTATAATGCTGTAAACATTTTTTAAATCATTGATCAATTTTAAATTACTTTTTTATGACAAATAAATATTTTCTTTATGGATAAGTTATTTTAACACTTGAGTAAAGGTACTTTTAGCCAGATGTCCAGAAAAAGAATGAAAAGAAATGTTTTTTTTTTTTTTTTTAATCTGCTATGGTGTAGTAAGTGAAAAGTTCTTTTGTTTTGCTTTCTTTTTTGTTTTTCCCACCAGGATTTTTCTTGGGGCTCAAGTACCTATGCAATGATCCTGTGGCTTCTCAGTAGCCATTTTTTTTTCAATCCATTTTTTTCTCAAGGGAGTGAGAAACAAGGAGAGAGAGAGAGAGAGAGAGCACAAGGAGGGTAAGGAGAGGGACTGAGAAAAACAAAAGACACCCTGTAACACTGCTTCACCACTTGTGAAGTTTCCCCCATGCAACTGGAAAGCAGGGCTGAACTTTGGTCATCCTACATGATGATATGTGCGTTCAACTAGCTGTGCCAACAGTTGGCCCCCTTCTTACTCCATTTTTCTTGTTACTGAAGTGGGAACAGAGATGATACCAACTTTATTTATTTATTTTTTATTTATTTATTTTAATATTTGTTTATTTAATTTATTCCCTTTTTGTTACCCTTGTTTTATTGTTGTTGTTGTTGTTGATGTCATCGTTGTTGGATAGGACAGAGAGAAATGGAGAGAGAAGGGGAAGACAGAGGGGGAAACAAAGATAGACACCTGCAGACCTGCTTCACTGCCTGTGAAGCAACTCCCCTGCAGGTGGGGAGCCAGGGGCTGGAACCAGGATCCATTTGCTGGTCCCTTGTGCTTTGCGCCATGTGCGCTTAACCCGCTGCACTACCACCCGACTCCCTGATACCAACTTTAACTGTTTTGAGAAGTCTGATTAAAAGTCAAACTCCACCAGCATAGAAAATGGGTCAAATGGGGGGCGGGGGGCAGGTGGTGACATGCCTGGTTGAGCGTACAAGGATCCTAGTTCAAGCCCTGGTCCCTACCTGCAGGGGGAAAGTTTCATGAGTAGTGAAGCAGGCCTGATGTCTGTCTGTCTCTCTCTCTCTATCTCTATCTCTCTCTCTCTCTCTCCCTAAATCCCTCTTTCCCTTCGATTTCTGACTATCTCTATCCAATAAGTCAATAAAGATAATTTAAAAAAGTGTTTAAAAAGAAAATGGATCTAATGAATTCAAGCTTTCTGAGAAATATTTAGTTGAAGTGTGATTATTTCTTTCCTCTTTATACAGCATTACATTTAACTATACAATTACTTAATAATAAAAAAGTAATGTTTGCCAAAATAGCAGTAGATGAGTGAGTGCTCAAGGTCAAGAGTTGTGTTTTGCGAATCATCTTGCTGTGATCATGCTACAGTCACTGAATACATAGAAATTGAAATTGTATTGTGTTGCTGGAGAGAAGATAACATGGTTTGACAACAGCAAACTGAGAGTCCAAAGCCAAGGAAGACCAAAGTTGGTTCTGTTTTTTACTCATTGTGCATCCTTGGACATGTCATTCCAGTATTCTAAGTGTTGACTAACTTACCATTATATAATGATCTAATATGAATCTTATTTTTACATTCCAGCTGCAAAACCCTACAATTTATGTGTTTGGTGGAATCCCATTAATATACTGGCATTGGAAGACTAAGATCAAATTACTTAGCAAGATGTCCTATGAATCACTATATATAAAAGACATGTTGTTTTATTTAACCACAAATCTGGAAAGGGCTTCCTACAATTTTGACCAATACTCTTTTAATTAAGTAACCCAAAATAGTCTATGAAGCTTGCTAGTCTGCTCATAAATTTAGTCCATTCTAACAGTCTAATTGGTGTACAGATATGATTATTTTTCAAAGATTCATCACATATGTGTTTCTGTTCATTTTTGTGTATTTGCACACTGACTGTATCACTAATAAAATGTATGAGAAGTACATATACTCAGACATTTCACAAAAATCATATCATTTCCCCAAAAAAGTCAACATAGTGACAAATATTCTAATAATGGGCAAGAAAATATAAGACCCATTATATTAACATCTGAAGATATCAAACAAACATATGAAAGATTATGTGTATCATCTGGTCCGCTAGCAACATTTTCAGTTTGACATAAGCCACAGTCAAAATATAACCAGATATGTGAGGGGCAAAAGCCTGAAGGAAATCATGCAGGAAATAAATATCCAGAGACCATATTCAAAATATTTAATAAGTGAATATCCATCCCAGGGGCATCTTCCCTAAACTTCTCTTAGAGCTACTCAATTTGTCTTTCTCCAACGAGTCTAAGTTACTTTAGGGGAATACCAGGTTCTCTTTGTTTAGGACACTTAAGTATTATGATATATGTCCTCAGGCCACTGATACTCATTCCTGCATAGATGCAATGCAGACTGATAAGGAGGGCTTGTGAGAGCATGTGAAAGGGGACTTTTAAATTATAAGTTTATGGTGTTCATTTGAACTACTTGGAAAGGGTGAACTCATCTAAAACATACGCATGTGTGATATATACATCAATTACCTCAACAGCTTCCATCACACTATATCTATAAGCCAAAAATGCTTCTAAGTCAAAACAGCTTTACAGATTTTTGCTCCTTATTAACTGCTAAGATCCCCAAATAGTAAAATGTTCTTTGTTTGCAAGACAACTGTCAAGTTCCTATCCCTGAGCTGAGGATGGAGTTGGATGACTCAAAGGGTAAAATATTGTCACTAACTAGTATACAGTGAATCCCTTAGACTATTCAACTCACTAGGTACTTGCAAAACCAAGCCAGTGTAAACCACACTATAACTTTTGGTTAAATTCCAAACATACTGGTAATTCATAAAGGGCAAGAGAGATACATGCTTAAGACTGCAAATGATCAAAATGTCTTTTAGTGCAAAGGAAGACAATGTCTAAACTGGGCTGTCCTAGTAGCAGGTTGTTAACAAAATGATTAGTGCTTAGCCTAGCAAAGTTCATGCACATACTGCTGTGAAAGGTTTGTTCTTTGTTTGTATTTGAACAAATAAAGCAGCCAGTTTCCAATCAATTAAACTATCAGTTGGTCTTCCGGACCAGCAAATGCAAAACTTCTGATCTGGACATTAATCTGGACACTGACCCCAAGAGCAAGAGGTCAGGTCATATTAACTTTTATTTACGAAACAAAAAGTAACATTGTTTAAGGGAAGGATTGTCATGATCTGATTTCTGTTTATTTCTCCACATTGGGGTTCCACCACTCTTCTTCTAGAATATGTATTCTTACCAACTGTGTCTCTTTTGTCTTTATCAATATTTATTGGATAGAGACAGCCAGAAATAAAGAGGGAAGGGCTGACAGAGAGAGAGAGAGAGAGAGAGAGAGAGAGAGAGAGAGAGACCTGTAGCACTGCTTCACCACTTGCAAAGCTTTCCTCCTGCAGGTGGGGACCAGGGGCTTGAACCAGGTCTTTGCACATTGTAATAACCAACTGTGTTTCTTTCTAATGCTCAAATGCACTGTTCTAGCTTACCTCTGAAGTTTTTTTTGTTTGTTTGTTTTGTTTTATTTGTTTGTTTTACTGCTATCTGGAAACTTCCAAGTTTTTCCACTTATTTCATTCAGTCTTTTTTTTCCAGCACTTCCCTTCTGATCCTTTTCACCTACATGGAACTCGTAACTGTCCTATGATATGTACTCATTTTGCTACACTTGGTTGCTTCATTTTTCTTTCCTATAAAAAGTGGGAGTGACAACAAGGGCAACAAAAGGGAATAAATAAATAAAATAAAATATTTTAAAAAAAAAGTGGGAGTGTGTTAGGAGGGCAGCAGTTGTTTCTGTCCTGAAAATTATTGTATCCATTCTGCCTGAGCTCATAGTTAGAACTCAGTAAGCATTTGTTGACTAAATGAGTGGTGAAATGCCAAGTGAATGACTGAATGATAACTTTTCTAAGAATAAAAATAAGAGAGCTTTTACTTCCACTCATAGTTATAAATTCTGAAGTAAGTCGTAGTTGCTAGGTATGGTAAGGAAAATACTATAACTATCCCAATTCACATAATAAAATTTAGTTCTCATTGGCAAATTCACAGATTTCAAAGCAGAATGCTTAAGCAACAGTCAGAGCTATTTACCATACATTAATATTGTCTCCCCAAGACAATAGTTTATTTCAAACATTTATCCAAATACAAAGATAACTAAACAACATTAAAAATAGAATGTTATGCAGCTAGAAAACAGATCTTTATATTCTTTTTTTACCTTTTTTTTATATTTATTTATTTTTTCCCTTTTGTTGCCCTTGTTGTTTTATTGTTGTAGTTATTATTGTTGTTGTTGGATAGGACAGAGGGAAATGGAGAGAGGGAGGGGAAGACAGAAAGGAGGAGAGAAAGATAGACACCTGCAGACCTGCTTCACTGCTTGTGAAGCAACTCCCCTGCAGGTGGGGAGCTGGGGTTCGAACCGGGATCCTTATGCCGGTCTTTGTGCTTTGCGCCACCTGCGCTTAGCCCGCTGTACTACAGCCCGACTCCCAGATCTTTATATTCTAATACCCCCCCCTTGGACATCAAAACCCTTTAATTACCATAATAGCCTTCTTGGGAGGCCTTTGGATAAATATATTAAATCTATGTTTCTAGCATTGACTTGCCTTAGTTTCTTTGCATTAGTTTCACAAACATATATTCAGTCACCCATCTCAAAGCAGTTTCATGATATAAAAAGGTCTTTAGGGATTCATTTTTGAAACTATAAATGTTTGGGGGTGACTAATATGAGTTGTGATTTTAAAAGGCTGCCTCTAGTCTTATAAAACATCACCACAAAAGAATGGTGGAAAATTTAAACCTCAGAGATTTCATTAGGGACTCTAAGGTTTAATTCCGTGGTCTGACATTATCATCAACTAATCAGCTGCTTTTCCCAAAGTTCCCTTCCCATAAGGTTAGTCAAATTTACTTTCAAACTGAATACATTCTTAAAGGAAATTGAATTTTTAAAGACACTTCTCACAACTCAGTGCATCCCCCATTCCCCACCCCTATACAATTTATATGCCTGTGGTTGTAGTTGCAAGGGGTTGAATCTGATGTAACCTTGAATTACCCCTAATTCCCAGTAGCCCATCCCCACTGGCAACTACAGTGGAACAAACTGAGTAACACAGGAGGCTGCAAATTCCCTGGTAAGCAGATCTTCTTCCAGAAGGGCCCCGAGGAGACCTGGGCTTTCACTGAAGGGACTACTTCTATATGACTCCACTAGGGTTCATTCCACACACTCGAATTTTTTCCTCCTAAATTCCTTGGTGTAATCCATTGTTTGGTTTCTTTGTCTTCCTCCTCCCCCCACCCCCACCCCCACTCCAGTCATCTGGACCCAATTTATAAACCCAAAACTGCCCAGGAATTTATGCAGGGCCTTTTCTGGGAGCATCTGGAAGGGAAGTCAAAACCAGACAAGACAGAGGCCAGGCAGGAGCAGAAGATGTGCTTTAATCCATGGGTTCTATTGCAACTAAGTGCCAATGACACTGAAATCAGTGCATTAAGCCTGGAGCAGGGGTGACACAGCAAAACTTTGGGTGTGGGAGGGAGCACCGAGGGGCCAAGAGGAGACACAAGGTAGTATTTTCTTTACCATACCTTGCGACTCTGACTTACTTCAGAATTTATAACTATAAGTGGAAGTAAAAGCTCTCTTATTTTTATTCTTAGAAAAGTTGTCATTCAGTCATTCACCTGGCATTTCACCACTCATTTAGTCTGAAAAGTGAGTATCAGAGGATCTGTGTAAACCACTCTGGAAAGGTGACTTGCAAAGTACACCCTTTTTAGATGCAGGATTCCCTGGTCCTATCCTCATGCCTGCAGTAAGTGATAGAGATTGCATGGTTTCCTCACTGCATGGGTATGCCCTGGACAGCTTGTGGGGATGGAGGTGGAAAGGGGGGGTGGTGTTTGACAACTAGGTGTAGGAATTCCAGTCAGGTGCTGCACTGGCCTGGAGGGCACATGTTCATACAAATATTGCCACAAGGCGGTCCTTCTCTGCACCCCACCCCCGCCTGCCCTCAGCTGGCACAGTCAGTACTGTCCCCTGCCCTCCTCCCACCAGCTCTTCGACAGCCTGGAAGCCTGGAACCACTACAGCTGCCTTCCTTCTACTGCCTCTGGACCAGAAGCAAACTTCTAGAACACACTGACCTTTTCCAGGGGGATGAGGGCAGCCGGCCAAGACCATGCCCCTCACCTCCCCCTCACTCCCCATCCCTGCCCCAGCCACCATGCTCAACCAGAGAGGAGGCAGGAGCAGGTACAATGTCCAGAGTGGAGATGGATTGCCAGTCAGGTACCCACAGGGGCTCCTAGGGGGCCCAAAGCAGCCCCATCTCAGCGTCCTGCCCCCTCCTCTGATGGGGAGGTGCTACTGCCACCCCACCCCACACACACACACTCCAGGTTAGTCCAGCCATCAGGGCACTGCCTCCATAGGAATTGGGCAGCAAATGTATCAGCTTCCTAAAGATAAGGAGAGGCTCACTGTCCTTAAGCGCGATGTACTCAGCAGCACCCTGCTTCCAGGTTCTACAGGACCCCCTTGCACCCTTTTGACAATCCTACCAGCCCTGCACTGGTGCCCTCAGCTCCTGGTGTCCTGGTGAGCACTGAGCCCAGGGCACTGCAGGCGCCCCAGCCATCACTGGGCAGGAGCAGAGGAAGGTCTCACCCCGGGGACCCCAGGAAGGAGGGTGGCTGGAGAGGGGAGCGCCGAGGGGCAAGGGTTCAGAACCCTGCTTCACCATGGGGAGAGACTGCATCTGACTTTGGGACCCTGGCCAGCCAGCTTTTCTTCCCAAGCCACAGAATCTTTTTAGCATCAACTAACTGTCTGTGAGACCCGCTGGCAGGAGGCTTCCTTTCAAACATGGTATTTTACAAATTGAGGAGACAAGAGAAGGAAGCTGGCTCCCAACTTAAAAAAGAAGAAGAAAAAATAGCAATAACACCGATCTGCAGGCAGCTAGCTCAGCGGATGGGAGGATGGGAGGGAGGTTGAGGGGTGGGGAGAGGGGCTGGTCTAACCCCCTGCCCCGGGGCGGGTGGGCTACTTACGTTTTTGCTGTGTGGGGGACCTTTCCACGTCTTGTCCTGTGGGCTCCTAAATGCATTTGTTTGCATGTGCCCGTGCAGCGAAGCGCTAAGGGAAAACCGAAGCCAATTCCGAAGTGCTAAGGGGTGCAGGTACTGTCCATGAAAAAAGAAAGAAAGGAAGAAAGAAAGAAAGAAAGAAAGAAAGAAAGAAAGAAAGAAAGAAAGAAAGAAAGGAAGGAAGGAAAACAAAAGGAAAAAGGAAAAAAACAATCACATGAAAATGATGCTCCGAAACCCCAACAACTAGAAGGGGACGGAGGTGAGGGGTGTGGGGGTATAGAAAGGGGAGAGCAATATCACACCCCAGGGGAGACAGCTAGGTTTCTGCGCTCGCTGCTCCGGTAAGGACCAGCCTAGGGGAAGCGCTCCCTTTGGAGGGTGGGCCCTGGAGGGAGACCTCGCCCAGCAGGGAGCTCAGGCTTGGGGTCACTTGAGGCTCAAAGAGGACTCTGTGGAGCGCTCTGATGTGGGTCTGGGAAGGAGGTAAGGATTTAGGGGAGGTGGGGTGGGTAGGAAGTCCTTAAAAAACAACCCACGCTGGAACATTTGTCAAGACCAGCACACACACCCACTTCGGAAATCTCGGTGCGAGGGGGCCCGTGGCAACTGTGGGCGCTCTACGTTGACTGCAGCCGGCTGCTTCCCCCCCAAAGACGAGCAGCCAAACAAATCCGGCGGTGTTAAGTTTCACCGCTCCTCTGACTTGCAATGACATCACCAAACACAGCGCGCACACCTCCCTCCCCCTCCGCCCCGCAACCTTCCCCCCACCCGGAGCCTGCCTCCTATGCCCCAGTCCTCTACACCCGGGGGTCCCTGAGCCCCCCAGCTCACGCACCGCCCGGAAGCTCGCATTCCCACGGTGGTGGTCCTCCTCCCTAAAGTTGGTGAAGCCCAGAGGTAGTGTGCCCTTCCTTCCTGGGAGTGCCCACCTACCATTACCTTTTCCAGTCATCTTCATCTTCATGGATTCTCTAAAGATATTTTATTTTATACTTAATGAGAGAGAGAGGAGGGAGGGGAGATGGAAGGAGAGAAAGAGAGAGAGGTTGAAAGGGGAACCCCAGAGCACCTTTCAGCTCTGGCTTATTGTGAGGCTAGGGGATTGGGAACTGAACCTGGGAGCTCAGAGCCTCAAGCATTTGCCTTTTTTGCATAACCACTATGTTCCCCAGCCCAATTTCTTGTATTTTCTCTACTCTCTCTCTCTAAAGATATTTTATTTGAAGAGAGAGAGAGAGAGAGATGGAGAGATACAGAGAGAAAGATCAGAGCATTGCTCAGCTCTGGCTTATTATGAGACTGGGGACAGAACCTGGGACCTCAGAGCCTCAGGCATCAGTCTTTTTGCATAACCATTATGCTGTTTCGCTAGTCCAACTTAATGTATTCTTTTTCTTTTTTTGAGATATTTTATTTTTAATGAGAGAGAGAGATAAAGAGGGAGGAGAGAGAGAGAGAGAGAGAGAGAGAGAGAAAGAGAGAGAGGGAGACCAGAGCACTGCTCAGTTCTGGCTTATTGTAGGACTGGGATATCTTCGCCCACCCTGTCCAACGCTTGACATCTCGTCACCCAATCTGGTCCCCTATGCCTACACTGAACTTCTCTGTTCCAGTCTCTTGGAAACAGAGTTGGCAGTCAGCTGAGGTAAAGAACAAACACCTCATCACAGACCCCTGCAAGCGTCAACCCAGCTTTGACCTAGCACGTTATGATTGGGCCCTCCTCAATCGCTATCGAACAGGCCATGGCCAGTGCGCCGCTATGTTCCATCGCTGGGGAGTCAGAGACGACCCAAACTGCCCCTGCGGCTCCAGACAGACTATGACCAACATAGTCAATGACTGCCACCTCTCCAGATTCAAAGGAGGTCTCGAAACTTTACATCAGGCTCAACTTGATGCTGTTGACTGGCTACTGAAGAAGGGCAAATGCTAGAAGAAGAAGTAGGACTGGGGACTGAACCAGGGATCTCAGAGCCCCAGGCATCAAAGTCTTTTTGTATAACCAATATGCTGCCTCCTTAGCCCAACTTCAAGTATTCTCTTAGCTTGGGGTCATCCAGCATCTTTGCCTCTATCCTGTTCACCCACACTTTCTGACATGCCATTCAATTCAAGAGAAGAACCAGTTGGTGATGTAAGGCAGTTGGGAGGAGATAAAACACACATCTGTTGGGAGTAAACTGGAACATGGAGAGACGTAGGTTATTTGCTAAGAAGACAAGAAGATTAAGTCAGTGTGGTTGGAGATGGCTTTGTAGGCAATTGGGTAGAGACAGGATCTCAGGACAGAGATCTGCAGTGGAAAATGTACAGTAGAGAGGTGAAACTGGGAAGATCACAGAACATCTTTCAGAAATTTGGACGCAGCCTAATTTTCTACACTGGCATTCAACTAGATCAACAGGAAAGATTATTATATATATTCTTGGAAACCAATAAATCACTGAGAGCAGCATCCTTAAAGGTTTTGTTTTATTTTTTTGGGGGGTGGGAGGTGGTACACATGTGAGTGCACATGTTATAATGTGCAAGGACCCAGGTTCAAGCCACTGGTCCCTAGCTACAGTAGGAATGCTTTGTGAATGATGAAGCAGTGTGGCAGGTCTATCTATCTATCTATCTATCTATCATCTATCTATCAATCAATTTATCTCTTCCTACCCTCTCAATTTCTGGCTGTCTCTATCCAATAAATTAAAATAATAAAAAATTAAGATTTTTTTTTTTGGTCTTTCCCCACCTCTTTCTTCCTTTTTACTGCCAGGGTTATCCCTGGGGCTCTGTGCCTGCAAAGCTCCGCTATTCCAGGTGGTCATATATCTATCATATTTCTCCTCTTCCTTCTCTTCCATCCTCCTTCTCCTTTTCCTGCTTCTCCTCTTCCTTCTCCAGCTCTACCTCCTCCTCTTCCTCATTTTTCTTTTTGTAGAGGGTAAGAGAGAAAGAGAGAGAAGAAGCAGAGATGCTTGTAGCACTGTTTCACTGTTTATGAAGCTTGCCTTCTAGAGTTTGAGCCCAGGTCATGGGGCTCAGATGAGTCACCACCTGGCTCCTGCATGTGTTCGCGCGTGTGCGTGTGCGTGTGCGTGTGCGCGTACGTGCGTGCGTGTGTGTGTGTGTGTGTGTGTGTGTGTGTGTGTGTGTGTGTAGAATGTGAAACACCTTAGTTAGAGACAAAGACTGTTAAGAAACATAGGGTCTTGGTTCATCATGGTCTCATTCTGTTAACTGGAATCATTTTAAAGGGGGACTTTGAGAAAAGTCTGAAAATAATTTATTAAAAATTACCTAATATTTATTTTGGGGGAAGAACATTCACGCAGATTTTGCTGAGTAGTTAACTAAAGCAAATTGATATCCAGTAGATTACAAGTTAGAATATTTCTCAGTGCTTCCTTAAAGGGAAACTGGAAGACATCCTTAGTTGGATAGTGAATTACTGTTTTCAGTTCTGCTCCTCTATGAATTTTGTTTTTTATTATTCATACTTTACTGATATTCTTTCATGTCATGTCACTTTCCTTCCCAAATACTCTAGGGCATTTAATACTAGGACATTGCTTCTTTTGTGCTGAGCTTTTATTTTTAGTCTGGTAAATTTACTCCTGTGCATTATAAAGCAGCTGGCAAAAAAATTATATCTTTTCTGTTTCACCTGTTACTGGAGCTGCTGAACTCTACATAATGTGCTCTTCTACCTTGTAGGTGTCCAGATTCTTTGAAATACTTTGGGCTATGTTGAGCTAGAGGGATATTTTTATTCTGACTTTTGATAGAAAGTGTAACTTATTAAGACAAAGCTTGAAAATCAGTATTCTGCTTTGACGAAGATGCAGGCTCTCTTGACACATTTTGCATCAAAGAGTTCACCATTTCAAGTGCACCCAGTCACATTCTCTCAGAAGAATATGATCTGTCTTAACTGTTCAAATAAAACCTGGGTCGGGGTGGGAGATATGACCCAGCAGGTGAGTCCTTGCCTTGTATATATGAGGCTTTGGGTTCAATCCCTTACACTGAATAAAATGTAGTGTTGTTCTCTGGTCTCTGTCCAACTAAAACACAACACATACATAAATAACATTTCACCCTTCCCTCAAAGTAACAAGGATTAAAATGTGCAGAATTATTTTTCTCTGCCATCTTAGTTCCCTGTTTCTCATTACTCCTTTATGGTGTTTCCCTGTTATAGCGATTTAACTCAGATTCCATGTTGTTAATTTGTGAAAGTAAACTATATAGGCTACAAAATGGATTTGAAGGTAACTCATTTTTCTCTTGAAAGGAGACTTAGTCAGTTTTATAGCATAGTCAAGGGACTGGATAATCTGAATCCAAACAACAAATAAGACTAAGTTAAAGGAATACATATAGAAAACCATCTCCTTAAGTATTCTGATATATTTTTTGTCTGTCCTTCCAAAAGTGCATGTGTGTATTTACAGTTTTTTTTTTTAAAAAAAGTTAAAATATGACCACAGAATGTCTGTTACAATGGGCACCATGCTTCTGTAATAAAGTACTACAGTGACAACATTCAAGCCTGTCAGCATTTCCATTTTCAACACCTTTTGAATAAACTTTAACAACTATACCATCACCAGAGAGCAGACTAATATTCACATGTACATACCAAATGAAATTAAAACTGATATTTTGGAATTTATGAAACATGTCAGGGTTTATCTGCTGACTCCCTCCTCTGTTAAATGGGAACAATTGAAACGATGAGCTTCTTATAACAAATGTTGTAAATTGTGGGGTACAGAAGAGAGACTGAGGGAGACTTCTCCGCAGAGATAGATTTCTTTAAACCTTTTTAATGCATCTCCATCCAAATTCTTTTACAGAACAATTATAATAGAATTATGTCATGGTAGTAACATGTATTTTAGGAGTAAAAGGAAATTTTCCTACTCAGTTTTAGTTTTCTTGAACCACCTCTGGCAATTTCCCTTATTTTTCCATTGAAAAAAAGTAAGTTTCTGGAAAACATGTTACTTTAAGAAGTAACATGGCCCTATTCTAGATGTGCAAAAATAGCATCATTTTCAAGTAATAGCTTGAAAACATGCTAATAATGGATGTCCTTAGAATAATAATGTCACATGAAGTATCATTTAATTAAGCAAAAGATCAATAAATATATGTCACTGAAACAGGGAACATCATGTGTGTATTAAAATTTAAAGAATAAAATGTTACCTTATAAGAAATTTGACGTTATTAGTATGTTTAAACCTCTGTGTATTTGCTGCTCTCCACATCTTTTTTTAAATTTATTTATTTATTTATTTATGAGGAAGATAGGAGGAGAGAAAGAACCAGCCATCACTCTGGTACATGTGCTACCGAGGATCAAACTCGGGACCTCATGCTTGAGAGTCTATTGTCTTAGCCACTGCTCCACTTCCTGTACCACTCTCCACATCTTTTTTTTTTTTTTTTTTTTTTTCCGCCAGGGTTATTACTGGGCTCGGTGCCTGCACCATGAATCCACCACTCCTGGAGGCCATTTTCCCCCCTTTTTGTTTCCTTTGTTGTTGTAGCCGCCTTGTGGTTACTATTATTGCATTGTTGATGTTGTTCGTTGTTGGATAGGACAGAGAGAAATGGAGAGAGGAGGGGAAGACAGAGAGAGGGGGAGAGAAAGATAGACACCTGCAGACCTGCTTCACCGCCTGTGAAGCGACTTCCCTGCAGGTGGGGAGCTGGGGGCTCAAACTGGGATCCTTACGCTGGTCCCTGCGTTTTGCGCCACATGCGCTTAACCCACTGCGCCACTGCCTGACCCCCTTTCCACATCGTTTAAGATTAAAGAAAATGATGACGTAAGCTATAAGCAGTGATGCATAGGACTTGAAACTATAAAATATTTCTATGAAAACATCATTAAAGTACTTCAGTATCTCAGCATCAAAGAGACTGAACCCCATGGGCAAGTGAAACTAAAATGTCAAAATGACTATGTAAGTGGGAATACATCAAATTGAAGAGCTTCTACATATGAAAGAGAAAGCTCCTGGAGTCCTGAGGTAGAGCAGCGGGTTAAGCGCAGGTGGTGCAAAGTGCAAAGACCAGCATAAGGATCCCCTTTGAGCCCCTGGCTCCCCACCTGCAGGAGAGTCACTTCACAAGCAGTGAAGCAGGTCTGCAGGTGTCTATCTTTCTCTCCCCCTCTCTGCCTTCCCCTCCTCTCTCCATGTCTCTCTGTCCTATCCAACAACGATGACATCAATAATAACTACAACAATAATAACTATAACAACAATAAAACAACAAGGCCAACAAAAGGGAAAACAACAACAAAAAAACATAGTAAAGAAAAAGAAAGTTCCTTAATGTTTAGAAAGCACCCAGCTATTGAGAGAAGATATTTACACATCACACATTAGACATGAGATTGATATTGAATGTCTACAAATACACAACACAGTTCAGTAACAACAAAACAACAGATATAAACTCCATTTCATTACAAAGTAGGCAGAATATTTCAATAGACAGTTTTCTTCTTTAATTTTAAAAAATTATTAAAATCTATTTTAAAAATATTATTATTACTAATTTAGTAGAACAAAGAAATTGAGAGGGGAGGAGGAATGAGAAAGAGAGAGAGAGAGACAGAGAGAGACAGAGAGAGAAAGACATCTGCAGAAGAACTCCCCTGTGAGTTCAGACAAGGGACTTGAACCCAAGTCCTTATCATAGCAACATGTGCATTCAACCAGATGCACCACAGCTCAGCCCATAGTTATTTAAGAAAGGTAGTTCACAAGCATATGAAAAGAAATATTATTCATGTATCATTAGAGAAAATCAAATTAAACCACAGTGAGATACCATCTCACGCTCATGAGAATCGCTTACATTAACAAAACAGGAATTGACATGTATTGGCAGAGACGTGGAAAGAAAGGAATTCTGTTATACCATTAGTGGGAATGTTAGCTGATACAGCCTCTATGGAAAACACTATGGAGAAGCTTTAAACAAATAAAAATGGAAATATCTTATGACTCTGCAATGTCATTCCTAGGCATGTATCCAAAGAACTTGAAAATACTAATTCAAAGGAACATACCAACTCCTATGTTCATAGCTACTCTATTCACAGTTACTATGAAGTGGAATCAACCTAAATGACCATCAGCACGTGACTGGATAAAAAAAAAGTTGGGTGGCATATATTCAATGGAATACTATTGTGCAATTAAAAATAAATATTAATCGGGTGGGGGTGGATAGCATAATGGTTATGCAAACAGGCTGTCATGCCTGAGGCTCCAGAGTTCCAGGTTCAATCTCTTACACAACCATAAGCCAGAGTTAATCAGTGTTCTGGTAAAAATAAATAAATAAATATGATATTATGTATTTCAGGAGAAAAATAGATGGAACTTGAGATGATTGTGCTTAGTAAAGTCAGTAAGGAAGTAAAAGAGAACTACATATGGAATATAGGGGATTGAAACACATGAAGTTGCAAACACACAAACACGTCACCAAACTCTTATCTACGGTGGCTATCCATGTGGGGAGGAGACATCACAGAACACTGGTGGTAGGTATGGTGGGGAACTATACGCCTACAATCTTATAAACCATTCCTAAATCACTAAGAAAATATTTTAAATGAATATTTTAGGGCTGAAAATATAGTGAAGTCAAAGTGCGTAGGACTATCATGGGAGAGGTTACAGGTTCAATTCCCAGCACCACAACAACCAAAGTTAAGCAATGCTCTGAGGGGGAAAAAGAAAAACATTTGATTGAAGCAATTTTGCTTTCAATATAGGAAAAGTCTTGTTGTTAGGGCTTTTTTTTTTTTTTTTTTTTAAACAAAGTTGCTTTATTTAACAAAACTGACGCCGACTTCTCTATAAAGACGTGTATGGAGACCAAGGCGCAGACAAGCCAACTGTTAACAGGGTACAGTCCCGATAAAGTTTGAGACAGTTTATGCAGAGTCATTGTTGTTTGTTTTCTGCTCACACTGGCATTTGTAGACTAGAAGACAATTCCAAAAGCCAAGTGGCTTCACAGCTTCATTCTCTCAGGCAGCCTGAATCATAAAGTCGTAAAGAAGCAGGGACTCGGGGTGAGTAGGTGGGGTGGGGTGGGGGCATCTGCTGTGTTGAGTTTGGCACAACTGCTACTCTAATATTAACCTAAAGCCCAGCGGGCATGCTTCACGGAGCTAAATTGTGAGTACGATGGATGTGTAGCGAAGCTTTTTATGTTTTTCCGAAGTACCGTATTGCTTAGAGACCGAATATGACTCCTGCAAGCATGAGGAGCAAGAAGGGCAAAGCACAGCTGTCTGCACACAAAGAACTTTCGAAGACGGCTTGCTGACCGTAGGACTCTCACCTGCTGGAGCGGAGCCCCCTGGCTGATGAGACTGGACAAAGTGTTCGTATGCGTTGTCATACCTGGATTTTGAAGGATCTCTACCCAGTTCATTTTACTAACAGTACTTACTAATAAAGTTATTTCAAATTTATTTTCTACAATTTCTTATGTTGGGTAGAGTGGGGACAGAGATGATCTTATTATATTTATGATGTGACAACGTGAATTTTTTTTAAGACTGTGAGTATATTCTTTTTTTAAAATGTTATTTATTTATTGTTGGAGAGACATAGAGACAGAGAGAAACTGAGATGGGAATGGGAGATAGAGGAGAGAGACAGAGAGACACCTGCAACCCAGTTTCACTACTCATGAAGCTTCCCCCTGTAGGTGGGGACCAGGCAGGGGCTTGAACCCTGGTCTTTGCACATTGCAATATGTGCGCTTAACCAGATGCGCCACCACCTGGCCCCAACTCTGAGTATATTCTTAACTGTTTACATTTTATTCAGTTTTCATTTTATTCAGTTTTTTTCCCCTGTCTCTGACACAAAACATCTGTTAAGGGATTTTACTGTAGGCCAAAATTTTCAGACAGAAACATAGAGAGTGCATGAAAGACACTACCACACCAAAGCTTCCCCCAACACAGTGGACACCAGGCTCAAGGCTGGGTTACATGCATGATGAAGCAAGTATACTATCCAACTGAGTTATTTTGCCTACCGAAAAACAACCCATTGGTCTTTAACTTCTATATTTGTCTGGCCAGTCTCTTCATTTCTTTGAGGCTCCTGCAGGTCTTTGTTAGGAAAGGGCTCTCCAATGGCTGCTCTCTCTGTGTCAATTCAATCTGTCTGCCTCAGCTGCTTTCCAGAAGACCTGGTAATATAGAAGAGAATGTGATTAATGGCAGACTTCAACTAAGGACACTTGATTTCAATGGTTCTCATCCATATAGAAATGAATGTAAGAGACTATATTTGACTCTCTGTGCTCTAAAATAAATCTTTTAACAGAGCCATACATATTTTTTCAAAGATATCAAAGGTTTCAGGCTGACCAGAAATCATGCAGAAATTTACAAAGTTCAGATCAGGGACTTGAACCCAAGTCCTTATGTATGGCAACATGTGCATTCAACCAGGTGTACCACAGCCCAGCCCATGGTTATTTAATGAAGATATAAAGATAGTGCTCAAAGATCTCAAAGGCTTCAGACTGACCAGAAATCATGAAGACATTTTATAAGTTCACACTGTGGATTACACTTTCCAAAATTATTCTTTTTTTAAAAAAATTTTATTAGTGACTTAATTTACAAAATTTCAAGATAACAGGGTTATAATTCCACACCATTCCCACCACCAGAGTTCTGTATTCCCATTCCCTCCATTGGAAGCTACAGTAGTTCTCTTAAGGTTGCAAATAATGGGTAACTATTATTTCTATAACTATCTGTTTACATTTGTTTGTATTTGCCCACTTATTCCCATGGCCATATCTTCTCTTCCTTTCCAAGTCACACCTACACCTATTATTACTTCCAAAATATCTCTCACTTTTTCCTCTTCTCTCTCTGGGTCCTGATGGAGTTGGAGTTCAGAACCCCTCTGGTCATCTTCCCCTTTCAGTTCTCCCCCACTGGAAGTATAGAAAAAAAAATTCATGACAAAAAAATCTAAGGTTTCAACATAACAAATATGTTAATACAAATCTACCATTTTTTTCTAATAGATGGTAAAGCTTATAATAAGTATCTTCGCCCACCCTGTTCAACGCTTGACATCTCGTCACCCAATCTGGTCCCCTATGCCTACACTGAACTTCTCTGTTCCAGTCTCTTGGAAACAGAGTTGGCAGTCAGCTGAGGTAAAGAACAAACACCTCATCACAGACCCCTGCAAGCGTCAACCCAGCTTTGACCTAGCACGTTATGATTGGGCCCTCCTCAATCGCTATCGAACAGGCCATGGCCAGTGCGCCGCTATGTTCCATCGCTGGGGAGCCAGAGACGACCCGAACTGCCCCTGCGGCTCCAGACAGACTATGACCCACATAGTCAACGACTGCCACCTCTCCAGATTCAAAGGAGGTCTCGAAACTTTACATCAGGCTCAACCTGATGCTGTTGACTGGCTACAGAAGAAGGGCAAACGCTAGAAGAAGAAGAAGTATCATCATATGAACTAGTCATATATCAGTTTCCTTCTATTGTGTTCAAAGTTTGCTCCCCGATTAAGATAATTTTCCTGTGCAGCTAGCTGTCAAGTATGTGTGAGCCTGGGTCCTCCAACGTGGTAATGTGTACACCAAGAGAAATATCTCCTCGTCACCTAGGTTAATTTCCTTCTTAGGACAAAATTTAGTCATGCTTAAATTTAGACTTTTAAAAAGTTCTCTAATGGAACAGTTTCTGTCAATATTGAATAAAACCAAAAGAAATGTGAAATCATGTTGATATTTAAACTGTATTAAAACTAGGGCTTCAAGACAATATTTGTAAACATTTAGTCATTTTCTTCTCCTAGACAACTTCATTTTTTTTCTCTAGGTCCTCCTCATAACCACAGCATTGAGTGTATAAAACAAAATGCCTGTAGCCTAGTATCAGAACAATAATATTTTGGGATATATATATTCGAAAGGAAAGTATTTGAAATTCCATTAGTGTCAGCCCAAATGTATGGAGCATTACTTTGGTTAAAGAAACACAAAATAAAAATTAAAAAATTTGGGAATGACAAGAAACGGAAAGAATTAGAATATGTCTTCAGGTGTATTAAACTGATTCTGAGAGACATTAGCATTCTTCCTAAAATTGTTTGTTGAATAAAATGCAAAGAAGTAATATTCTTAGACAGTAGCTTAGATATATATCCACCCCCTTAGCATTTTATAAAACAGGGCATATGAAATGAAAGAGTTCTTACCTCCTGAACAAGAATGTGTATTTTATGAAAGTTAAATAGCACTTGAAAGCCGTTATTATTAGTTTTGTGTGGAATTATTTTAAACAATGAAATACACTATTAAATATATTATAAATGGAGTTATGTAGATACATGTATATATAATGGATCATGGCTTAATATTATAGAAACACTACCTTTATCATGTAATACTTCTAAAAAGATCCTGCTATCTTTTGGCTTAGTCAGTGAAAGAGTAGGATTTTAAGGAAATCCAAAGATGTCTACATAATATCACTCTTACTCTCAATGAACCTGTGACTTTTTTTCATGAACCTACATTTTTATCAATACTAATATTGTCATAGCTGAAGAGGCCAAGTAGCATTTATTTATATGTGGTTTTTGTAGAGCAAACTGGGTTCAGTATGGGGTCCAACCCTAGATTTGCCACCTAAATTTCATGTAGTTTACTCAGGTACAGTATTCTCTTGGCTTGGACTGCCTGTTTCCAATTAAGGAGGCTATTATATTCACAGGGGTACTGTGAGACAATCCCTGCAAAGCATCATAAATAATCTCGGATACACACCACATGTTAGATCAGTGTTACTGACGCTCAAACATCCTATGAGATCTGCAGTTCAGGTACTACTTGTGCCAATTTCACAAAAAAAAAAAAAAAACAGCACTGAAGATAAAGCTATAGAAATAGAATTAGTGGGTGATAGTCACATTAGGAATACATGTCCTTCTCACAATGATATTAATAGTATTATTTTTACTATTTTTTGTTTTAGATATTTATTTATTCCCTTTTGTTGCCCTATTTTTATTGTTGTAGTTATTATTGTTGTTGATGATGTTGTCGTTGTTAGATAGGATAGAGAAAAATGGAGAGAGGAGGGGGAGACAGAGAAGTGGAGAGAAAGACAGACATCTGCAGACTTGCTTCACCGCCTGTGAAGTGACTCCCCTGCAGGTGGGGAGATTCTTATGCCAGTCCTTGCACTTTGCACAACATGTGCTTAACCTGCTGTGCCACTGCCCAACTCCCTATTTTTACTATTATTAGGTGAAGACTGTCATGGTGATTAATTGGCATTTTAATCTAAAGCATAGCACTTCAGGGATGATATCATGTTTAGGAAAAAGAAACTATTAATGAATTTCTGTATTGTGCAACAATACATAAATTGGATAGAAGTTTCTATAATTGAACATGAAGGCAGGTAAATAGTTCGATTTCAGAGATTTATCTTGCACATTAAATGCTAAGCTCTTTTCTTTCCCTCTGTCTGGAAATTGTTTATGTGAAACTTTTTTTTCTACCTTATTGGGAGGATAAACGGATTACAGCACAGTACAGCGCATAGGCATAACCTCTCAGCTCTTCATAATGTGTCTGCAAGTCACTGTTTTATTTGAAACTCTGACAAAGACTATATTGCAAGCAGGAAACAAACTAGCCTCTCACAGATACTCTCTTCCCTCCTGCCTGGTACAAACCCTGGCCAACCAGAAACAACTCTATTTTCACTTGGAAACAAATCAAAACAAATGCTGTGATTTTTAAGCTATCAGTTTAAAGCAAGTTGCATCTGTCTCCAAGCCTCTTCAAATGATTGTAATTACTACTTTTAATGTTGATGAATTTCTACTAATCAAGGCCTGCACTTATATTCCTATAAGTGAATGTATATTCACATAGCTTTTGATTAGTTTACCTGTGAGGCAAGTATTCCTCTGAATTCTAGAGCGTGTGTTTTTGAAGCAGTATCAGCAAGTTTACCGGTGTTACCAGGCAGAATCCATAAAAGAGATTTAAGTTTGTGGTGGTTCATTCTGGATAAGTTATAAAGATTTAAGAGGGTCAAATTTAAAGCAGGAAAATAATATAGTTCTTATAATTAATTATTAATAAAACAATACTTTTATTAGTGGATCTGAGATAACAAGAAAGGCAGGAGGTTTTAACAGCACAATATCAAAAGGGCTGAATGTCTTTCTCCGTGTACGTGTGTGTAAACCAAGCACATGAATATCTTTTGTAAGTGGCTAAATATATTGAGTTGAAGCTCAGCATGAAATTTTGGCCTGGAGATCTATATATCACTGTGAATGTGAACTCTGAAACCACAGAGTTTTGAGCAACATGTGTGAAATAAGAAATAATTATTCCTGAGGAATACCAAAGTGTATGGACATAACAGAGGAAGAGGAATTCACAAAGAAAAGCAAAGAAAGGTGGAATTAACAGAGATACAATTTCAGCTCAACAAGAAGAGTTTTCTAAAAGTTTCGGTTGTCCAGAAAATGGAAGTGGGGAGAGGTATATTTGTTGGAAGTAAGTTTCCACTTTGACTAGATGACACAGGAGAGGCTCATTTTTTGGTAAGGATTTATTTTTCCATGCTAAGTATTCTTTTCCCCCCTTTATTTATTTATTTACTTTAGTGTTATTAGTAACAATATTGATTTACAAAACTATTTGATGACAGGAATATAATTTTGTGCCCACTACCAGAGTTCTGTGTTCCCATTTCCTCCATTGGAAACTGCAGTAGTTCTCCCACGATCACAGGTATTGGATGATATACTGATTTTTTTTTTTCTGTGACCCTGCTTCTCTTCCTTACTAAGTCACACCTACACTTCTGAAGGTCCTTCCTTTTCCTTCTGTCTTGAGTCTTGATCAAATTGAAGTTCAGAGCCCTCTGGTCATCTTCCTCTAACATTTCTTCCCCTCTGGGAGTATGGGCCAAAATTCTTTATGGGGTGAAGAAGGTGGGTGTTCTGGCTTCTCTCATTTTTTTCTCCACTGGATATAGATGTTTCCAAGTCAATTCATAAACCCAGCCTGTTGCTGTCTTTCCCTAGTGGTTGAGAGGTGAGGTTCCATGTCAGGCTGTAATGCAGAAGAGAGAGAGAGGAGATCTGGAGCAGAGAGGAACACAATTCTTTATTCGTGAGGACACCTCAGAGTTGGGTGAGAGTGCAGCAGTTCGGACCACATGGAGCTAGCAAAAATGGCCAACTCCCACTATGCGCAACACCCTGCCATTCACCGAGGTGAAGAGCTAGCAAGAAATCGAGGGTCGGAAGAAGAAGGGCTTTTATAGGAGAAAGTCAGGACGTGATTGGCTAGGAAACAAGGCACTTGGGAATAGGATAATGGGAAGGGGAAGGAGTAAACAAAGCACTCTAGGATAGGATAATAGCTCTTGCAGGAATGGAAAGGGGGAGGAGTACACAAAGCACTTCAACTATCTCGGAGTCCCCTGAGGGAACAACATGGAGGCTGTGACTGCATCTGCACAATTTCTCAGCAGTTCCAGGACACACTGGTAAAGTTATCTGCCCAGGGAAGTCATCATGGAGTCATAATAGCATCTGAAACTTGGTGGCTGAAAGGCAATGAGATATAAAGCAGGACAAACTGATTAATAAACAGGAAGCAAAAAAGTAGGAATAGAGCAGATGGAAATAGGGATCTTAGGGTGAAAGGCAGTTAGGAAGACATGGGGGCTCATATCTTTAGTGATTTTTTGCTTGGGCTTGATAGTTAACATGAAGGTGGACTAAAAATATTGTCTGGGAAGGTGGTATCAGAGTTGAGAAATAGAAAACTGGATTAGGGCAGAGAATAGCCCCCAAACTTGAAGAAAATCTTTAAATGAAACCAACGAAATGTTCTTTTTTTAATGACCAGAAAGGCCTACTGTTTCATGTGAAAATATGATTTAGTAAAAGCCCTGGGATATCTTCACTTGTTTTTCAGGACTGAATGAACTTATTAAGTAGAAATATGTGGCCCTCTTTTCAGTCAAGAGCTGGGCATATCCCTCTCAGAAATTGCTGCAAATTATTTTGGAAACATAAGGCAAAATACTGCGATTCTCATATAAATATACTTGTGGAAAGATTTAGACATACTGGCCAGAATGCTTTAGTTCCAGTAAGATGGGTAAGAGAGACTGCCAGCAAGTAAAGAAGATACTCTGTGTCAAAGAAGGTTCTAAATGTATTACAGTTTTATTTACAGTTAGTAGATATGAACAAGAAACTATAGTAAATAAAAGAGATGCAAGTAAGAACATAAACCAGAGTTATTCTCTATTGAGAGAGATGGAGAGAGAGAGAGCAACAGAGTAAAATATTTTCACAGAGCCACTTGATAAACTTTCATCTTCTGGCTGGAAGGATAAAGCAACCTTTGCACTTAAATCCTCTGATTCTGTAACTCGTAATGAGGCCCACCTGCCTCATGCTGACTGACAACACAGCTGCATTCTCTCAGACAAGGTCTCTGCTCCTGGGACCCACTAGACCTGGCTGAAATTCAGATCCCAAGTTACCATCATCCCACTGCAGGCCTCAGAAGAACAGTAACTGACTTTCCAAACAAATGTGAACAGTCTGGGAAGCATCTTTACAGTCTTCACATATGCAAAGTTGTTTGCAATGAAGATAATAAATTCTTGTCTGAAATCTGAATCATTCGTTTTCCTATATCCTTAGCTTCACCCCTAAGAAAGTGAGGTTTCTATAAAAAAAAAAAAGACTTGGGGCCAGGCGGGAGAGCAGAGGGTTAAGTGCACATAGCAGGAAGCCAAAGAACCGGTGTAAGGATCCCGGTTCGAGTCCCCAGCTCCCCACCTGCAGGTGTCTTCACAGGTGGTGAAGCAGGTCTGCAGGTCTGCAGGTGTCTATCTTTCTCTCCGCTCCTCTCTCGATTTCTCTCTGTCCTATCCAAAAAAAAAAGACTTTGTCACCCTAATATCTTCCCGGATCCAATGAGGATTAGCATTGTGACTGTCATGTATCAGATGGATGTGTTACTTTTGCTATCATTGCCTCAGTTTCCTTATCTGTCAGGTGGGGTTGTTATGATAACTAAATGCAGTATGATATACAAACAACTTATTATTGTGTGGGTTCCCAATAGCACTTAACAAATTTGTGTGGGATAGGCAAGATTTTTGTATTTGTTGAATTAGATAATTCTTAAACCAGCTGTTCTTTCTCAACAAGCAATGGAAGGACACCAAGGATACTGTGTAAATTACCACTTGGTTCAAAGCCTAATTTGTTTCCTCCTGTGTTCAATTATTGGTGTGAGCCACCCTTTTGCTCCTGGCCTTCAGACTCTAGTGTATTTACTCTTTTCTCTCATGAAAAACTATGTCTGATATGACATTCCCCAAGTCTTATCACACTTACCTGTGTGGATTCCTTAGAATCCCAGAAGAGAAATTTGAAGTCAAGAGAAAATCCACTAATAAGAACAGATATCACTTATGTTTCTGACACAAGGTTTTAAAACAAAATGACTTTTCAATTTTAAGCTACCATAAATGTCATCAAGTAAGAGCATTTTTAGAGCTGACAAGAGGCCTTTGACTACTGTGAATTCCAACTCCTTTTTTTATTATTAAATATGAAATGCTTCATAAATTTGCACAGGGGGCATGCTAATCTTCTCTGTAGCATTCCAATTTTAGTATATGTGCTGCCAAAGTGAGCACCCAACTTCTTCTTTATACATAAATATACACATATATTTTAAAAGCAGACTTGAATCACAGAAAAACTAAGTTATCTGCTCAGTACTTCTGAACAATTAGTGACAGAGGATTAAAATCCACTCTTGGTTTGGTTCCCACATTCAGATTTTCATTAGATTTTGTTGACATGCAGACTATTGAGAGTAAAGTGATGAGTAAAAAAACGTCATCTGAGTTCTCAAAAATCAAGATCTAGAGGATAATACTGCTAAGTAAATGGATCATTGCATACAATTGCTTCATGAGTGATGAAATAGGTGGTGGATGTCTATCTTTCTCTCTCCCTCTCTGTTTCCCTCTTTCCTCTCAATTCCTCTCTATCCTATCTAATAAAAATAGTAAGAAAAGGGGGCTGGGTGGTAGCCTGCGGGTTAAATGCACATGACTTGAAGCACAAGATGCTGGTTGGAGCCCCCAGCTCCCCACGGGGGGGGGGGTGCTAGGGTGTTGGGTAGTATGCCAGCTCCCCTGGCTTAAAGCTTCTGTCTCTAATCCTGCTTAACTAAGCACCGGCATGCCTGCATGGCATTGGTTTGATCCCACTCAAAGCTGCGGTCTATTTACATAAACCACTGTTAACTAAGCACCACCCTCCCTCCAGGGCATTGGTGGTTCAGTGGTAGAATTCTCGGCTGCTCCGCCCCCTCTCCTTGTCACACCCTGATTTTCACCAGTCACTTTTCTCTCCACCCTCTCTACATCACATCCTGTTTACACCCTACTTGGCAAGTATATTAGTTTAGTTTAGTTTAGCTTGCCTTAGATTGTGCTGCATTCTGCATGAATAAAGAGATACTGTGTACAGCTCAGCCATGAGTCCCTGGTCGTCTGTCTCCACCCGTGAAGCCAGCCCGACAGCAGGGGTCGTTTCACAAGCAGTGAAGCAGGTCTGTAGGTGGCTTTCTCTCCACCTCTCTGTATTCCCGTCCTCTCTCGATTTCTCTGTTCTATCTGACAACAATGACAGCAATAACAATAATAATAACAACAGTGATAAACAAGGGCACCCAAAGGGAAAAAACAGCTTCCAGGAGCAGTGGATTTGTAGTGCAGGCACAAAGCCCCAGTGATAACCCGGGAGAGAGAGAGAGAGAGAGGGAGAAGGAGAGAGAGAAAGAAGGAGGAGGAAGAGGAGGAGAGGAGGAGAGAGAGAGAGAGAGACAGAGACAACTCTGTATCTCAAGTACACAAAATAAGAAAGCTGTCTTTCAATAGGAAACATTTTCTGTATCAGACATACTTTGTACCAGAAGAAACAATCCTTTCAGTGTTGTTTTCTTTTTTTTTGTTCTTGAGTACCTGAAGAAAACATAAAAGTGGAATTGCAAATTAAAGTTAATTTTAAGTAAATAAGTATTTGAAAGAAAAATATGACAAAGTAATCTGATGACAATGAACAGTCAGAAGTTATTTTGTGCCCATAAAGCAGAAATGTGACTTTTTTCTTTATGTTAAATAGACTGTTTTCATCCAGTATGGTAGCTTTCCTCATGATAATCTTCCCCAGAACTTAAAAGTAAGAACTTTAATGAAATGGCTACGTATCTTGCTTTTGTCATGCTTCCCAGATTAGTCTTTCTTGAGAACTTCTTTCAGATTCAAAATGTTTTTAAAAAATTATTTTCTGCAATATTCTTGCCTTTAGGTTCATGATTAGTCAACAATTTGTTCTGCTTTATAGATTAATTTTTTTCCAGCCAGCAGGTTCCAGAAGCTACCATAATGCCAACCTGAATTCCCTGGGCAAACGACCCTACCAATGTGTCCTGGAATTCCACCTCCACAGAGCCCTGTCCCAGTGGGGAGAGATAGGGACAGGCTGGGAGTATGGATTGACCTGCCAATGCCCATGTTCAGTGGAGAAGCAATTACAGAAGCCAGACCTTCCACCTTCTGCATCCCACAATGATCCTGGGTCCAGACTCTCAGAGGGATAAAAAATAGGAAGGCTTTCAAGGGAAGGGATTGGATATGGAGTTCTGGTGGTGGGAATTATATGGAATTGTACCCCTCTTATCCTATGGTCTTGTCAATATTTCCATTTTATAAATAAAAATTAAAAAAATTATTCACTCATTCCTTTCTTGTTATCACAACCTAGCTGCCCCTCATCATGTCCTTTCCTCATTCAGCCTCTTAAGAAATAATTCAGTGGGTATTATTTTCACAGAAAATGCTGAGCTCTTCCAAACATAACTCAATATGTGGCATTTAAGTAAAAATATTTTCTAAACAGCAATATTGTCATACTGGCATTATTAAATATTTTCCAACCACAAATGTGAGAATGTGCACATGTGAATTTTAAAATAAGTATTAAAGTCTGAGTAAGAGAATACTAAGAAAACAGAAAATAATTAATTCCTAGACATTATTATCTAAGCTTGGATAGAACAGAATCCCTTCCAAATTGATGATGAAATCATCAACCCAAGAAGATTAGGAGGAAAATGATGTAATAAAATAAACTTTTGGATAGTTATGGCATGTTGCATTTCCTAGGAATACTTAAATATTTGCTGGAGAATAACCAAAGCAATTGGGATAAAAGATAATGTAGCAAAAACAACCCTTTAAAATCGTATTTCTAAAAATTAATAATTTTTCCTAATCTCTTTATTACATAGGGAAAAAATTTTTGGAGAAGGATGAACTTCACATTCAAAGAATACTTCATTATTTTCCTTGATAGAAAATAAGTCAAATGGTTCCAGACTATGGAAATTTATTCTGGGAAAACTTGAAATACTGGAAAACATCAGTAACTCTGGTCTTACCATTGCATGATTCCCAATTTTCTTTTGATGAAAGTAGAGATAATAATATCTATGGAAGAAATGACATTATCAAGTGGAAACCAGTATCAACTGGAATTATGAGTTCAGTATGACATTCTAGAAAGAACAGAAATAAAGATGCCTGGATTTACCACTTTCCAAAGAGAATAGGTTCCATAGATTGTTTGTTTGTTTGTTTGTTTTTTTAAAGGGGTATGTATAGAACTTTACTTACTTGGTATTAAAATGTTTTTTTTTCATTTTTATTGAGGTAACATTGATTTTTATTGAGGTCACATTGTACTTGTATTAAGGGGTACAGTTTCATGCCCCTTAAAATTGTGTGTGTGTTTTTTTTTATTAAGGCCTCACTTTTAATATACTTTTTGATGTTTTTTGCCATATGTCCATAGCTGTCAAACCACAGCCCCAGACTAAGTTTGGACTCTCCCTCTACAAAGCTCCCCCATAATCCAGTGCAGTCATCCCCACACCAACTCCCTACAGTTACCTACTTCATTTCTAGCGCTAAACTACTCTTACCTTTCTTAGAGCTTTGTATAATTGGGATCATGTAACTTGTAATATGTGTTCTCATCTGGCTTCTGCTCCACTGTTTATGAAACTCATTCAGTTTGTGATTTTCTGTTTGTGGCAGAGTATATTATATTGTGTAAATATACAATTTACTTATCCAAACTCTTTTCTTTTTCCACTAAGAGACTATCATAAATAAAACTGCTATGAATAATCAGTCTATCATCATGTCATTTGTTTTCCATTTAAATTTTTATTTTTGTTTCTCTTTGCCTGCCTTTATTTGTATTACATAAGTGTGGTTGTTGTCCTGCATTTATTTCCTATAAAGATTTCTTTTCTGTAAATTGTGTTTTTATTTTTTCCTTTAACATAGTGTTGGGAATGATCTCAAAGTCTTGCACATGCTAGATACTACTGACAAAACTCCCTGATCAAACTTCTTCCTTCCTTCCTTCCTTCCTTCCTTCCTTCCTTCCTTCCTTCCTTCCTCTCTTCCTTCCTCTTTCCCTTCTTCCCTCCCTCCCTCTCTCTTTCTTTCTCTTTTACTTTTTTTTTTCTCTTTCATTCCTCCTTTCTTTCGTCTTTTGTTTTTCTTCCTTCTTTCTTCTGGTCAGCTCTGGGGATTCAATATTATGGACTAAATTTTTCAGACAGAAAGAGAGATAAAAGAAGAGAGGAAAAGATACCATAACTCTGAAGGGTCTTCTACTACAGTAAGGAGTCTCACTCAAACCAGGTTAAATATTCCTTCTCTTCCTTCTCCTCCGCCTCCTCCTCCTTCTTTATTACTTTTTACCAGTGATTCAATAATGGTTAACAAGACCACAGAATAACAGGGGCACAGCTCCACACAGTTCCCACCACCAGAATTCCGTGTTCCATTCCCTCCATTGGAAACTTCCCTATTCTTTATGCCTCCAGAAGCATGGACCAAAACTCTCTATGGGGTGTTGCAGGTCAGATATCTTATTCTGTAGGTACAGTACATTATCTTACCAAGCATTAGGTCTTGCACCTGACCTGCAGCAACAGAGGGAAGTATAAAGAACAACATCAAAGGAACTCCATAAGTGTTGGAATGATACTTGGTGCTTCATGGTTTCTATCTTTTCTCAATAAAATAAAAATTGCAGAATAAAAATTGGCCCATGGGAGTGATTTAGCAGTGGCATCCCTGCATGCCTGAGGGCCAGTGCTACATTTGTAAAGAAATTATATATGTACATATTCATGCATGCATACATTGACTTACTTATGTAGATATTTGTAGATATTTGAATATATTAATTAGCATACATATTTACTTAGGTGGACCTAGGACCTTGAACATGTGTAATTTCACCTCTCAGTGTCACTTCTTTTTATTCTGATAGAGAGACACAAAGAGAAGGATACCTTCCTGTGAAATGAGGTTTATACCTGGGGCCTTCCCAATACCTGATACCTTCCTGATTACCTTCCTGTGAATTGAGGTTTACACCTGGGGCCTTCCCAATACCTGATACCTTCCTGATACCTTCCCAGTGAATTGAGGTTTGCACCTGGGGCCACACAGCAAAGCAGTCAGCTATCTATTCAGGCCTAAAAAAAAGTATTTTTGAGAATTATTTCTATACTTTCTTCAAAAACTGGATTGACAGGTAGTTTTTTTTTTTTCCTTTTCCCAGAACTTCAAAGATGTTATTGCACTATCTTTTGGGCCCTATTGATTCCAGTAATTGTGCCTTTACTACCTGCATTCTTCACAATTCAATATACTTTCTTCTCTATTTTGCAGATTTTTTTTCCCTTATTTCTTTTCTTTTTTCTTTTTCTCAACATTTCAATTTGTTACTAAGCTTACATGGTGAAGTTTTAAATTTAGTTGTAGTTTCTCATCTTAGAATATCTTTTTTTCCTAAGATTTTTTTAAATCTTTATCTATTTGTTAATGAGAGAAAAAACTGATATGGGAGCTGCTTCAACAAACTTATCTGATTAGCTTGTATGAAGTGTTTTTGTCTAATACTTCTTGGATTTTATATCATACACATTTTAAAATCAAATTTATCAAAATTTCTCTTATTATGGCATCAATACATTGTTTTCTATTCTCAATCTCTCCACTTTAAAGATTCTGTTACCTTTTTAGCTTTTTCTTATACTAACTGACATTGTTCTACAGACCTTGTGGAAATGTTACTGTTCCTATTTTTGCTTTCTTTGTTTTACCAGAGCATTGCCTAGCTCTGATTTATGGTGGGGTATGTGTGTCGGGGGACTTTGGAGCCTAACACATGAGAGTCCCCTTATTGCATAACCATTATGCTATCCCCCGACCCTTTTCTGTTCTTTATATTGGAAAATGCCTAGATTTCTCTTCAACGTTACTGACTCTTACCAACTTCAATTTGCTACTAAGCCAACATGGTGAAGTTTGATTAGTCGCAATTTCTCATTCTAGAACATCTTGTTTTCCTTTTAAATTATTTTTTAAATCATTTTTTAATGTTTATCTGTTAAGGAGAGAAGAAACGCTGGTGTGTCACTCTACCATATGCAGCACCAGGGATCAAACTTGAGAACTCATGCTTACAAGTCCTACATAATATCCTGGACTGTGCTTTTACATGCTTAATTCTGTGTCTGAGGTATCTGATCTGTTACTTTGTTAGGACAATAATTTTTACTTACTTAAATATATTTTTCTTTTATTACTTCTAATACATGTATCACAGACACAATAAAGTTTACCTGCTGAAAACTAATATCTGAGCACCCTGGATTAAGTTCATATTAAATGATATCATCTTAACTAAAAAGGTTTCTTTGTGGAAAACAAGCAGTGGTTCACCTGGTTAAGCACACACATTACCATGCACAAGGACCCCAGTTCAAGACCCCACTTCTCCCCCTGCAGTGAAAAGGGGAATGCTTCACAAGTGGTTAAAAAAAAAAAAAAAGGTCTGCAGGTGTCTCTCTCCTATCACTCTCTCCCTCTCAATTTCTCTCTGTCCTATCAAAAAGTAAACTAGAAATTAAAAAAAGGAAAAACTGGTTACTGGGAGCTATGAATTCATAGCCCTGGCACCACGCAGCCCCAGAAATAACCCCAGAGGCAATAAAAAATTTAAAAATATATTTGAAAAAAGTTTTCTTCTAGATTCCTAGTAAATTTTATTTACATACTAAACTTTATAGCTAATTCCTTACAGAGACACTGGATTATGTAATCATACCACTTTTTGCTTCAGCAAATTGGACTTAGGTATGGGTAACTTTGGTCTTTTACTTCTCAGCATGGTTATGTGAAAAGTCTATCTTGTTTTCTATGTTTCTATTATTTGATTATTTAATTTTTCGGTGGAGACATAATATGAGGTTGAACTTTTGTTACAGTGGATCTCAAGTAAATCTTGTTTTCTGGTGTGGTTCTTACTTATAAACCAGGTTTTTGCTGGTGTTTTGGCTTAATAACAGATGTTAATGAAATATTAACTGTATCATTCTATTCTGATTTTCTTGAAATTCTGCTGTTCTCTGGCACTGCTTAGATTTTAGTTCATTGTGTCAGTGTTAAGCAGTTATCCCCAAAAGAGAGAGAGCAAGAGTGAGACTTATCATCATCTCTTAGCCGATCCAGAAGAGTATACACTCGTCAAGACACTGATTTTAAACTTTAAAGATCCCGAACTGTAAAATATTAAGCTTTTATTGTTTTAAGCTACATACTGCCTGGGACTTTGTTATGTTATTTATCTTACAGAAAAGGAAAGCATTTTCCCCCTCCATGTTTAGAAATTCAGTTTGTTGTAAAATAAGACTTTGAGAAATATCTTGAGATGAATTTGTTTAAAATATGTGAGTTATAGACAGGGACTTCACACGTCATTTTTCCTTTTAATATTTTTGGAAGGGAATAATATTTATAAACTATGAAAAGGCAACTACAGTAAGAGGTGATTTAAACATGGAAATATGTTTAAGAAATGGAACTGATCTTTAAGGAGTGTGAGTTACCTTCTAATATTGTGGAAGTTATTATAATGTTTTCCAGGAGATGAGGTTTTTGAACTCTATGTGTAGGAAACCATTACATGGAGGAAAATATTTCTCTATGTGTCTCTGTCTGGGACCTTTAAGCATTATGTATGAGATGACACTGAAACTGAGAGATGAGAAAGTTGTTATAAGCAAGTAATGTGTTAATGTTCTAAAATTAACATTCTAAATGAATGTCAAACATTCTGCAATATATATTCACCTGCTGTTTTTTTCTTCACCTCAGTAGAGCTAATTTTACCTGCATTTTAAGTTTCCTGGGGATGTAAAATCAAATATGCACAAAGTGTAATAAAATTATACTGTTCTAGGTCAGTAGTTCTCAAATTACAACATGAATTTGAGTCACTCAGAAAGCTTGTCTAAGTACGAAGGTGGGGCTATGAGGACAGTAACAACAAATGCCAGAGAAGTTGTGGGGTTAAAGAAACTTTTTTATACTGCCACTGAGTGTGTCAATTGGTCCAACCTCTGTGGAGAACAGTCTGAAGAACTCTGAAGGCTAGAAATAGACCTGCCAAAAGACCCAGCAATTCCTTTCCTGGGGATATAGATACTAAAGCATCAAATACACCTATCCAAAGAGATCTGTGTAGAACTATATTCATAGCAACAAAATTTGAAATAGTCATAACCTGGAAGCAACCTAAGTGTTCAAGGACAGATGAGAGGCTAAAAAAGTTGTGGTCTATATACATAATGGAATACTACTCAGCTATTAAAAGTGATGAAGTCATCTTCCTCACCTAATCGTGGATGGAGCTTGACGGGATCATTTTGTGGGAGATCAGCCAGATAGAGAAATACGAATAAAGAATGATCTCACTCATAGGTTGAATTTAAGAAACAAGGACAGAAAGGGTAAATGCAAAACAAAACTGACTGGCTGAGTATATTGCACTAAAACAAAGGACCCTAGGGAAAGAGGGTAGGGAGGAGGGTGGGAGGTGGTGGATGCTTTCAGGTCCTGATACAATGCTGGTCCCTGTTCGGGTGCAAATTGCCAGGCTAGCTTCACAGGTGGGAGACAGATGACCAGGGACTCATGGCTGAGCTGGGAATGCAGTTCAATCTTTACTGATGAGCAGGAATGCAGTGCAATCTATCTAATCCCAATTCATTAGAAAATCCTGTCCTTTATATCTCCTGAGGCGGAAGTGGAAGTACATAGGATAGGGGGTGGGAAGAAGGAAAAAGCACGTGTGCTCAGAAGTATCAAGCTTGCATCTAACCAGTGGGGATTAAACCAATGCCCTGTAGGCAGGGTGGGTCTCAGGTAAAGCAGTGATTATGTAAATAGAGCACAGCATTAAGTAATTCAAGTGAACCTAATGTGATTACCAAAACAGAAGGGGTCTTAGAAGCAGAATTAGAAGCAGACCAAGAGTACATGATGATGAAAAGGACCTACATTAAAGGGGAGGATGTTTTCAGATACCTCTCAGGGCAAGATGGGACATTGTTCCCATGGGTCAACATCTGTATTGTAAGTCATCCAATAAAAAGAAGAATTTCTGATTTAATAAGTCTGTAATGAAAGACCCCAAGCTTCCCATGTCTAAAAGATGCCCAAATTGTTTTTTATGATCATATATTCAAAACCAGTGCTCTGGCGCCAGGTGGTGGTGCACCCTGTTGATCATCCTTATTGCTATGTGCAAGCATTAGGGTTTGAGCCCCTGGTTTCTGCCTGCATGGGGGAAGTTTTATGAGTGGTGAAGCAGAGCTGCAAGTGTCTCTCTTTCTCTTTTGCTCTTAGTTTCTCTCTGTCCTATCAAATAAAGGTGAAAAAGGGCCTACAGGAGCAGTGGATTCAAAGCACAAGCTCTGAGCCCTAGCAATAATCTTGGAGGAAAAAAAAACTGCTCTAGGACTTGAAAGAGTACCCAAGCAACAGGATGCATGTGTTGCTATGTATTCAACCCAGGCTTAAGTGCAGACATCAAACCCAGGAGATGCTCTGATACTGAGGAAATTCCAGTATTATGGTGTCTCTCCTTCTCTGTATCTCTGGGAATAAAAAACAACTGGAGAGGTTAAATCACTCATGAATGAGTTTATGGCTCTGCAAAATAAAGTAATTTAATAATATAAAAAGAAAACCAAGCCCTTTGATCAGAAGTTGACAAAACATATCACACAGGCCAAAATTGGTTCATCACTTGAATTTATAGGTAAATATTTATTAAAACACGTACTTGTTATTTATTTATCATTCTCTCTGCACTGTGCCTACTACTGCTGCTTCCTCACTATAGGGGGAGAGGTTTCATAGTCCACAAAGTCTAAAATAGTTACTACTTGTACCTTTACACAACATTTGAAGATTCTATTCTATTCTGTCACATGGTATTCTTCTCAAGGAGTAGTGGGGTGCTACCAATTTGCTTAAAATTTATTTATTTTTTTGTCTTGTGGCGTAATGTCCCAAACATTTTGACAAGCCTGAAGACTTAATCAGCTACAGTCAGAGAAGCAAGATGTTCTGACTTAACAAAGCTAAGTAGTCCTTGGGTGTGAACTCTAACTTTAACGCTGGTTTAGATAAGCAATTTCACTTTTTACTTGAGGATAATAAATGAGGATAATAATAATACTTATCACATAGGGTTATTATAAATATTAAAGGGAGTTATATATTTAAAGGACTTAGAAAACTTTCTGAAACATAGGAGGTTCTTAGTAAGTTTTAACTAGCTATAGCTACTATTATTATTAGTGTTATTTTGATAACTAATACTATTTTGGAAAAAGAGAATCTTCAGAGTGATGTTCTTAGAAAACTAGTTTTCCATTGGGGTTTCTCAAGATTGTTTTTTTAGAGGGAGAGACAGAGAGGCAGAGTAGCAGGGAGAGTGAAAGAGACCATAACATCGAAACTTCTTTCAGTACTGTGGCGACTGGGCTCAAACCAGGGTCTTGTACACGGAAAAATCATCTCAAGATTTTTATTTAGTGAATTTATGATAGCAAAACATCCACTCATATTAATTTCATATATTTTATTACAAGTCTTGCTAACTCTAATATCAGAAACAAAGAGGCAGAATTGCATTTTTATGGGAGTGACTCATTAACATCAATAACAAGATTAATAGGTCTTACATTCTTTTTTTCCCAACTGTTCTTCCTTGGACTTTTTTTTTTTTTTTTACCAGAGCACTAATAAGCTCTGGCTTATGGTGGTGCTGGGGACTGAACCTCAGACTTCAGAACCTCAAAACCGTTGCCACACGATCATTCTTTCTACCCCCACCCTCTTCATGGAGTCTTAATGATTTTTATGAAGTGAGAAGATCTCAAAGGTCCTTTAAGTTAACAAATAACCCAGAATCTCACACTATTAAATATGTGTAGTCAAAATCAAATTTGTATCCTGAGTTGCTTGTTCTGCATCTGAAATTATCCAGAACAGTTTTGAGAAATGATTAATTCTTCAATTTTTTTCATGTGGGTGTTTTTCTTGTAGATCCTTAATCTTGAATAATATTTGAACTTGAAACAGTGAGGAGGACATGAATGATAGTATGAACACAGTATCAGCCCTATTCATTATCTTTCCCATCTTGTTCAGGCTGCTATCTTTTTTTCTTTTTAAATTTTCTTATTATCTTTATTTATTGGATAGAGATCGAACTCTAGTAGGTGGGAGAGATAGAGAAGGAAGGAAAAAGAGAGACACAAGAGGCACCTTTAGCATTGCTTCACTACTCACAAAGATTCCCCTCTGAAGGTGGGGACTGGGGACTCAAACCTGGGTCCTTGTGCACTGTAACATGTGCACTCAACCAGATATACCACCACCTGGCCCTTGCAATCTTCTGAGTCAACATTCTGTCATTACACTTTTCTTTTACCTCCTAACAGCACAAGTTTTTATGTCAGACTGATCTTTTTCAACTCCTCATTTTCCTCTTAGAAGTTGTCAACCAGAGCAAGGACCCACAGAAGGATAACGGTTCAAGCCCCTGGCTCCCCACCTGCAGGGTAGTTGCTTCACAGGTGGTGAAGCAGGTCTGCGGGTATCTGTCTTTCTCTCCCTCTCTCTGTCTTCCCCTCCTCTCTCTCCTTTTCTCTCTGTCCTATCTAAAAATGATGATGGCAACAACAACAACAATAATAACTACAACAACAATACAAAACAAGAGCAACAAAAGGGAAAATAAATAAATATTAAAAAATTTTAAAAAGAAGTTGTGAACCACCTGCAGGGGAGTCGCTTCACAGGTGGTGAAGCAGGTCTGCAGGTGTCTCTCTTTCTCTCCCCCTCTGTCTTCCCCTCCTCTTTCCATTTCTCTCTGTCATATCCAACAATGATGACATTAATATCAACAACAATAATAACTACAACAACAATAAAAAAACAAGGGCAACAAAAGGAAAAAATATTTTTAAAAAACGAAGTTGCAAACATACATCTCTGAATATCATCTTTTTGAAATGGAGATAATTGGGGTGGAAAGAGAATAATGGTTATGCAAAAAACTTTCATGTCTGAGGTTATGAGGCTCTGAGGTTCCCAACTCCATGATAAGCCACGATAAGGTTCATGTTTGAGGTTCTAAGGTTCCCAACTACATGATAAGCCAGAGATGAGCAGTACTCTGGTAGCTATATTGCTCATTAAATAAACAAAGTCTTTCCAAAATGAGATAGTTGAATATACATAATATACATTGTGAATATGAAGTATTAGAGGACTCAGGTGTCGGGGTCTCTGGCGGGGTGATCTCCAGGGGAAAGGTAGCAGACTGGTTCTTTCTCGCTCACGACAGGGGTGACACGAAGTAAAAGACACCTGGGGACTCTCCAGTGTGTTCAGAACTCAGAACTCATTTATTAGCAAGGAGGACATGAGTTAAATAGAAAAACAAACGAAGGGAATTATTACTGAAATATGTCAGAAATTACAGGTTTCTTAACAGTCAGCATGCCCCTAAGGTAAGGGGCTGGTATGACAGGAATTGATGAGATACAAGACAGTTATTCTCCATGACGCAAGCAACTTAATTATCCAAAGGTATTTGAGAGAAGCATAGGGGTTAAACCCGTAGGGTGAGACAGAGAGAAGATGGATATCAAAAGGCCATATAGTTTGGAATTTCTCTTGTCTGGGGTCTGAGGTGTGTGATGAAGTGTGTGATAAGGTGTGTTCTTCTGTGATCAGAAGGTGACTTTGAATGAGTGAATCTGCGGCCATGTGGCCTGCAGTTAATGGAGGGAAGTACTGGGGTATCTGTGGGCCTGAGAGTCAAGAAGGAAAGAACCAAGTCTGAGATTCCCCCCTTATGCTCACCTCAGTTAAGAGAGACTCACCAAGAGGGTATCTTCTCAGACCTCGATCCAAGGACGGGGGTGGTTCTCCCTAAGCTCTATCAGGCTTACACATAGTCCCAACACTTGGGTTTCTATTAATTTGCTTGTATTGAGTAAATATTGCTTTAAAAGATAGTTTTGTTATTGGAATAGAATTTTACAGCCCCCCAAATTAGGTGTCAGCATACTTTTCCAATCTCCGAAATATCACCTCCCTCCACAATATGGTACTAGGTTCTTCTCCCCCTTTAGAATACTTAGAATTGTTGAACTAGACCATTTCACCCAGTACTTTCTTTTACTTTGTTTCTAAAATATCATTTATGAGTGAGATGAGCTGGAAATAGTCCCCCTCTGACTTTTTTTACTTAGCATAGTCTCTTCCTAGTCCATCCATGTTGTAGGGAAAGACAATATTTTATCTTTTGTTACATTTGAACCATATCCAAGTGTTTATACAGTATGCAAGTTCCTTATACATTTATCTGTCATTGGACACTTTTGTTGTTTCCAAATCTTGACCATTAAATACAATGCTTCCATGATCTTAGGTAAACATGTATCTCTTTAGGTAAGTGTGTTTTGTATATTTGTGTGTGTGTGTGTGTGTGTTCATTGAATAGGTACATTGGTGAGGAACTGTCATATCTTATAGTACGTATATGTTCAACATTTTGAGGACTCTCCAGACTGTTCTACACAGTGGCTGAACCAACTTGCATTTCTCCCGACTCAACAAAATGATATTTATACTCCCAACTCAACAAAATGACATTTATACACCACATCCTCTTCAGCACCTGTTATTTCCTTTTTATTAGTGATTTAATAATGTATCGAAAGACTAGAAGATAGTGGAAGTATAGTTGCACACTAGACTATCACCAAAGTAGCACTTGCTATTTATTTTATTTTTCGTGTATGATATCCTCACTGATATGAGGGGGGCATCTCAGTGATGACCTGATTTTCATTTCTCTGACAACAAGTGACATTGTTTTTTTCAAATATCTGTTGAACATCTGGATGTCTTCTTTAGTGACATGACTGTAAAGAGCATTTCTTTGAGGGGCTTTTTTTTTCTTTCAAAGTTTTATGAATTCTTTATATATCTTGGTTATTCACTTTTTATCTAACAAATGGTGTATAAAGATCTCCCATTCTGAAGGGTGTCTTTTTGTTTAAATGATGGTTAATTTTGCTGTACAAATGCCTTTCACCTTGATGTAATCATTTAAAAAAATATTTATTTATTTCTTCCCTTTTTGTTGCCCTTATTGTTTTATTGTTGTAGTTATTGTTGTTGTTGTCATTGTTGTCTTTGTTAGATAGGAAGAGAGAAATGGAGAGGGGGGAACAAAGAGGGGGGAGAGAAAGATAGACACCTGCAGGCCTGCTTCACTACTTGTGAAACACCTCCCCTGCAGGTGGGGTGCCAGGGGCTCCAACCAGGATGCTTACACCAGTCATTGCGTTTTGTGCACCTGCGCTTAACCTGCTGCACTACCGCCTGACTCCCTCACCTTGATGTAATCATATTGGTTTATTTTTGCTTTTATTTATTTTAATTTTTAATATTTATTTATTTTCTCTTTTGTTGCCCTTGTTGTTTTATTGTTGTAGTTATTGATGTTGTTGTAGTTGGATAGGACAGAGAGAAATGGAGAGAGGAGGGGAAGACAGAGAGGGGAAGAGAAAAATAGACACCTGCAGACCTGCTTCACCACTTGTGAAGGGACTCCCCTGCAGGTGGGGACCCGGGGGCTCAAACCAGAATCCTTATGCCGGTCCTTGTGCTTTGTACCACGTGCACTTAACCCGCTGTGCTACCACCCGACTCGCTCACCTTGATGCAATCATATTGGTTTATTTTTGCTTTTATTTTCTTTTCCAATGTATTCAAGTCTTGGATGCCATTCCTAATGCAGGCACTGTGAAGCCTACATTAGTAGATAATGTTCTATATATATATATAATTTTTTAATTTCTGGTGTGACTTAGAATTCTATTTTAAAATTTTTCTTTTTTCCCCTTTTTGTTGCCCTTGTTGTTTTATTGTTGTTGTAGTTATTATTTTTGTTTTTATTGATGTCATCATTGTTGGATAGGACAGAGAGAAATGGAAAGAGGAGGGGAAGACAGAGGGGGAGAGAAAGATAGGCACCTGCTCACCTGCTTCACTGCCTGTAAAGCGAATCCCCCCGCAGGTGCTGAGCCAGGACTCGAATGGGGATCCTTACCTTACTTTTGCATGTCACCATGTGCAAAGGTAACCCACAGCGTTACCACCCAACCCCACTTCCAACTCTTATTTTTGAGTGGACATTTGTGTGTGGTGAGATTAAGTGAGTCCATTTCATTTTTCTGCTTGCAGCTACCCAATTTTCAACACAGCTTAATGAAAAGACTCTCCATTGTTTGTGTTTATACCCTGAGATCATTTGTCATAAATTAACTGTCTATCCATAAGTATGAGGATTTATTTCTGGGCTTAAAATATGAGGGTATGATGTAAATTATGGTGATGTTGTGTATGATACAGCAAACCCTAACAAAGGGATATTTCAAAGTTAACTCAATTGCCAAATAATGTTATTATAACAATAACTGTCTATTGCCTTTTTAAACCCTAAGACAGCAGGAACCTTCTGCTTCCTCTATAGAGCCTATTATTTCCTTCAGTCATGGAACCTCTAGGGTGGCGCTCACTTTCCTGTATGCTTCTCTCAAGTCATACCAAGTGATATTGCACATGCTGATCCCCACCTAATTAACGAGTACCACCTCAGCATGTTTCACTTTAGACTGTGTCCAGAGACGTCAGAGTGGAACGTCAACCATTCACCCTTATTACTCAGGTGAGACCTTTCCTTTCATAGTATTCTCTAATTTCATTCCAGGTGGTTCACTTCCTGTTGGACTATTTACATAATCATTCTTTTGTCTGAGACCCACCCTGTCTGCAGGGCATTGGTTTAATACCCACTGGTTCGAACTCTCTTTTCGCTCCACCCCCTCTCCTAGTCACACCCTGTTTTGCACCCTACCATTTCCTTCCTGGAAACTATAAATGCAGATTCTTTTCTCTATAAACATTGCACTGCTTCCCAGCTCAGCCATGAGTCCCTGGTTGTCTGTCTCTCACCTGCGAAGCTAGCCCGGCATCTGGTGCCTGAACAGGGACCTGCAACTTCCTAACAAAGTCCCAAAACATAGATATATACCACGTCCCATGAAATAGAGAATATGTTCATATGTATCCATAAATTCGAGCAAAATATATACCTGAAAGAAAAAGTGCCCAATAGTCTGCAGTGAGTCAGTATAAAGTTCCTAATGAAATGTGTCTACTTAGACACCCACCTCACCTACTTCTTATGAAATGTGTCTACTTAGACACCCACCTCACCTACTTCTTATTATATTTCCCTCACTCACTCCAAAGCTAACCTATCAAAGCAAGGACTGCAAAAGCTGAAGAAGGGCAAGAGACTGGCATACTTTTAACGATGACTCTTTAGTAACTATCAGGCCACCCCATCAGCTGGGGCCATATTTGGGGAGTTCTGAGATTCCCAAACAGACATGACTGGCCTAGATCTAAAATAAATTTCTCTCCCCAATATTACCAGTCATCTCTATCAGGAACAACAAAATAGACCTCTTTGTGGGCACCATAGGTCCTTGCCCTCAACTTGGATCAACAAGGTAGAGAATGTTCCATCCTCCAGAGGAAGGCTGGACAACATACTCTATGCTGCACCTGAGGAAGATGGGTCCTGATATTGGGGCAGCTTGGAACATTCCTACTCATGAACACAGAATGTGAGCTCATATCTAAAGGGATGCAGAAGTCACACAGGTTCCTAAGCTGAATATGGACCCCAGACCACATCAAATCCAAATCTATGGGGTTTACAGTCAACAATATTTATACACCTTTCCCATATTTGGGAGCTACTCTTTTCTCTGATGCAGCTTTCTGGTCCTTTTTCCAGCCATGACATCATCTCCCCAGACAATAACTTGGATTTACCTGAATATCAGATTATAGGCTCAAGGAAAAAAAAAACTAGTATAGCCATAGTCCCCTTTGGAATATAACTAAAATATGCCTACTAGCTATCTACAAAACAGAGAGCCTCCAATTCTTCATCTGCACTATTCCACCCTTTATGTTCATGATTAGTCAACAATTTCTTTGGCTTTATATGTTAACTCTTTTTTTAAACCACCAGGTTCCAGATGCTAGCATGATGTCAACCAGACTTCCCTGGACAGACATCCCCACCAATATGTCCTAGAGCTATGATTCCCCAGAACCCTGACCCACTAGGGAAAGATAGATGCAGGCTGGAAGTATGGATCAAACTCTCAATGCCTATGTTTAGCAGGGAAGCAATTACAGAAGCCAGACCTTCCACCTTTTGCATCCCATAATGACCCTGAGTCCATACTCCCAGAGGGATAAAGAATAGGAAAGCTATCAAGGAAGGGACTGGGATATGGAGATGTGGTGGTAGGAATTGTGTGGAGTTGTACCCTCTTATCCTATGGCTTTGTCAGTGTTTCATTTTTATAAATAAAATTTTTAGAAATGAGGGTATTTAACAAGTGCTTTGCAGAGTTCTTTTCTTAAAAATTATTATTATTACTATTTATTGGAGAGAGATAGAAATCAAGATAGAAGGGGGAAAAGAGAAAGAGACAAAGAGACAGAGGAACACCTGAAGCACTGATTCACCCTTCAAAGATTTCCTCCTGTGGGTGGGGACCAGGGGTTTGAACCCAGGTACTCAAGCATTGTAACATGTGCATTTGACCAGGTGCACCACCACCCAGCCCCTTGCAGAGTTCCTAATGTATGTAATTGTCCTGGAAATGTTACAGCTTTATCTTCTATCTCTACCATATGTTGGGCTATGGAATAAGAATTTGTATTCTGTCAATATTCAGTCCTTTAAAACTGGCTTCCTTAATAAGACTGTGATAGGATCCCCACTCTCTTAGCATAATGAGCTCCATCTTTAACTAAATCTGAACCTGTGAAAGTCCCAGGCTGTAGAAAATTTTAAAACTTGCTCAACTGCTTCACTGCCAAGTGCAATACCCACCCCCCTATTCCCCAGACTTAACAAATAAGATGTATAACTCATTGTTCAATTGTTCCCATAGCAGGTCACCTTGACCACAGTAATGGGCTGTCCTAACTGCATTTTTAGCTTCTGTAATCATACTTGCTTCCCGCATCTGTGTCCTGTTTTTTTTTTTTTTTCCCAGTAAGGATATCGTTTTTCCCTATAAAAACTTTGTTGAATTCGAGCTCGGGACTGCACTCTGAGCAGCACTTTAGTCATAGTGTAGTCACAAGCCAGCTAAATAATGACTCTTTAATTTGACTGAAGTGGTCTCCGGTGGTCTCTGATGCTCACCATATAACAAAACACATTTAAGTCCTTTAAATTATGTCTCTCACTCAAGGCCCACAGCCGTAAGTGAAAGAATAAAAAGCATCTGGGACCAAGCACATAAGCTCCTTTAAATGGTTGCTTTAAGCAAGGACTGCAAAAGCTGAAGAAGGACAAGAGACTGGCATACTTTAACGATGACTCTTTAGTCACTCTCAGGCCATTCCACCAACTGGGGCCCTAATCAGGGAGTCTTGAGATTTCCAAACAGACTTGACGGGCCTAGAGCTCAAATAAATCCCTCTCCCCATTGTTACAGTTCATCTCTATCAGGAACAACACAATAGACCCCTTTGTGGGCCCCCATAGGACCTTGCCCTCAACTTGGATCAATAATGGTAGAGAGTGTTCTATCCACTGAAGGGAGGATGGACAACATACTTTATGCTACACCTGAGAAAGATGGGTCAATACTGGGGCAGAATGGGATGTTTCTACTCATGACCACAGAATGTGAGCTCAGATCTAGAAGAATGCGGAGGTCACACAAGCTCTTAAGGTATTTATGAGCCCCAAATCACATCAAATGATGATGTTTACAGTCAACAATATTTATACCCCTTTCCCATATTAGGGAGCTACTCTCTTCCCTGATCCAGCTTTCTGGTCCTTTTCCCAGCCATGACATCATCTCCCCAGACAATTATTAGCATCTACCTGCATATCAGATTTCAGGCTCAGGAAAAAACAAAAGAAGCTAGTATAGCTACAGGCCCTTTGAAATATAAAATGGAGGACCCCCCAACATTTCATCTACACTATTCCAGCCTTTAAGTCCATGGTTGTTCAACAATTTGTTTAGCTTTGTATGTTAACTCTCTTTTAAGCCACCAGGTTCCAGATGCTAGCAGGATGAGACCAGACTTCCCTGGACACACAACCCCACCAATGTGCCTTGGACCTCTGCTTCCTCAGAGCCCTTCCCCACCAGGGAAAAAGAGACACAAGCTGGGAGTATGCATCAGCCTGTCAACACCCATGTTGATGACCTTCAACCTTTTGCATCACACAATGATCTTGGGTTCATACTCCCAGAGGAATAAATAATAGGAAAACTATCAGGGGAGGGATGGGATGTAGAGATCTCGTGGTGGGAACTGAGTGGAGTTGTACCCCTCTTATCCTATGGTTTGTTAATGTCTCCTTTTTTAAATAAATAAATAAAATTTTAAAAATGGTTACTTCATGGAGTGGGTGAGAGTGAAATGGCAGAGGAATCAGATTGGCCAAGACAAATGTGTGTGTGTTCATATATATAAACAGCTAAGCTAGTATATTTACTAATAAAGTTTCTTAAAAGAACTATATAGTATTGCCTGGGTAAGAAATCACAACATTTATTAAGTATTTAAGAATTTATTAAAAACCCAGGTGGGTGGATATGGGACTATGTGAAAGGTTGGTAGAGCTGAGGGGAGGTCTCTCATCTTTGGATGGAGGTCTGGAAAGACACCCCACTTGTTAGCCTCTCTCCTTATAGAGATGAGCCAAGAGGGAAAAGTCTCCCAGACTCAGTTTCTCCTTGTCAGTCTCTCAAGCTCACAGAAAACCTACAAGCCTCTCACACTTAGTTTCCCCTGCTAGCAGCAGGCCAAATGGTTGCCTGCTTGAGGGTTCACTCAAAGTTCACACATAACTTCATCTTTTGTTCATATAGGAGAACACAGTCTATCATACACCCGGGCAATGAGACCCCATATTCTATTTCCTTGTGCCCTTTGATATCTGTGATTAACATCAAGTTTTGTTTTTCTTCTTCTCTACCTCACCTTACTGGTTTAACCTCTATGCTTCTCTCAAATACCTTTGGATAATTAACTTGCCTGCATTATGTGGACTAATCATTTTGACCTTTATGTATCTCATCAATTCTTGTCATACCAGCCCCCTACCATAGGGGAAAGATGACCTTTAAGAAACCTGTAAACTCAGACATATGTGAAAAATGTTCTTTGTTTACTCAGTATAAGAACCTGTACTCTTCTCCCAATAAACGGATGTTTGTACCAGAATATTCCCCGATGCCTCTTTCTGAGTCATGCAGCCTCTAGAGTCGGTGAGGGAGGGTTGGAGGGTTACCCCCTGATTGGAGCCACTCCACATGAGCCCCCTTAAGGTGGACAGATAATCTCTATTTTTCCACAGCCCTTCTCTACTTTAGAAGTAAGTAACCCAAACTTTTTCTTATCACCATGTCCCTAATTCCATATATGTTGTTGGTAGCCTTGCTTGCTGGGAAACTTTCCTAGTCCTGCCAATTGTTATAATGGATTTACAGTTGTAGAAGAAGATTCTAATCATCGTCTTTCTCTTAAGTGAAATTCTGTATCTTTAACTTTGAAGTTAAAGCTAGCATTCAATCTTCATTTCACTCATCCTTCTCTGCTCTCTAGTACACTGATATTTTTACCCAAACCTCCAGCTTTGTCATCAAGATCTTGCCTCCTATTTTCAGAAACTGACTTCCTTTATCCGTCTCAAACACACATTCCCTCAACATATATATCCAGAGATTAGTTAGCAGGAGTAACCTTGAGTTTCAGTATTCCTGTGTATCAGAATGTTCTAGTACATTTGGAATGTTTCCGTAAATGTATTGGCAACTGAGAGTAGACATAATAAACAAGTACTAACATTTGTCATTTTTACATGGCAATCTGGCATCAGTACCACCTCACTCACAGCAGGTGGAAAACATTTTTTTCTCTTCAGGGTTGTCATTGGGGCTTGATGCCTGCATTACGAATCCGGTGCTCCTGGAAGCCATTTTTTTCCATTTTGTTGCTGTTGTTGTTGGATAGGACAGAGATAAATTCAGAGACAAGGGGTAGAGACAAAGAGACACCTGCAGACCAGCTTCTCTGCTTGTGAAGTGACCACCCTGCAGGTGGAGAGTCGGGGGCTCGAACCCAGGATCCCTGCACCAGTCCCTCGCTTTGCACTATGTGTGTTTAACCCGGCCACTGCCAGGCCCCAAAAGCAGTTTTTTTTTTAATTTTAATGGTTTATTGTATTCATATGAGACAGAGGATTTCACTTGAGAGAAATAGAAACAGAAAGAAAGAAATGTCAGAACATCACTCTGGTACATTCGGTACTGAGTATCAAACCAGGAAACTTAGTTATGTAAGGCCCGTGCTCTACCAGAAGTGTGATTTCCCCCAGGCTAGAAAACTAACTTGGTTAAACAAATAAATTAAAGCCATGATTAAACATTAAGTGATCCATACTTCCCCTAAATAGGCAAGTTTTAAAATTTGAGGGTGGGAATATTTTAAAGATTAACTTGACAGCATATTTTGTGTGGAAGTTTTATGCAACCCTCAAATAAACAACTAGAACCTATTACAGTTTCTGGAAAGCCAAATTAAGGATAAAAGGCTCAAATATGCCTTGTCTGCTAGAGAGTGTGGTGGTTATATGAATTCATCTGGTTTGGAATTTAAAAGTCCAACCCAATTCTAATTAATGGAGAATTCAAACTTCAGAAGGCAAGGAAAATTTGACTACACTGGTTTTAACAAGGTTGATCTGACCAAGATTTAAAAAAAAAAAAATCATTCCTAATTTATTCCAGAGTCCTTCTTCCTGAAAAGCACTTAGGCTCAATTGGCCATGGATAATAATCAATGAGTTTGACTGGAATCAAGTTGGCTGGTTTACTGTTTAGTGAAAATGTGCAGACACATTTTAGAAACATTGATAAAACATGAACAGCAACAGCACACAGTTCAGAATCTATCTGACATCCCTGAGATTGAACGGTGGTATGGACCCAACTGGTGTAGATGTTAGAACACCAGTGGGTGAAAGAAAAAGCCACAGAAGGTACTGAGCAGGTCTAATGTTAGAAGTCTGGGTCTTTCCACTCTTGATGCCTGCCTGCCAATGTTATTCATTTGTAAATGTCATTTGTTCTTTCAAGATAAAAATCATCTTTAGTTTCTCCGAAGAATTGGCTCAATAGTGGAAAAGAATTTGTCAAGAGGGTCAGACAATTACACAATGATCTTCGGACAATGTGTAAAAAGCACCCTGATGATTACAATGATGTTTTTGTTTTATGCCAGAGCATCTTAATTTTCTTTGGCCTTGGTGCTGGCACTGGAACACACAAACAGCTGTTCTCTATCAATATCCATTTGATATATTCCACACAGTCCCTTAGCTGTGCATTACCATCTATTAATTCTCCAATTTTTCAACAACCAGAGGGCTAGACAAAGAGAGTCTCTCTTGTGACGATGTGATTTTAACTCTCACCAGTAATATTTTACATGACCCATATATCTTCCCTTTCACCACTAATAAACATCTCCCACTGCCTTTAGTACCCATGGTTTATTATACCATGTGCCTAATTTCAGGCTGTCCTCAACTCAACTTTATTTATTTACCCAAGTCCGGTTTTCCTGACCCCACATCACAGATGGTACCTTTTATAATTAGCACATTGGTCATACAAATTTAGTACCATTTAATGAATGGTAAGATGACATTTGTGGCCCCCTGGCCCAGTTCTACTCCTCCTCTCATGTCTACTCCGAGACCTTCACTAATCAAAATTTACTGGAAATGGAAATACCTTTTGAGCCAGAAATACCACTCTTTCTTTTTCTTTTTTTTATATATTTATTCCCTTTTTGTTATTCTTGTTTTATTATTGTAGTTATTACTGTTGTTGTTATTGTTGGACAGGACAGAGAGAAATGGAGAGAGGAGGGGAAGACAGGTGGAGGGAGAGAAAGATAAACACCTGCAGACTTGCTTCACCACTTGTGAAGTGAGTCCCCTGCAGTTGGAGCTCCAACCGGGATGCTTACACCAATCCTTGCACTTTGCACCACGTGCGCTTAACCTGCTGTGCTACCTCCTGACTCCCCGAAATCCCACTCTTAGGCATATATTCAAAAGGATATGAAAACAACTAATTGGAAGGGACATATGCAAACCTATTTTCACAGCAGTATTAGTCATAATATACAAGTAGTGGAAGTATCATAACTGTCAGATGACACATGACTGTATAAAGAAATATTATGTTCAGTGGAATACTGCTAAGCAATTTAAGGCATAACATTTTATCCTTCATGACAAAATGAATGAAACTAGAGGCAGTTAAGCTTAATGAATTAAAGAGGTAAGTTTGTGGAATATAGAAGATTGAAACACATAAACTTGAAAAAAAAAGAGTAGCCAAAGTTTCTTAGACTTGTGAGAACTATGGAGATGGGGAGTAAAGCAGAGAAAGAAGTTTGGTGGTGGGTGCATTGTGAAACTATTCTTATAACTTTGTAGCATTGTAAAACATTATTAAATTACTTACAAAATGTTTCTGAAAAAGATGAAAAATGCCTCACCATGCATATATGTAAATAAATACTTTGAGGAAAAATTTCCATGCTATCAATAGTCTCAGATGAGTTTTACATCTTATAAAATTGAAGAAACAATATACAAAATGCATGTCATGAATGCAGAAAGGTAAAGAATTGTGAGAAACATTTATTGGTCTTTGTGAAAAAATATTTTAGCTGACATATGATTTTAAGTAGTAAAATGCATATCTATCAAACATGACTTTACTTAGAATGAGTCAATTTCCCTTAATACAAGATCAATTCAAGGAAAATTTAGTAACATATTTTAAGTAGAATACTTTCAAGCATTGATTAGCTTGAGGTAATGTGGATAACTTAATTCTATAGAAGAAATTAGTAGCTTTCTAGATAAATAGATAAATTTAAAGACAAATGCATTTCCAATTCTATGAACATGCAATGTGGTACAAATAACAGTGCCAATGACAGAAAGTATATTAAATCATGTAGGAAAACAAATGGGCTGAAACAACATTTCAACATGGAAGAAAGCACAAGTCATTCATCAAATTAAAATAAGGGTTCCTCTTGGTGTCAGATGGGTGAGGGGGAGAAATTCTGACATCTGTGCCAACGAACTTAAAATGAACGAATTGAACACTGGCTAATAACTCCTGCTTTGTGGGGGAATTTTAAATTCATTAGCTATTACAAGTGATATTGTTATGCCCAGAAGTGAGCCTTTGTTGGGAAGCTTAAGCTTGGGCCTCCGACACCCTTCCAAGCAAGGGGAGAGTCTGTGACCCCAATCACTTCTCTTCCCACCTTTTTATAGTTGTCACAGGGTGGGTACAGGTAGAAATATCCACATGGAACAAGGATCAATTGGCTTTGGGTCAACAGCTGCTCTCAATATTTGGGGCCCCTCTCCAACCCCACAGTGTCTGTGAATACATTTCCTTTCCATTACTATTCATCAGAAAGTAAGCCTATTCTATACTGGTTCCTCTGTAAGAATATAATACATGTTGAGTGAAATAAGTCAGGAACAGAAGGATGAATACGGGATGATCTCACTCTCAGGCCGAAGTTGAAAAACAAGATTAGAAAAGAAAACACAAGTCGAACCTGAAATGGAATTGGAGTATTACACCAAAGTAAAAGACTCTGGGGTGGGTGGGTGGGTGGGGAGAATACAGGTCCATGAAAAATGATGAATGAAATAGTGGGGGTTGTATTGTTAAATGGGAATCTGGGGAATGTTATGCATGTAAAAAAAAAAAAAAAAGGAAGAAGAAGTAGAAACGCAAAGCAGAAATTGACTGAGTTTGGAGTATGGCACCAAAGTAAGAAAGCAGAAGTATACTAGAGTTTGCAGTGAGTACCTCCCTAATACTTCCTCTCCACTTTTCCAAGCTTTGGGTCCATGATTGCTCAACAATTTGTTTGGCTTCGTATGTTAACTCTCTTTTCAGTCACCAGGTTCCAGATGCCATCAGGATGCTGGCCAGGCTTCCCTAGACTGAAGACCCCACCAATATGTCCTGCAGCTCTGCTTCCCCAGAGCCCCACCCTACTAGGGAAAGAGAGAGGCAGACTGGGAGTATGGACCGACCAGTCAACGCCCATGTTCAGCGGGGAAGCAATTACAGAAGCCAGACCTTCTACCTTCTGCAACCCACAATAACCCTGGGTCCATGCTCCCAGAGGGATAGAGAATGGGAAAGCTATCAGGGGAGGGGGTGGGATATGGAGATTAGGTGGTGGGAATTGTGTGGAGTTGTACCCCTCCTACCCTATGGTTTTGTTAATTAATCCTTTCTTAAATAAAAAAATAAAAAAAATATGAATAAAAAAAAAGAAAACAAACAAACAAAAAAGAATATAATACATGGTATTATTCCCTCAAATTCATGCTACCTAAAGATTCACTTTCCTCCTTGCTCTTGGAGAGGTGCTGTGTCTGATCAAAGTCATCTGCATACCTTCCTCTGAATTAAAAAAAAAAAAAAACACCTACTTTCCACTACTTAACTTTATCCCCTGCATGGTTTTATCTTCTCACCAAGTTCAATGTGCACTGGCTTCCTCTATCATGGGGTCAAGCCTTATCTAATCATGGTATCTAGAGGGTTCTATTTCCTCACCCTCATACCTGTACTTACACTATCTTTCCAAACAGGACTTAATTTCTCCTCTGACTGTTAGTATGTGAGTAAAAAATCAAGTTATAGTCTTAGTGTCAGGTAGCAAGATAAGTTTGAGGTGAATTACTGCAATTAAAATCAACTACAGAGCTGATTAGAGTGAAGAAAAAGCATGAAAATAGAGCTGATATAGCAAAGGCGACAGATGAACTTTCCCCCCTCATTATCTAATACCAAAAAAGTCTTGGGCAGGTGACAGTTTTCCAGCTCTGTATCTCTGTTCCTTTCTCTTGGAACATTTTTATTAGAGAGAATGGGGGGTTGGGGGGTGGGTAGAGGTTAGATGTTACCCTTTATCTGTTTAAACCTATCTTGATCAACGGAGAAAACTTGAGGTCATCTTTTATCTAGATACCTGCTTGGTGAAACTTTCACAGGAGAAAATACAGGAGTCTTTGGATTGTCTGAAAATGAGTTTAAAAATAGAACTATAAATAACACTGGGGATGATATATAAATAACTTTTTTGGAAGGGGTGGGGGTAAGTGCTTCAGAAAATAAATTTCTTTATTGGACTGGGATAAATAGCATAATGGTTATGAAAAGAGACATTCATGCCTGAGGTTCCAAAGTTCCAGGTTCAGTCACCCTGCACTACCATAAGCCAAAGCCGAGCAGTGCTCTGGTGTTTAAAAAAGAAAAAGTGTATTGGAGTCTTTGAATTATCCTAGATGTTTTGATGTGGAGTTAGATTTTATCTTTTCTTTCCTCAGTCCAGCAGATTTACCCAAAACCATCAGACCACAAGAACTCACCCACTTCTCCCGGGAATGACTCACCCAGGGCTTACTGCATAGGATCCCAGTACAGGTCTTCGGATTTTCTCTTCCTGTCTGGCCGGTTACTATGAGTTATGAAACGCAGTTGACTTTGCAATAATGAAAGCTTCAGCAACCAAGAAAACTGCTTCAGACCAAATAAACCACACTGACAACTTTACAAAATATAGCTGCCCTAGGTAATTTCTAAAATCTTCATATCTTAGTTCAGGGTTTCACACAAGATGAGAAGACTGCAGCTTAGTGAAGACAATTCTTCCACAAGTTAGAACAGTGAAGAGGCATCAAAGCCATGCTGGTAAATGTTTAACAACCATATCTGTGTGTATGGGCTGGTGTCCTATGTCTGTCCTGGTTTGTAGCGTCTCTGCGGTATAATTTCTGTGGTGCTGATTTTTGTGATGTAAACTTTCTCATGACAGCTGATCTCAACTACCAGTGTAAGTTGACCAACTGCAAAATTCCTTAAAAGTTAACAGTCAGCTCTTATGAACTGGTACATGTCAGATTCAACACATATCCACTTAGGACTTTGCAGTGATAAAAGATGAACTAATTTCTTGGTTTCAAGACCTTGCAGGGCTAGGAATCCACTGCTCCTGTGGCCATTTTTTTCATTTTTTAAATTTTTTAGATAGGACAAAGAGAAATTGAGAGGGGAGAGATGTATAGGGAGAGAGACAGAGAGACACCTTCAGACCTGCTTTACTGCTTGTGAAGGGATCCTTCTCCAGGTGAGGAGCCAGGAGCTCGAACTAGTCTACTTGAGCAGGTCCTTGCTTTTTGTATTATGTGAGCTTAACCCGGTGTGCGAATGCTGGGCCCCCAGGCCTTGCATTTTTCCAACCATCACAAGTAGGATCACTTAGCCTTTGTTTTTTGGTTATGGTGCATTCTGAATTCGAAGGCCAGTATTGTTCCTAGACCTGGGAAGCACAGAGCCATTAAACCTCTGATCACTGCTTCAGCATTGACTTATTCATGCTTCTTCACACGTGTGTGTGTGTGTGTGTGTGTGTGTGTGTGTGTGTGTGTGTGTGTGTGTGTGTGTGTTGATCATTAGCTCTACTGTCTACTGTGAAATTACCTATTCCCTATAAGAATAGTTTGTTGCCAAAGACCTGACTCAGCCTAAAACTTGTTTCCATAGATTGCAGCTAAAATATATTGCATGGTTCACTCATGAGTTTATTCTCTTCTACTTTATACAAGTATGTAGGTAAAAACCACTGAGACAGGTGATTTTTAACTGACTCAGGGAACATGGGTGTTGTCATGGAGTAGGGATAGGAAATACTCAGAATTATTAAGTCTCTAGATCAACAGCTACTATACAAATGTATTATTTCTAAGACATAAAGCTGCTTTATCTCTTTTCACTACTAACTTATAAAAGACCAAAAATGCATAAAAGCCTTTGATGCTGAGTCAAAGAAACATCAGATAGAGTTATGTACCTCCCTTTTGAACAAAAGACATTCCATCATGAGATCATCAAAGATACACTAAATTCAAAATGTAGCCTAGGGAAGGAATTTCGTGAATAGCTATGATTTTCTAACCAAGATCTTGTGCACAGATGAATGAACAGTCATACACAGTCATGGTCACAAAGCATAGTTCTCTGAGCCACTCATGAACAATTCTGAAAGAATTGATTCAACAACAGAGAAATTACTGGCAGTGCATCCAACAAATGCACTATTATGTAAAATAAAACTATAATTATGTCAACCATATGGCAACGTGAAAAATGTGTATGATTTATTAAGTAAAAAGATATAAAATTGTTTATCACTAAAATTATAATGGTGAATTTAAATGGACATAGGGAAAAAATCTATAGGAGGAGAAACACTTACCTACTTGCATCAGGGCATTAAAAGGTCCATCCATACTCCCAGCCAGCCTATCTCTCTCTTTCCCTAGTGAGACAGAGCTCTGGGGAAGTGGGGCTTCAGGACAAATTGGTGGGGTGGTCTGCCTTGGGAAGTCCGGTTGGCATCATGGTCGCATCTGGAACCTCATGGATGAAAAGGAGTTAAGATAGAAAGCAGAGCAAATTGTTGACTAATCATGAACCTAAAGGCTAGAATATTATGGATGAAATTTGGGGTCTCCATTTTGGAAAAAGCTAGTAGGTCTTCTTTAGGTCTTCCATGGGACCCATGACTTTATTAATTTTTGCCTGCAGTCAACAGCTAACATGCAGGTGGACCAAGGGTATTGTTTGGGGAAATGATTTCAGAGTTGGAAATAAGACTAAAAAGCTGTATCAGGGCAGAGAGTAGTGCCCAAATAGGGGAAAAGTATATAAGTATCATTTTATAGTGTCTTTCTTAGGCCTTTCTACTTGCTTGTTGTTTGGATCGCTGCAAACTATTGTGCAGTTTACTTTAAGGTACATATTTCCCCCTAACTTATGGATACATATGATCATAGGTTCTGTCTCACGGACTCTGATCTATACCTAGGTTCTGTGGTTTTTTTAGGAAGTAGACCACTTGACATGGAATTGAGGACTCCTATGGGCTAGGAATTGAGGACTCCTATGGGCTCCAGAGTGCTGGAGCTGAAGGGTTGACATTTCATGCTTGGTGTCTCTGGACACAATCCAAAGAGAAATGTGTTGATGTGGTACTACCTGCACTGATTTGGCTAAGCTCAGCAGATGCAGTATCAAATAGTGTGGATTGAGTGAAGCATGCAGAAGACAAGCCATTCCCCGGAGTTTCCAGGGCTGGGAGAAATATGGGTTTTATAGAGAATGGAGAGCATTCCTGCTAAAACTTATCTTTTAATGAAAGAGATAAAGAGAGAAAGACATAGAAAGCTTAGAGAACTGATCAACTCTGGTTGAAGGCAGTGCTAGGAACTGAACGTGGAACTTGAAAGCCTTAGGCATGAAGGTTTTTTGCGTAACCTTTAAGTCTCCCCAGCACATTAGCTTCCTTCTCACTCCCACTAGCAGAACCCAAATCTATGTCAACTCTCATTCTGCATTCTCTATCGCTATATGAGAGTGGCGAAAATTGCTGACCACACAAGTAATACTGCAAAGTGGCACTGCTAAGGATTCCTGATCTCCTATTTTACTAATTCTTCAACCCTATCTCATTTTCTCTCTCTCTCTCTCTCTCTCTCTCTCTCTCTCTCTTTTAATAAATAGACTGTATGGAAAGTTATGTGGATCATTTGCACATGGCAATCTATCAATAACACTCAGCTCCAAAGTCACCCTCCGATCTGTGAAAACTGACGGTGCTTAAACAGCTTTAAGCATTGTTTTATTTAAGGGAGCAAGATGTTAAGTTTTCTCAGTAGGGAGCGCTGGAGGGACACATTAAAAAAAAAAGGCCTCTCCTGAACTTTCTGGGCATTTGATGGGTCAGCAGTGTGGGTGGGAGGACATCTGGTCCTACTTGGCCCCAGACCTCACCCGAAGGCACTGTCCTGCAGGGACACCACAACCCCAGCACTGCTGACCTGGTGACCATCTTTTTACTGCCATCTCCATACAATGGCCTGTGCCTCAGCCCACCTGCCTCCCAATTGTCCTCACTCCACCCCCTGGGGCATCTCCCACAGTCCTTAAAACACTGTGTTCTCCCACCTCAAGTTCCATTACATAGGGACTCCAGTCCTCCTCCTGGGTTGCAGAAGACTTCAATGTCCCTTTTCTAGGGCAAGCCAGCAAACTGGCCACCAGCTTTTACTTAACAGTTCTGTATGCAAAAGTCTTATTTCCATTTGCCCTGTGATGGCAGGCCAATTCTGGCCAGCAAATCAGCAAATTTCTCCACCATCTTAATGGATTCAAATGACTATTTTCCAATGATATTTGAATCATTGGCATAAAGAGAGAACCTTCTTCCAAGTTTGTTTATCTCCTTCTGACCCATGGTCCTATAAGGAACATTTTTATTTTTATTTATTTTAAAAAATATTTTAAAATTTATTTTTGTTATCTTTACTTATTGGATGCAGACATCCAGAAATTGAGATGGAAGGGGGAGATAGAGAGGGAAAGAGACAAAGAGACGTCTGCAGCACTACTTCACCACTCTTGAAGCTATCCCCCTGCAGATGGGGACCTGGGACTTGAACCTAGGTCCTTACTTACTGTAACATATGTGCTCAACCAGGTGTACCACCACCTGGCCCCTAAGGAACATTTTTATATCCTATCACAGCTGAGTAGTTCCTTACATGGATGTTCTCTTGCTTCTATCAGTGTGGTCTCAGTATTCCTATTGACTATTCTCTAAAATCCAAGGACCAGTCTCTTTGTATATGAGAGGATTTTGTTCAGTGGGAGATTTATCTATTTTTGCTGTTTCCATGATTTTCATGGTGATAACACTGGTTTGCAACATTGTTTAACTATCAGGAGCATAGCTTCACATTTTGTCAAGTGCATACACCATGTGGCAAGCAATATCCACCACCAAAGACATAGTTACCATCTACCACTATCCAATTGATCACCGGCCCCATCCCTTCCATCCAGTCCTCTTCCCCTGATAAGTACCATCCTGCTGTTCAAATCCAAGAGAGTCTTCTGCTTGTTGAGGTCCTCTATGGTTTTCATCCTCTTATACTCTCGTTTCCACCAGCACCACTGCTCTGAAATTATTTTCCACGAGGTTACCATTAACCTTGCTGCTAGACATAATGAACAGTATTTGAGGTCTGCTCTCATTTGAGCTCCCTTCACTTTGTCAAGCTCCAGATACCTTTATTTTGTGACACAATACTTTCCTGGTTTTCCTTCTATTTCTCTGACAATTCCTTCCCAACCTTCTTCAGCAGTCCTTCTCTCTGCTTACTTCCTCAATGTTGATGTTTTTCTAGGATTTTGCTAGGGATTCTCATCCCATGGAATTTCTTGTGAGGTTTTATTTATTCCCCTAACACTTCAGCTCTTGTCTACTTAAGATATTTCTCAGATCTGGATGTTCAGTTCTGATATTTGTGCTGAGCACTCTCTTCTCTACATGTTTACTTTAACTCAGAGGTAATTCCAACTCACTATATGCAAGTTTAAATGAGCAGCCTCTCTGCCAAATCTTTCTCCATCAGTGAGTCATCTGTAGGCTTACCTGTGTTATTGCAATAATACCATTAGTCACTTTAAGCAAAGTATATTTTGCCTTTCCCCTATTATTGTGACTACATTGACCATAAGCAAAAGGAATTATGAGTTATGAACATAATGAGCATACAGATGATGTTATAACCTATAGGAAACTCAGAAGGGATTGTGGGAAAGAGGAGTTACTTAAACATGCTTCCAATGGAAGTTCTAACCTTTTTTAAAAATATTTATTTATTTAATCCATTTTTGTTGCCCTTGTTTATTTTTTATTGTTGTAGTTATTACTGATGTCATTGTTGTTGGATATGACAGAAATGGAGAGAGGAGGGGAAGACAGAGAGGGGGAGAGAAAGATAGACACCTGCAGACCTGCTTCGCTGCCTTTGATACGACTCCTCTGCAGATGGGGAGCCAGGGGCTTGAACCAGGTTCCTCGTGCTGGTCCTTGTGCTTTGTGCCATGTGCTCTTAACCCGCTGCGCTACCACTCAACTCCCCTTAACCTTTTTTTTTTTTAACCTTTTTACCTTTTGCCTTTCTCCTCCTTCAACTGTTGCTTTTCCTGTCTGATCTTCTCCTGAGACTGTGCATGTTGTAGCTGAATTCTAGTGATCTAAGAAGAAGGACTAATGGCTCCTGTCAGATGGCTAGCTAACCTTTTGTCTCCTGCTTTCCCATCATAGTTCTTAGGTACTTAATAACAGTTGCTGTCATAAACCCTTAACAAGAGTCCACAGAGGGTTTGACTTTGTTTATACTCTGTATCAAAATTTATCACCAGTAGTAAGGTCACAATGATGCTCCTCCTGAAAACTCTCAAATCTTCCAAATTCTTTTTAATCCCATGGCCTAGAGTTTATTAGACACTTAGTAAACTAGAGCTGTGCTGGGAACTTACTCCACAGGTGAATGACGAACATCAGATAGTGGTGAGAGTTTGTACAAGAGCACAGAATACATGTTACTCTTCATATGCCATCTATAAGGCCATTATGTGCCAACGTGATGAGGCTATGGTACACAGATTCTTTTTTTTTTTTAAAAAGATTTATTTATTATGAAAGAGGGAAAAGAACAAGAGAAAACAGAGCCCTCCCCAACTTTAACATAATGCAATGCTGAGGGTGAAATTGTCTCAGGTCTTCCAATTTTCTACTCCGGTAGGTTTAGTTATATCCCTGGACCTGATTTAATAACCAAGCTATTTAGTCCAATAGCAATGTAAGTGTAGCTATGGATGTATTTTGTAGATTAAAGATGTGTGTATATATATCCTATTGGTTTTTCTTGCTTCTCTGGGGATCTTTTCCTTGTATAACTGCAAAATTTTTTTACTTGACCACCTTAAATATTTAATAATCAACTCCAAAGATGGACCTATCTCAGTTCAGAAGTTCAGACTCTGCCATTTAAATTCCATCCCCCTCATTCAGCTAAATCATAAGATATGAAACCAAACATCATGTTTTTCATAGTCCTTGTGTGAAGTCATATGGCATTTGTGATAAGAACTGTGTTTTATTAATAGTTGTAAATACATTTTGCTAAAATGTTTCATAAAGAAAGAAGACAAAATCTGTCAGGATAAAATCAACTTTGTTATCAGTTAATTTGCTTATAAACTTTAGATAAGATTTAGTTTCTAGTGTCTCCTCTGCATAGGAAAAAAATTAACCAACTCAGTTCAGAGACAGAAAAATGTCAAGAACTAAATTCCATATTTTTGCTACTATTTTATTTTATTTTTTAACAAAGAGAAGTTGTGAGAGCACGAAGGCAGTGTAAAGTTATCTTCCTGCTAGGACATTTCACTTAATTTCTGGTGTTAAGAGCTCGTAGAAAAAGAAAGGGCAGGACTAGCTAGTGATGCATCTGGTGGAGCAAGGACCCAGGTTTGAGCCCTCAGTCCCCACCCACATGGGGAAACCTTTGAGTGGTGAAACAGTGCTGTAGATGTCTCTTTGTCTCTCTCCCTCTCTATCTCCCCCCACCCTTTTTGATTTCTGGCAGACTATATCCAATAAGTAAAGATAATAAAATTAAAAAAAAGAAAGAAAGGAAAGGAAGAGGGCTATGTCAAGTTGGCAGTTATAGCAGTAAGAAAGTCTACTTATATTATTCAAGAATCTAGTGATGAGAAGAGGATATTCTTTTTTTTTTTAATTCCTACTGTAATGTAGTTTTAGGTGTACAAAATAACTAGATACAAGAAAGACATTCTTGCATTAAATTCCTCAGCATAAATGCTTTGGATGAATGCTGTAATCATCAACATGTCTGCAAATGCAAAGTAACCTCCTGTACAACAACTCTCCACCAGGAAATGTTACATCAAACCTATCCCTAGGAAGGAACATCCCTAGGTATATCTTTTTCATTTAAAATTTTGAGATGGTATAACTTTGTAACATTATGTAACTTTCAGCTGTATGCTGTTATAACTTGACGTCTATGTAAATTATGAACAGCAGCAAGTATTTGGTTTCCATCATCATCGCCATACGATTGGCTCTCTTTACACATTTCATCTACTCACACCTCTCAAGTCTCTTCCCTTTCTAGCAACCACTAATATCTCTGTGTTCTCCATATCAGAGAGGTTTTCATGTCTTCATTTGTTTCGTCCTTTTAGATTCTTTTTATTTTATTTATAAAATGGAAGTATTGATAAGACCATAGGACAAGAGGAGTACAATTTCATATGGTTCCTACCACCAGAACTCCGTATCCCATTTCCCTCCCTTGAGAGCTTTCCTATTCTTTGTCCCTCTGGGAGTATGGACCCAGGATCATTGTGGGAGGTAGAAGTTAGGTCTGGCTTCTGTAATTGCTTCCCCACTGAACATGAGCATTGACAAGTCTATCCGTACTCTCAGCCTGTCTCTCTCTTTCCCTAGTGGGGCAGGGATCTGGGGAGGTGGGGCTCCAGGACACCTTGGTGGGGTCATCTGCCCAGGTTTCCCTGTTGGCATCATAATAGCATCTTGAACCTAGTGGCTGAAAAAGAGTTAAGATATAAGGCAGAACACATTGTTGACTCGTCATGAATCTAAAGACAAAAATAGTGCAGATGAAGATTTGGGGTCTCTGTTTTGGAAAAAGCTAGTAGGTCTATTTTAGGTATATTCCAAGGGACCCATGAGCCTTATATTCTACATAAGGTGAAATCATGATGCATTTGTCTTTCTCCATTTGACTTTTATCATTTAGCATAATACCCTCAAGTTTAATCCATTTTTGCTCAAGTGGCAAGATTCTGTGTTTTTTTTCATAGCATTCCATCCTGTGTATCCATCTTTTTTTATTCATCATCTGATGATCACTAAAGTTGTTTCCATATCTTGACTATTGCTAACAGTGCTTCCATCAACACAGGGGTAAATATAGCATTGTAAATTAGTGTTTATAGGAGGGGATATAGCATAATGGTTATACAAAGTAGTGTCAAATGACTAGATAACTTATTAAATGGGAGGAGATATTTACAAGTCATGCACCTGACAAGGGATTAATAATCCACAGTATATGCAGAATTTACACATGTCAACCACACAGTGCAGGAAGCCTCAATTTAGAAAGACATTTCTCTGAAACAGATGCCCAGCACAGGCATGCGGAATGAGGTCCATCATCACTTGTTATTAGGAAAATGTAAATCAATTATTATTATTATTGTAAATGTAAATCAATTATTATTAGGAAAATGTAAATCATCATGAGATATCACATTGCACATGTTGGAACTGTTATCACTAAATCACACACAAACTTGTTTGGTTGTGGAGGAGAGGGAAACGCAGTGCACTGTTAATGGGAATAAAAGTTGGTGCAGTCACCATAGAAAACAGCATGGAGAGCTTTCAAACTAAAAACAGAAATAGCATACAATCAGAAATTACACTTCTGGGGACTT